>NC_142413.1:23620029-23936059 GCF_059516105.1 Syngnathus floridae
AAAATCGTATTGAATTTGCCTGTGTTGCTTATTAGTGAGCCTTTTAGCTTACAGTAAAACTCAAAAACAGAAGCATTGTATTGTTAAATACCGTATTACGTCTATTTTTTTAGCTAATCTATACATTGTGAAACCTAATTTATGAGCAAGGTAGAATTAGCATTAGACCTCACGGGAAGGGATTCACGCACAAACTCTATAGTAACACATACAGACAGGTAATACAACAAAAACTCACCGGCATTTATTCTTTGTAGTCTCTGGAAAATGACTCAATAATAAGTTTAAGATGCAACTTTTTCTGCATCTCCGCACCGCCCCCTAGAGGCCAAGGCACACACAGCAGATGACATACCCAAAATTGACGAGAGGCAGTATTTCACTTCAAAAAACTAAAGCAACATTTGATTTCACCACATTTTATAGCAGCAACTAGATTTTTGAAATGGAGATATTTACAATACCGTTACATCCCTATGAGGTTTAACACATACCTGTAATGGTGCATAGTCCCCACAGCAAGGCATTGTCCTTCAGATACTGTAAAAGTACGAAAAACAGAAAACCAACATTTCTTCATTTTGAAGAGTTTTGTGTCTTTGGATTGAATTGTCTTTGCCCTTTGTCCTCAGAGAACTGAAACACGGCATTCCCATAACAGATGAGAACGACAACAGGATAGGAGAGTCGTCCAAAGCGGCACAGCAGGCCATCTCTCAGGTTGTGGTCTCAAGGATCCTCATGGCTTCTCCAGGAATGGGTATGACTCAGAGGATCTACTTCCTTTCACCAGTCACATTCTAAAATGCCTTTTCGCTATATACTCTTCCTCTTTTTCTTTTCAGCCATCCCACCCTTTTTAATGAACCATTTGGAGAAAAAGGCCTTTCTGAAGGTAAGATGCTAAAATCAACTAAATTGCTAGAATCTGATGTTCACACAGTGAGAAGAAGCAGGACATGAGGAATGTGCTACCTTTGTGGCCCTCATTTGTTTTTTCTTCTTCTGTGTGTTGCTTTTAGAGGTTCCCATGGATGAGTGCACCAATTCAAGTCAGTTTGGTGGGATTCTGGTGAGTGGTCTAACAGTCAACACTGTTAGCTGGCGTTGCTTCCATGAAACATGTTACACAGTATTATTTTCTATTTTGACTTCTAAGTGGAACTTTGTTCCCACAAACCGGCACCAAGTTAAAAATATGTACATGGTTATTCTTTGAACAAGAGTAGCTCAAATACAATTTTAGAGTATAATTCCAGAAAATATCCAATTCACCTCAATGCTTTCCTCATCACAACTTCATTTCCCTTTTCAGCCTGGTGTTCGCAACGCCACTGTGCTGTGCATTGTTCCCCCAGAAGAGGTGCGTGAAAGGCTTCAATCTGTATAAAATTAGAAAATACTCTCATTATAGTAATACTGTACATGTGCATCCACCAGCTCTATTTCAGTTAGTCGCCTGGAGCCCGAGCTGCAAGAGAAGATCCGGGTCAGCCACCCAGGCCTTGAGCGAGTCTACTTCAACAAGGGGCTATGAAAGACCCACCAAACGCCACTATGACCAGGTCACCCCCTTACCCCATTCAGTGTGCCAAAGTTAAGTTTGCGTCTGCTCATTTCACATGCAGTCTTTTCTTGATTCTTTCAAGATAGAGTGAATTTTATTTTCTATTTTAAATTGGCATCTTTGTGTCTGTGCGGTATATTTTTTAAAGTTGTTTCTTAATTATTCGCAAATCTTTTAAGTTGTGCCAAATCCACATGACCTCCAAATGACCTCACCCAGCTGTTTAATAACATTCCTATCCCCCAATCGCTTTATTTTTGCCGGATGAGCGACCATTGAAAAAGGCTTCTTTATCTTCAGTTAGCCATGCTTTTAAAATGGCGGCCACCAGTAATGGACCGACATGGTGCTATTTCAATACCCTCACATTTAACTTATTCAGCTTGACAAACAAACACAAGCAATCACTCCTCATGACTTTCAGTAAAGTTTTTACTCTGTTCATCTCACCATATTTTCCTCATACTGTGGCTGGGGGAGTGATTTTACCTGTAGCAAGCACCAAGCTGTCGCTGTAATGTGCTTAGTTTTAACATGCTGTTAGCATAAATATCATGTGGCTATATTTCAAGTATTACAACTAACATCATTGTGCTAAAAACTCATTCCCGTTATTCAAATGAGGAATGTCAGTTAAAAGATATATAGTATATATATATAATTGAGGAAATTTGGTAGTAAATGTTTACTTAAAATATGTCAAGTTAATTTCACCTTTAACCCTGTGACATCAACGGTGAAATACATCTACTCACTTTTATAAGAGTACTGTAGGTTTACTTTACCTTTTGTTGTAATTTTGAGTCCTTTGTAGTCTTGAGTAATTGGCAAAGGAAAAAGAAGGCAAAGAAGGCACTCTCGGTTCAAGCCGTACTTAACTGTTTTATATTTACGACCTAGAAGTGTTTTTCTACAAATATTTGCAGTGTTTCTGACTCAACGACTCCGCTCGTGTCAATTAATGTCAGACTACAGGGTGTCTCGATTTGCATTAAAATTAAGATTACATCACCGTCATGAACACACTTGAGATGGTTTTGGTATCAGACACTGCTCTGACATGTTCTCATTATGTCATTTACTTGTAAAAACCTCTATCAGTGTCATATCAAGATTCAGACTGAGAGTAGAATATCAGAAAAGGTACGCACCACTACCTGGACTGCGCTGGTCACTTTTAGTCATCCAGCACACGAAGATTCTGATACTGGCCAGAGAACAATGTTTCTTTGGCCACTTCTAGAAATCGGGGATGACAAAATAAATAAACAACACACAGGCACAAAAATCATAAGCGAAGATGATGATTGAAATTCTCTATGTAGAATTCAAGTGTTGTAACGATTTAATCGAACAAATGCAAATGTTTACATAAAATGTTTGTGAACTTTGATTCCATCGCTCATCATCATGGTGTGATCACTGTAAATATGTTTGATAGTCTCTAAATCTACTGTTGTTGTCTTGTATAAGTAACTTGATTTATATAAGTGTTTCCAGATATCTGTACATGTTTCCAGCTGGTATGAAGTGACTTATGTTCTTGTCATCTTCAAGGTGAACTGAATGTAATGTTTTCCTGCTACAGATACGTATTGTTCACAAAAGCACAATGTTGGAATGCTGAGATGAAATGCTGCACTGTTTTGTTGCAATTTTGTCAACCCTTTGACCACAGTTTTGTTTAGTTCATCGGTGACCAGCTGAGAGAGTAGCACAAAAATCAAATTTTTATGTTTACTGTCAATTCTTGTATTGATTTTCTTAACATTCAGTAAGAGCTCATCCCTCTTTATGGCTGTACATCTCAAATTACTACATGAGCTAATGGTAACTGTCAACTGGAAATACAACCGAAGTGATCATGCGATGAAATGACTTAAAAGATTTATGTATTTCTAAAAATGAATAGCGTTTGGTTGTGCATTTCACTAACTTAATGTGATCTTTATGTGGAATAATAAAGAGGGCCACTTTAAGGCACTTGACAGAAGACAGCACAGTGATGCCATTTTTTTTATTCTTTTTTTTTTTTTTTTAAATCCAAGGCACAATAGTTTAGAACGGGTGTAGATCCCATTCAGCAATTCAAAGCCATACTACTTTTATGACAAAATATACAACATTAAATCAATGTTTATTAAATATAAATTAGGTGTCTTATTTTTGGACAGAGTTGCATGGCAGCCTGGATTAAAAGTTCTTGTGAGCCATAGCCGTAGGCTCCCCACCCCCGAATTTAGAACATTCAGGGAACACTTGCTTCATTTAACCGTACTTGGACACGTAATGCGGCGCTCTATGGGAGTCGCTTAGATAGGCCGACGTGATAACGCTCAGGGGACTTC
The DNA here is from genome assembly GCF_059516105.1 of Syngnathus floridae. Classification (NCBI taxonomy): domain Eukaryota; kingdom Metazoa; phylum Chordata; class Actinopteri; order Syngnathiformes; family Syngnathidae; genus Syngnathus; species Syngnathus floridae. The sequence continues at coordinate 23,623,945 of NC_142413.1, forward strand.
AGGACACGCGTCATTTTCTCTTTAACAACTTCAACTGTCTCGTCAACAACTAAAACAAAACCAAAGTGAGGACTTGGACTCTTGTGTGACAATGTGCTGACAGAGCAAAAAATAAAGATAAGAAGGAATGTAGCCAAGCAGTAAACCAACCAAGATTGAAAAATGCAATTAGGACCACAACTTGTGAAGACAAAAAAGCTTGGAAGCAGTAACACACGACACTACACTACACTACCACAATACAATCAGTAGGCTATTGATGGCCTCAATGGACTTGCTTGAATAGAAAAGACAAACTGCACAGCAATGAGCGGCACAAATGTAACAAGATAACAGCAGAGGTGTCCAAGGTGCTCTCTTTGGAATGTACTGGACTATGCCACGACAACATTTCTACTGGCACTTGGCTAACACCGTTTCCGACTTGCTCTCGAGCATCATTCAAATTTTTCACTGATTTGGATGAACGTGAGATAAATAAGGGTAAATATAAATACTCCATACATGGAATGAAAAAGAGCTCAAACTTAAAAAGGTCTTTGGCTACACAAGCACATTAAGACGGCTGCTGTCAGAGTGCAGCAGCACGCTTACATTGCCAAATTGGGGGGGGGGGGGGGGGGGAGCAGAAGTGAGCCAGTTTGTTCTGAAGTGCTTGGTGCAAACGCATTCTTGGAGTCAAGTGTGACGCCACAGCATCTTCCACCCAGATGGCGCCATCGGCAAAAGCCGCCCGGGGGAGAAAAGCGGAGCTACCTTGGGCACTTGGTGACAATGGTCTTCAGCAGAACTCCTCGTCGCAGGGCGCCTCTCCCACCAGGAGCGAGTGTTTGTCGGGCTCACTGAGCACCTGGCTGTGGATCGAGTTCCTGTCGGAGCGCAACGAGTTGATGGACGCCCGGCTGTAATTGACGATGCGGTCGAGGAGGCTGAGCTTGGGTGAGGATCGCCGAAGCTCGCCCATGCCGATGTTGACGCTGACTTCGGACAGGCTGCTTTGCCGAGCGCAGCGGCCCAGCCGCGACTCCAGTCGAGCCTCCAATTTTTCTGCGCTGGGCTTGGTGTAGCTATACAAAAGGTCGACAGTGAGAAAGCAGTGGATTTCAAGGTGAAGTTCATGTAAAAAAAATGTTACCATTTGAGGAGGAGCGAGGACATAACCACAGAGACGGACGACAAGGCCATGGCGGCAGAGCCCATCCATGGCTGTAACACCAAACCGATGGGAAGGAACACACCTAAGGACGCAGAAGTGTTTCTGAGATGCCACGTGATTTAAAACAAAGGAGGTCATTTGATACGCAAAATTGATATTGCCAATGAAGAACCATGTAAGAAAGTTATATGACTAGATCATTTCCTTTAGATTTTTGCAATACATTTCACAACTACAATACATTACAAGAGAGAAATAATGTAAATATGACAATAAAACCATGATTAAAAACATTTGGAGAATGAAATAGAAATATAATCAGAAAAAAAATATGGGGGGGATTCTGGAAATAGTAATATAGTGATATTTTACTCATTGAGGAACCAAAACAGCACTTTTTCCGCAGATTCAATCAGAATGGAGCATTATTTTTTTGAGAGCATGGACAACCACCTGGACCTGAACCCGCTCAAGACCGTGGAGATGACAGTGGACTTCAGGCGAGGCCCTTCACCACTTTCACCCCTGACTATCCGCAGTAATACTATTCTCTCATCAGACACCTTCAAGTTCCTGGGAACCACAATCTCTCGGGACCTGAAATGGACCGGCCACATAGACTCTGTCCGGAAGAAGGCCCAGCAGAGGCTGTACTTCCTGAGACAGCTCAACAAGTTAAACCTGCCGCGGGAGCTGCTGAAGACCTTCTACACTGCCATCATCCAGTCTGTCCTCTGCACCTCCATCACTGTCTGGTTTGGATCGGCCTCCAAACAAGACAAGCACAGACTGCAACGGACAATAAGGACTGCAAAAGAGATAACTGGAATCAACCTCCCATCTATCCAAGACTTGTACCTGTCCAGGACCAGGAAACGTGCAAGTAACATCTCAACAGACCCTTCGCACCCAGGTTGCAGCCTGTTTGAACTACTCCCCTCCGGACGCCGTTATAGAGCTCTGTACACTAAAACCAGCAGACACAGAGACAGCTTCTTCCCCCAGGCTGTCGCTCTGATGAACTCACACCACTCTTAGAGTCTCAGAGTCATTACTGTGCAATAACATCCCGCTTTCCACACCTTTTTTGTCTACACTGTTTGTACTATGTGTCCTCTCTGCATCCATTGCAGCCTGGTCATCCTAGAAGAGGGACCCTACCATCTGTGGTCTCTTCTCAAGGTTTCTCATTTCCTCTAGCTGGAGTTTTGAGTTGTTCCTTGCCCTCTTGGGAGTTTAAGATCAGTTTAAGATCAGGGGGTGTTTGAGAATATCTTTCGTTCTTCACATGTCCCGAGTGTTGTTGTTAGTCACCTAAATGTTGAACCGAGGCTGTGATTTACCAAAGTCAAATTCCTTGTTTGGCACGCTCAAACATGGCGAATAAAAAACTCTTGAATCTTGAATCTCTTGAAGACATGAAGATGTAACATGCAAACTTATCTTAGTTGTTTAATTTTACCACACTTCCTCTCTTTAAAACATTAGTTTTTTTGGATTACGTGGTACAGGTTCAAGGTTATGTTACAGTGATAGTGGAATAAGTTTTATCTTTTTCAGAATTTTATATCACAACTTATACACTTAAACGCACACATTTACACGCGCACACACTTACACACATGCAAACACCATGTATTCAATATTTAGTGTAAAGATAAAGAGTGCTGAGCATCTTGTCAAGATTTTAGTGTGCAAATGACAAACTTTAGTTTCCAAAAATCTTGAGGCTCATTGCCAGCAGAGACGCAACTGTGTTCTTTTACCTGCAGCGATGGGAATGCCAACCAGATTGTAGATGAGAGCAAAGACAAAGTTGATCCTGATCCTCTTGACAGTCTTTTTAGAGAGGTCGATACTGCTGACCACATCCAGCAGGTCATTCTGTCAACGCGAGTAAAAATGAGTGACGCGATTGCACAAATCAATTTCAAACAATTTTGTTATTTTGTGAGAGCATTTGTGCAGAAGAGGCCAAAGTCACACATTCAATTCGCACCCTGATCAAGACCACGTCTGCTGCCTCAATGGCCACATCTGTGCCGGTTCCTATGGCGATGCCGACGTCAGCCATGGCCAGAGCAGGCGAGTCGTTGATGCCGTCGCCTACCATGGCGACCCTCTTCCCCGCCTGCTGCAGCTGCTCCACCTTGGCCACCTTGTGGGAGGGCAACACCTCCGCAAACACTTTCCTGATGCCCACCTAATGCAGAAACGAGACATGGAAGCAGAATTAGGGCTGCAAAGGTTAGTGAATTGGAAATCTATAGAATTTCTTTTGAGGGGGGCTTATCTATAAACGTGACTAGATGCAGGCCAATGCCCTTCCCTCTAGTTTGATGAGGGGGAGGCTAATGTGTGGTATTTAAGTTAGCATGGTAATGGTACCAACAACCCTCACTGGTGCCAATCGGGCTCACCTGTGCAGCAATGGCCCGTGCCGTCTTGCTGTTGTCTCCCGTCATCAACACGACCTCCAAGCCCATGAAGGTCAGAGTTTGGACTGCCAGCTCAGCTTCCGGTTTCACTATGTCCGCGATGGCTATCATGGCACACAGCACATCTAAAAAGGCAGAGTTCCATGTTTTCTTTCATGTTTTGAACCAGTGGCACCCTCGTGTTTTGACTTCGAGCACTCACTGTCGACGGCAACCAGGACGGCGGTGCGACCCCTGCGCTCGTGCTCCATCATGGCGTCATCGATATCGTGTCGGATCTGTAGACAATTCCTCCTCATCCACTCTCGATTGCCAATCAGGACTACGTAGCTTGCAGTCTGGGACAGGCCTGCGGACATACGGCACTTGAGAAACATCCTGACCTAAACCAGAAATGAGTGTCGAGACCGTGGCATACGGAGTGGCTGCGGATCCATGATGAGAGAATGGGAGCTGGTTGACGTGATGGTGTCGCTGATCTGAACAAGCATGCTGTTGCGCTGGTTGTTATCCTCATCGTCGCCATCCCCGTGCTTTGACAGCATCTCGGTGTTGCTGACCTGACACCGAATGCCGCAGCCCGGCACGGCCTGGAAGTCTGCGCACATGCCGAGCGACTCTGTGCCGAGTTCCTGCGGGCGTACGAGTGGCAATGTCTCATTACTCATACTGATGCTCAGAAAACAGGACTTGGGTAGCTGAAGTCAAAACCAACCTGCTTGCAGTGTTTGGTGATAGCTACTCCCAGAGGATGCTCACTGTTGTTCTCTGCTGTGCCCACGATGGCGAGCAGTCGGGAGCGAGGCATTTTATTACCCTCCATAACTATTTTGACCTGGACGACGTTTGGAGCGCCATATGTAATGGTCCCAGTCTTATCAAACACCACTGTTTGAACCTGTGAATGGATGTTTGCTTTGAGTCAGTTAAACCTCCTGTGGTGGTTGTCAAGGAAACCAGAAGCATCAGCAGTGTTGTTCAAAAGTCTTCCAACTATATTAGAAAAATTAGTGTACGTGTTGTCAACACACATGCATGAGCACTGTTATGAACATACAGTACCTTATGTGCCATTTCCAAAGGTTCCCCTCCTTTAATCAGGATGCCATTTTGGGCTCCGACCCCGGTGCCCACCATGACAGCCGTCGGGGTTGCCAGACCAAGGGAGCAGGGACAGGCGATGCATAACACGGTTATGGAGGCCTGGAAAGCAAAGCGAATCACCGCCTCCGCCCTGGAAATGCTTTTGTCATAACCCTGCAAGGAACAACGATTAGAAAATTTTGGAAAACATGTTTTCACAGATTGGGTGTCACTCTTAATCAAACAAAACATAAAGAACATTTTTAGTGGCACAGATTTTTTTGTTTGTTTTTGTTTTGCCTGGGATGGGAAAACAAGATGAGATGCAGTTTCTTTGTTCAATCAGATAGTGAATTGCCAATGTAGGATTTGAACAATTCAGTAATTTAATTTAAAACACTCACCGGAAAGTATTTTTCCACCAGGGGGAAATCCATGAACCCGATCACTATCCAGGAAATCAAAGTAAGAACTGACACGCCAACAATGAAGGGTACAAAGTAGCCACTGATCTTATCAGCATACTGCTGGATGGGAGCCTAAAAAAAAAAAGCAAACACTGAGAATCAAGACACCCAAAGCACAGTGAAGAAGGATCATAAAGATCAATAACCCATGACACACCTTTGAAGTCTGAGCCTCTTCGACGAGTTTGACAATCTGAGACAGCGTGGTGTCCATGCCGACATGAGTAGCGCTGACCAACAGCGAGCCATTCTGGTTAATGGAGCCTGCAATCACAACACTCCCCGGCTTCTTGGTCACGGGCATGGCCTCTCCTGAAGTTCCAAAGCAACAGCGGTTCAGTTTTGAGCCCCAAACATAGAGGTACAGAATTCTTTGGCCTCTGCCAAAGAATTGACCAACCTGTGATGAGAGACTCGTCCGCCATAGATTGCCCTTGAAGTACTCTTCCATCGACGGGAAATTTTCCACCAGGAACTACTTTTACCACATCTCCCCTCTGCACCAGCTCAACGTCCACTTGATTCTCACTGAATATCAGTCAACAATTCACTCATGCTTATAAATGTATCCAATCAGACACTGAGGGATTAATTTAACAATACTTTATGCATATAGTTTCAAAATGGTCTTTATTTATTGACCTGCTGATGCGACTAGAACAACTAACTTTCAGTTCCATACAGTACAGTTCTAATGCACGATGCTGCCCCCTTTTGTTCAAATGAAACTTGTGTTCCTAATTATGTACTAACAAAGAAAATCCTAATAAGTCCAAATACGACTGTATTGTGTGCTCTTTGCATAACAAATATCCAAGATTTACAGTGTCCCCTGTGGGTCCTCACTAGGATAAAATAACTTGATTTGTGTGACATCTGGATATGACTGATACATAATTCTATTAGGAACAGCCAATGAGGATTTCCTGTTGAATCACGTTGTTCTTATCTAGAGGCAATTCAAGCACAAACATTGACACAGCGGCCCAAAGGATCACGAGCGGTACCTTAGAATAGTTGAATCGCTACTGAGGATAACCACTGTGGCCTCGGTGGCTTGCAGTGACATGAGCTTGGAAAGAGCCTCTGACGTTTTGCTCTAAAACACACAGAAAAGCATCTTAGTTTCTGCAGTTCCACATTGCACATTCAAAGCCTTATCAATTATTTTCAACCTTGGCTATCTGTTCCAACCAGCGTCCCAGGGAGATGAAGACAAACAGCATAGGCGGTGTGTCGAAAAAGGTGATGGGGTTGACTTTTGCTTTCTCCACCATGGCCACTATTAGGACGATGGAGGAGTATGTGAAGGCTATGGAGGTGGCCAGGACGATAAGCACATCCATGTTGGCAGATTTGTGTTTTACGGCTTTGTAGGCTTGAACGTAGAAGTAACGGCCGCCGATGAACTAAATAAAGGAAAGAATTATCATGCAGTGAGCTACACGCAGAGGTGTAGGGGAGATAAGGAATCTCGTGACTCACCTGCACAGGCACACAAAAAAGGAAAGAGAGCAGGTTCATGACCGAGAGGCCTGGGAGCAACTGTCTCTCCAGGAACATGGTGGCGTGGTACAAGTTGCGGTCCTCGGCCGTGGCGTTGTGTTGGTGAGCAGCGTTCATCTGGTGGTCCATGATGATCATATATACCATCATACCCATCACTGGCACACAGAAGATCAGGCTCACCAGGAAAGATTTCCTCCACCTGAGAAAGCAAACATTGGAAGTTACTCAGAGAAATGTTTTGGGTTGATCATTCACATTTCAATAGCAACCGAGCACTACTGTAATTTCCGGCCTATAAGTCGCGGTTTTTTTTCATAGTTTGGGTGGGGGGGCGACTTATACTCAGGAGCGACTTATGTTTTTTTTCCACAAATTTTTACTTGATCATTAAGACATCACTTACTTACAAGTATAGTTGACCACTTCCCATGTTATTTTTAGTATAGGTGATCACTTCACATGCTTTTATATCTTTATCTTGAACATATTCAAAACATAAAAAAATAGAGAAAACATCAAATAAAGCAATTAACACTTTAAAGCACCATATCCAAGTCCACTGTCTGCTGTATGTACACTTGCTCCATTTTTGCTCCTCTTATATTTATTATTATATCATATTATATTATATTTATTATTATTTGTTTATTTATCATTTATTCAACACTCTTATTTATTCATTGTTTGTGCTTTCTTGGGGTTTTTTTTGTGTTGCTTGTATGCATATGTGTACTCTCTCATCGAGGGATAGTGGGAAGGTAATTTCAATCTCTTTGTGTGTCTTGGTATATGGGAGAAAAAAAAAAAAAAAAAAAAAAAAAAAAATCGACAATAAAGTAGACTTTGACTTTGATAAAACAACCAAATAAACAAAACAAAAAACTACATCTGAAAAAAATTATATTTTCAGACGAAACTGGATGAGGGCGCTCTAAATTTCACCGTTGGCCGTGACTCATCAAATGGGTGGGCTTAAGAAAAATGGCACCAAAAAGAAACTCATATTTTGCAGGTCACAAACTTCACGTTGTAAAATATGCAGCTGAAAACAGTAATCGAGCAGCAGAAAGAAAGTTTGGAGAACCGTGATGTACCAAAGGATTACTATTTCAAGTGACGTCAGTGGCACGGCACGGCGCAGCGATTGTTTACATAGCGGACAAACGTAAGGACTACCGGCATCATTAGCTGTGATCATTTCTAAGTGACACGGAGGACAAAGAGTTTGAAGGAATTAAGGATTTGGAGTGACATAGAAGGTTTGAAAAACTATTATGGCTTTTACGCACGCCCGGTCCTACTCTACTGAGTCGGGGGCTGGCGCTCGGCCGAGTGGCTGTCCGCGAACGGTGCATGGGGCTCGGACATGGCCACTACGCACGCCCGGTCCTATGCCATGGAGCTCTCGTGTCTGGAAGTCCATGCCGCCACACGCTTGGAAGTTTGTTGTGTTAAATAAAGAGCCGTTTACCAAACCCACGTCTTTCCTTGTACTTTGTTAACGCTACAATATAGTTATATACCAGATCTGTGGAATAAAGACTAGGCTGACGTCAGGGCGCACGCGCAGCGATGTTGACAAAGGACGAGGAATTTGATCGATGGATTTAGTGGATTTAAAGTGCACGGATGGTTTGATAATATTATTGCTTATATTATAGTTATTTGAAATATAGTTTATCTATCGTTATATGAGCCTGTGGAATATTTTGAAGTGCAAGCGCCCTCAGCCGCGCGCACCCATTGTTGACAAAGAACGATCGATGGATTTAATGAATTGGAGTGACACCGATGACTTTATAAATGTGTTATTCATGTAATCGTTTTCTTTAATAACTCTATATGTTACGTCAGGCCCATTCTCAGCTCTTCGTTTGTGTTTGTCACGTTAGCATACCTATCATTTAGCCTGTTCCTATCGTATCGAACGATCAATGGATTTAATGAATTGGAGTGACACCGATGGTTTTATAAACATGTTATTTATGTAATAGTTGTCCTAAATCACTCTATATGTTACGTCTGGCCCGTTCTCAGCTCCTCGTTTGTGTTTGTCACTTTAGCATACCTATCGTTTAGCCTGTTGCTATCGTATCGAACGATCGATGGATTTAATGAATTGGAGTGACACCGATGGTTTTATAAACATGTTATTCATGTAATAGTTGTCCTTAATCACTCTATATGTTACGTCAGGCCCGTTTTCAGCTCTTTGTTTGTGTTTGTCACGTTAGCATACCTATCGTTTAGCCTGTTGTTGCTCGTTCATGACTGTTTTTGGTGTGGGATTTTGTCGAATAAATTGCCCCCCAAAATGCGACTTATACTCCGGAGCGACTTATATATGTTTTTTTTCACTTTTTGGGGCATTTTATGGCTGGTGCGACTTATACTCCGGAGTGACTTATAGTCCGAAAAACACGGTACTAGTAGAACTGCAGTACTAGTAGCCAAGTCAGCCTTTTGGCTGCTCAGAATGGTACGCAACGTTAAGATCCAACTTTTAGACTTGCTTTTAAAAAGTTTAGCAGAATTATTGTGATTTTAACGTCACAATATTTAATGTACTCATAATTGCTTTCTTAGAGTTGTCATATCGGGGCGTGTGTGTGAATGTTTAATGATCAAAAAATGTCAACAAAATTGAGAACAACATTCTAAACCCACTGCCGTTATGCGGATACATTGGATAGGAGATTAGTTAGACCCTGGACTGGTTTGCCAGGTGGTCGGGAGATGTGTATAAAAAAATAAAATGCTTTTCTCACTGTCGTATCTCTTTACTATGGTCCAAATGACTGGTGGCACGGTCCTTCTTCACCAAAGATGCTTCAAAACCCAAATTCTACAAACGTGATAGAGCATGAATTTAGTTACAATTGTTAAAATGATTAAATAAAAAATCAGCCTGGAGCCTTAACTTGAATATAGTTATTTTCATACCGGTAGATAAGCACACAGATATAAATGCTAAACAGCACAGAGAAATGGATCACCCCAATCAACTTGATGACGTCGCGTGGTCCTATCACTTCGGCGTCATACTTAATGTGTGCCTTATTTGTTGATAAGGCCACAGAGGCATATTTGATCCCATTTTCTTTCGTAAGGCTGGATTCAATTTTGTGGACACAAGAGGCACAAGTCATCCCCCTCACCTGGAAGGAGAAGAATGCATGAAATGATGGAAGTTGGGCACCTTTGAATTACAGTCCTCTCGTCTAACTCTAAGGATGTTTTTAATGGTGCATGTAATTGCAGTGTTGAATAAACAATGGACACGTAACTCACCACTAATTCCAAGTTTCCATCTGAACCTTCATAGTTCTCCATGACTGAGGCAGAGAAGCCCAGCTCATTCACACACTCCGCAATCTTCACAGGGTCGATCATTTCGGCATTAAAGCGCACCTCGGCCTTTCCGGCCATTAACGCGACCAGAACGGTATAGACACCTGCACAAGGAAAAAGAATAATTTCTATTAATACACAAATGATTGCTTTGAAAACACAATCTTGAAAAAATGTGAACTGACCAGGTTCATTTTTGAGGTTTCGCTCAATGTTTGCCACACATGATGCACAGGTCATGCCTCTGATCTGGATGAAGCACTTGTCTGCACTTGAGAGTTTGTCCCTCTTGCCTGTTTTGTGATCCTGGGTGGTTCCATTGAGGGGGGTGATGTCTAATTCCTCATTTTTAACTGGCACGACACTTGGAGACTTGAGGACACCGGGAAGCGACACAGCGGGCAAGGAATTGGTCTCTGTGGGCAAGAACAACAACAACAATGTAAGTTATTAGCTCTATCATCACAATTAAGATATAACAAGACTGTTTTTCAAAATTCCAGTAAGACTGATGATGATGAGCGTCTCACCAGATAAGAAAGCGTCAAAGCCCATGTCCTCTATGGCATCCCTAAGCTCAACTAAGGAGGTCAACAGGGGGTCATATTCAAAGAGGCCTTGCTTATCGACCAAAGACACACGCGCTGACGTCACCCCTTTTCTCTGAGACATCACACCTTCTATTGACTGGACGCAAGAATGACATGTCATGCCCTCAATATGAATCTTAGCCATGGACGCCAGCGGTTGGATAAAACAAGGCTGGGGTACAGCACGGTTGGCCAAGGATCGTGCAAATGCTCGAGTCGCAGCTAAAGCAGGTGGAGATGAGGTAGCTGGAGGGCTGTGGAGCCCTGAAGACTCCCAGGGTTGAGTTTTGAAGTTCCCCGGAGGGAGTGCTTCAATTGCCTGTCGCAACTGAGGCACTGTGACTGTCAGCGGGTCGCAGCAGATGGAGGCTTTCTCGTCCTCGAGAGAGACCACCACAGAGGACACACCGGGCAGCGTAGAGATGTTGTCTTGGATATTGACCACGCAGGATCGACAGTGCATGCCTTTCACCGTGAGCGCCACTCGAGTTGTGTCAATAAAGTGGTCTGTCTCCTCAGAAGTGTCCACTGGTGAAGAAGCACCTGCTTTATGAGAATCTGCAAACCGCTCAACTTCGTCGAGGGAGAGTTGCAGGGGCCGTGGTTTGAACTTTACACAAGCCTTGAAGCCGGCCAAAGAAATCTGTTCGATGATGGTCCGCATGCTGATGAGGCAAGGCAGGTACACAATGGTAGCTTCCTGAGAATCCAAGATGACTGCGGAAAATTACAGATAAACAATTAAATAAAATACTATACTAATAAATAATGAGTATAAAATACTCATTGTTTGCAAAAGATAGAAATAAAGGTCAGTTTTAAATGACACTACTACAGTGTTGTTAATTAAGTGTTCATATACCGGTGTTACAAAAAGACCCCGACTGATTGGGAGTTTTTGTGGCCGATGCCAATAGATAGAAAGTTTCAGCATAATCAGTAATCAGCTATCACCTTTGATCTTTTCAATCCCTTTCAATTTTCCAATCTTCCCCTCAATGGTGGTGGTGCAGGAATGACAAGTCATGCCTTGAATGTTCATCTTCAGGAGCGTCGCTCTGCTGTCTGTGTTGTCTGTGCTGTGAGATGGAGACACGGGCAAGTCTTTTGGCGCAGTGGTGCCAGGAGTGACGCTTTCCGATGGCGAGAGCCTCAACATGACTTCAGTGATCTCCTGTGCAGGCGTCGACAGGGTGACATTGAGGCCCTCGTCTGCTGGACTCTCAGAGACCTTCTCCAAAGCCTCCAGTGGAGCTAAAGGTGGCTGTCCTGATGTTGGGATCAGCGGGCTATCAGTTCTAACGGGTATGGCCGTAGGTAAATTTGATTCAAAGCCCATGTCATCAATGGCCTCCAGGAGGGACGCTGCGCTTTGTTGGCTGTCATTAAAAATGATCGTTGCATTCGCCTGCTCTAAAGAGACCTGCAAAATTAGAGCAAACACGTTTTAAAACCCTTTCGAAAGGATTTACATGATCACATAAACAAACATTACCCTGACTGGATTGGACACTTGACTTTGAAATGCATGCCCCTTTGAGCCTACTGTGAGTTTCTGACATCGTGGTGACACGAAAGTTGGGTCTAATCTTATTCAAAGAGAGAAATTCAAGAAATTGTCCTGAAGGTGTTGCTGAGAAGAACACAGCCAAGCACGGAGTGTAATTACATTTACCGCTACTAATTCTGCAAGGCGGGATCAAGGAAATAGAAAAAGATTACCCTGCCCCAGTATTTCATTACAGGTGGGATTCATGAAGTTCACAATCAGAACTGTTCTTGAAAAACACGCCTCTATCTTTTTGAGTGACACGGACTTGTTATCTTCTTTTTACATTTATATGACAATAAGGAATATTAAACGTGATGGAAATCACCATCATGTCAGTTAAATGTCATTTTAACAAATGTTTGAACTTGATTGGCTCACTTAAAACTTTGGCCATAGTTTATTTTAATGGCCATTATTTGCTTTGGGAATATTCCTTCCCCCAGAACAGAAACGGAAGCAATCTATCAATTGATTTATCACAACCTAATTCTTTAAACCTGTTAAATTCTTTGAGTTTTTTTCTCTTTTGGTAAACTAAATGCATTTCAGGCTCAAATTAAAGTCTATCTAAGATACATTACAGTCGTACTAAAGACAGATAAACCGTGTCCACGTGATTTTAACAACATGCTTCCTTGAGAAATCATGTGACACGGTGGAGGGGTCACTTGACTCAAGCAACGTGGGGGGGTGAGCATTTTGGATTACACAGATTGTACAGAGAACTAGTTGATCAATCAGAGTCAAATTCCTTGTTTGCCATTCACAAACTTGGCAAATAAAGCTGATTTTGATTTGATTTTGATTACACATTATTTTTGTGCCAATGAAAATAACAAGTAAGGTCTGACAATGACTACAAAGATCACACACACTACATTCTGAAAAAAGACAAAGGCAAATAACGTTTCCTGTGGGAGTGGCGTATCGACTTGCTGTCAGAGTCCTGCAAAGTACAGAGCTCTATCTTGAACATACAATTGCATTATCTTTGTCATTTAACCTCAGCCTGAGGGGTAAACAACAACAACCACAGACTTCAATCACTGCAATTTTGACTTTGTGGCTACATTCATATCACCTGCTTTCAAATCAAAATAGGCCTGGCAAGTAAAGATCATTTGAATCCTTATGTGTTGGGATTCAAAGAATTGTCACAACATGTGATGAAGATCCTGTTTTGAAGAGGAAGCGTTTCGCAACATGTCTGCACAGTGTGAGAAAAGGAGAGAAGATGTGGAATGAACAAATGGGAATTACCTTTATGTGTATCACCCCTGGCAGAGAACCGATGCGTTGCTCTATGGATTGGACACAGGAACCACAAGTCATGCCCCCGACACCAAGGGTGACTTCACACACACTGCCTTCCTGCGTCATGATTCTAAAACAAAAGGTTGACATTTATCAGTCACCTTCTGCCAGGAAGGCAGATTATAAACATGATTTTTATACAATATGATCTATATTATAAAAACACATCACACTGACTTAATTTAGAAAATCAAATGGATTTACAGATATGAGGATTTGAAATATTGGCAGTTGTTATTGAAAAGGCACTACTAATAAAAAATAACCAATATTTTTCACACTTAATGTCTTCATTGTAATGTGTCCCAAATGAAATGTCATGATTTGCAATATATTTTCTAAAGATGCTAATTACATTTTGGGATATAAGATTTTTCTCTCATTTCTTTTTCATGAAACTGAACACAAATGCATCTTGGTGTCTTAAGAGCTCCTTTTCTGATCATTAGTTTTTTAGTTTATTTACAAATGATATTTATGTCACTCGAGCTGTCTTTACCAGTAATGTTATCTCTTATCATTTACATCCTTTTAAAAGGTGTTATACAAATAAAGATGAACTGAGTCCAGTAAAGCGCACATAGCTGAGTGACAGTCTAAGCAAACTAACCTGTTTGCACATGGCAACAAAGGAGTGATGGTGCGGAACTCAGAATAGAATGTGTCAACAAAGTTGCTCCTCAATTTCAACTATAGACTACAAATGCAATATAAATAGAATATGGTAATTAGATCATGTCTGGGTGGTTTTTTTTTTTTTTAATCATAATGCATTTGAGCATTTCATGTACACCGTTGATGGTATAGGTACTGTTTCAGATTGATTTACAAGTCAAATTTATTTCTGGAGCCCTAAATCACAAAGAAAGTCCCACATTTGACAAATACTAATGCCATTCTCTGATCTTTATGGGCACCCTGGATAATAAAATTTAGTTTTCCACCCAATGTAAGCTGTAAATAGCTCAATAAACGTGTGTACCCACCTGTTGCCATAAAAACAACAGGTCATGTCTTCCTGTGAGTACAGGAAATTAAATAGGCCTGAATTTTACAATGGAGTCAATTTGTAACCAGATTGACTTGAGATTATTATTTCAGTAACCATATTTGATGCAAATGTGCGTTTGGTAGTGTGCCGTGATAATTTTTCCAATGTAAAAGAGGCGCTTTGCTTCAATAAATGATAGGAAACATTGGGCTAACAGGAAGGTTACTGCTGATTTGCTGCAATGAAGGAAAAACATTTTGCAGTAAATTGAGTAAGATGTGGTGTACAAAAACGAATTCAATCTTTCTTGGAAGGAAGAGAGGAGAAGAACAAGTAGGGAAAAATGGAAAGACGAAGCTCTTACCTTAAAAGTGAAGTGACAGACAGCTACTTTGGGTAGTAGCATTAGCCACCTTGCTTCTTGTCGTCAGGCTTTCTTGCGTGCTACAGTGCACACGAGTTGTCTCGGCATTGTGTGCGCGAGGAAAAAGTAGCACTTAATTATAGTCTTTAAAGTAGTTTTGTGTCAACCTGTGACAGCTTTTGTCTCGTTTTCTCATGCCGACGTTACTGACTGACTGCCACAGTGCACCGTCACAAGGAATGGGCGGGGTTTCGTAAAATATCTTTTGCCCCGAATTTGGGTTGCAGGCAGAATTTTTGACGAAACACGATGACTGAACTCATTTGTGGACGACTACGTTTAAAACAAAACAAACCCAAATATGACAAAACGTAGAACAAGATAACATAAAAATATTGTGTGTATTTAAAATACATTAAATTAATTGCATCTGCGACTTTTTAAAATTTAAATAATAAATGATATCAAGGATCACAAGTATCGGGCTGACCGTTTCCCAAAATACGTACCTCACCGGTAATGGGATGTTCTGATTTTCTAGAAATGGGATTTATGATCATCTGAAAATGTGAACACTGGCACAGGGGCAGAGGTTTATAGAATTTAAGTCTTGCATATTAATATTTATCTGTTTTCAAATAAACTCCACAAGTGGCTATCAACCACAATAATGTATGATTAAATTCATATTTTGCAGTCGTGTAAATTGTCCATTTGTTCAAATGTGTAGTTGTGAATTTTTGCAGCTATCAAGCGATCTAAAAGTACTGCTTCATACCATATGAGAATGGCAACAAGTCACTGGTATTAACAGCTTCCCCTGCATTGTAATTCTTGAGTCTTTGCATATTTAACAGTAATATAAGAGACTTTTGATTACGAGACCCAGGAATGACATGTCTCATTTGCAACAAACTATACAATACGTTTTGCTTGGTACAATGGTGTCACGTCTATGTCTAAATTTTGCAGACATGTGCATTAACTGTGCGTGCACTATACGTTTTCTTGAAACGTTTCACATTGTGCAGACTATTAAAATGTAATGGACATTTTAACATCTCCATTCATCGGCGTCCCTTTGACCTTTAGGCAGTTACATCAGTTCAACACTGGAGGACAGCAATGATTACTTAAACTGAAGGGGGAAAACCAGAGGCCACCATGTTCTCTTCATATTTTTGTTCATTTTATGTCTGGCACTACTCCAAGTATTTTTACTGATACAAAAGAAAACGTGAAATGCCCCAAAGCACCGTTTTTTGGCAATTATATGGCAAGCTATTCATCTAAAAAATTATCAAGTAATTTTGGTCACTATCTATAAAATGTCTGCAAAATATCTCAATCAGTTCTTGAATTCAACTCTCATGAGCTGTTTTGTTTTTATTATTATATCCATCCAAACAAAAGTACTTTGAGTTGTACAATGCTTTTAAAATTAAGATTAGGCTGAAGAAAGAAGTGTGGTCTTAAAAAATATATTCCGTCACTGGCACGACAGTGAAGTATGCCAATGATAAATCAAGGCCTTTTTACAAGTAGTTTCAGCTAAAGGTTTGAATTTCCATAAGCCTTTCTGTGTGATAAGGAATTAACACACACACACGCACGCAGACACACACACACGCACACAGACACACACACACACACACGCACACACACAAATCACCTACGCTCCGTGTAGGACCACCCTGAAAGACAATTCATTCATTCCATCATACATCATGTAACATCATGTGTCGTTTACAGAGTTACATACAGAATACAGTTTTCCATGACTACTATGTTTCGCTGCATGCACCCTGAATTCCCATCAGGAATGTAACTGGCTTATACTATGTTGTTCATTGTAGCGCCAAAAAAAAAAAGAAAAAGTTTGAATTACAATTCACATGTCAAAGGGGATTTTTTTTCTCCCTGCAGAAAGTGCTCCATGCTCAAGTGCTCCACTGCTGAGCTACTTCCAGATGTAAAAAAAAAAGTTCTGAATAAATTACCATCTTAATTCTATAACGGTATTTTTTGTAGCCCTTTTCTTCATATTTTAAATGACGTTAGTGTGATTTCGTTCTCTAAGTTATCAGGGTAAGTTGGGGTCCGAGGATTGTTGGGAGAGGGTGGATCGGAGAGCTTGGAGCGTTTAACCGCCCCTGCGCCCCTGTAGCCCCTCCACTCTTTGATCCACACCTCCTTTGTGGACGCATCCAGGCGGTCCAGATGCCTGGCTTGCACAATCGGGGAGGGGGCGATAGAGTTCCTCATCACGTGAAACGTGTACCTGGGGGAGAGAGTGCAATGGTGAGAAAGTAGGCCAGTGAAAAACATGCGGCACTTTGATGTAAATCAGGGCATTCCTTCTAAATATCCTCACTTTGAGAAGGCGTCAACAAACAGAATGATGAGAAGCAGCCACTCATGATTTTTATAATTCATTGTATTTGCCCCATAAGAAAGTTTTAAAATATGGTATTTTGTCATAAACGTAAGGGGAGTCAAAACAGTACCAATTAAACTTTATCTGCTTGTTTTAAAATAATGCTATTGCCCAAGAAGACTCAGTTCCAAATATATGGTAACATTGTACAATAAGTGTGTTTAAAGCACGTGGGAGGAGTAAAACTGTTTTTGAAAATGTTTTATACGGCCTCTATATTGCAGATTAACACTATCGTGGATGGGTCTGAAATATATGTGCAAAAATGAGGATCTGATGTGAAGCTAATATTTTTAATACCGCTCGTGTTTCATCTGATTGTTTATGTTCAGAGGCTAATGATGTGCCTGATTGCTGTGATAGTCAAATGGGTAACCTCTTTATTAAATGTCAATATTAATGAACATTAAATCATTGTGTTACCGTGCTATTGTTTTTTTTCCCCACAGAGTTGCAATGGTGGAAGAATCTTTTCAATATTACCTGGGCAGTAGGGCCACCACTGTTGTGATGATGCAGATAAGGTAGAAAATAGGGTCTGCCAGTTGCTTCTGAAGCGTCCAGTATGAATTGCAGGTAATACAAGAAGTGTATAACAGCGTCAGGATGAAGGACACGGCAACACTGCCCAGCATGATGATCCAATGAACCACAGTCTGCAAACCACCAAAAAAAGCAACAACAAGACTGTAGTTCCAAAACATGTCAGATACGTTGACAGTAGACATTCCAAAGTTGAACACTCCAAATTGTTGTGGTTGGAACAATGTTCATTGATGGAATGTGACATAAAGACCAGTACCAATTACTACCCTATTCTCCTGTTTGTTTGGGGTTTTTTTGGGTTGGGCACCCGTGGTCTTTCTAGTCAGGGGAGATGGATGGAACATTTTGCCACAAAAAAAAAACCCCTCCAAACTAAAGTGTGATATAACGTGAATGCTTTTTTGCCACGAAAGACCAGTGAGACCAAAGAGAGTGAGACTACCCATAGAAATGCATTACATAAATATGTCTGCTGCTCAGTACAATAAAAAAACAATAAGATAAATCGATTCATTTTACTAACTAGATTCACTGTAAATTTATGCATGATAGACATTACTATTTGTTAGAAGTGTTATGTTACTAAAAATAGTGCCTGTAGTTTTCTGATGGAAACAGTATGAGTTTAGAACAGTGGTTCTTAACCTGGGTTCGGTCGAACCCTAGGGGTTCGGTGAGTCAGTCTCAGGGGTTCGGCAGAGCCTTCACTGCGGAGATCTGAACACACCTGAATTATTGTGTAAATTTGTGACGACACATACTATCTGAACTGGTCTCGCAAAGGCAACAGCAGAAGTCACGCTGATTTGCAGGTATGTAATTTGTTTTGAGTTCATGCATTGTATTGGTTATGTTCTTTGAACAAGGTGATGTTCATGCATGGCTCATTTCGTGCACCTGTAATAAATAAACAATGATGTCTTGAATTTGAAAAAAGTAATTTGTTCACTAAAGAGGGGTTCGGTGAATGCGCACATGAAACTGGTGGGGTTCAGTACCTCCAATAAGGTTAAGAATCACTGGTCTAGAACAATAATTCCCAAATTCTCCATATGTTTTTTATATTTATATATACAGTGTCATGATTTTTTCGTTGTTCTTGTTTGGTGCTCACCCAGGATTTGATCTCTATTGACAGATGCAGCAGGATGGTAATTAAAGAAACTGCATTCAAAGGCATTCCAAATGTGAAAACGTCAACGTCCAAATCTTTATAAACCTATGGAAAAATGAAAAGTGGTGTTTCTAGACTGTAGAATGATGGTAGACTCCACTGCTGAACGTTGTCTTACCAAGTATGGAATGAAGAAGCATACGAGACTCTGGTAGAAGGCATCAAGCATGGAAACCCAGAAGGTGCAAAAACGATATTCCTAAAATAATGATGTCCAAAATTACCATCAAATTTGATGGTAATTCTGAATGGAGTGTCAAAAAATCAGAAGAAAATTGACTTTCTATATACAATATAATTTCCAAAAAATACAAACACTAGTAATTACTAACTAGTAATTACTAGTGTTTGCATCTTTGGAAATTATATTGTGTATAGAAAGTCATTTTTTTTTTATTTATTGACACTCCATCCAGAATGTACAATCGTCTGCCGGGCCCCCCCCAAAAATTGGATAGATTTTTACTGACCCCTGCACCTTGTCCAGTTCTATAGAGTTCAGGAACCCCGAGCAGCACTTCTGCCGAAACATCTCTGTCCATGATCCCAAACATGATGGGGGGTGCGGAGGTGAAGAAGAGGTTGAAGAAAATCAGCAGCCAATAGTCCAGCATAGCCGTCGCTGTAAAGCCACAAAAGAACTGATACCAGAAGAGCAGGTTGACATTGGCCTGGAGAGATCAGTGACATTAAAACAAATTTGGTTAGATGACAAGAGGACAAGCAGGACTTACACACCACCGCTCCATTTTATTTACCCACCAAATTCTTAAAGAAGAAGTAAATGATCATATTGGCCAAGCGAGTGTAGCACCAGTGTCCGTGAACCAGCAGGAGCTTTTTAAGATGTTTGAAGCGAGAGATAGCAAAGTCACTCGCCATGACTGCCTGCGAATGACAATGTGAAATTACACATATAGCACTGAAGTATTGGCATGTTAGTGATTCTAACCTGCATCCCCTCCTGACCGGAAATCCCGATCCCAATATCAGCTGCTTGGATCATGTTAACATCATTGGCACCGTCACCTGTGGTCACATGTTACATGTTGTCACTTGAAAAGCAGTTGCGGTAGTTATTATGAGGGCTTTCAATTGCTTCCAGACAAAACTTATGCAAACATTTGTTTATGCGACTCTCTAGACAAACAAAAAAGGCTGACCTCGGTGTCAATAGCATGTTGCAACAGAGCTACAGAGAGACTGGAAGACTCACAGAACGCACACATGACCCTGCAGGAATGCATTAGTCTATATAAGCAACCTGAAATCACACTGTTGTTTTTCTGCCTGAGAAGGGATAACATGCTCATTCATTCGATAAATGACAATAAAGAGCTGAACACAAGTCCAAACAACTGTAAAAAGTATATTTTTGACTTACCGACAGCTAGAGTCATGACTTTGAGCTTCTCCCTGATGAGCTTCACCATGCTGCTCTTCTGCAAGGGCGTGACCCGACAGCAGAGCACAGAGCGGCAGCGCTTTGCCAGATCCACAAAGCGACCGTGCAGATCCTTGGACAGAAGCATGGCCAAGGTGTGTCCATCGATCACCAGAGAGATGTCTGGGGTGGTGTCCACATTACGAGGGTCGTTTTCATACCTTCGCACCTCTTCCAGAGTAGAATCCAGGATGGAAGTGCATACAAGCTGAAATAAATGGTTCATATTATTTGGCGGGTCACAGACAGTACATAAAAAAAAGTTGTGTTACTTTACACATGATACAAAGTGGGCCACATATTTTGTTTCCAGCGATTGTATGCAGTCAAAATGTCATATAAAGTGTGAGCGATGGTCAATGAGATGAGAAGTTTATTCATGTACTATTTTGCCACTCAATAAATGTACAGTTGTCATATACACTACTGCTCTCATTGCCTATGTAAATATATTGTACATAGATTGTGAAAATGTTGTCACCCAAGCACTTACTGTAATCACGGTGCTAAACATGCTAGCTATGTCAATCTTAAATTAGCTTAGAAGTTAGCATAGCTTTGTTAAGTCCCCCAATGATCATCGTCACACACACATCTGGGTGTGGTGAAATTTGTCCTCTGCATTTAACCCATTCCCATGTGATTTTGATCCATCCCCTGGGGGAGAGGGGAGCAGTGAGCAGCAGCGGTGCCGCGCTCGGGAATCATTTGGTAATCTAACCCCCCAATTCCAACCCTTAATGCTGAGTGCCAAGCAGGGAGGCAATGGGTCCCATTTTTATAGTCTTTGGTATGACCCGGCCGGGGTTTAGAACCCACAACCTTCCAGTCTCAGGGCGGACACTCTACTACTAGGCCACTGAGCTTGTTTCTTATTAGCCGCCACGGTGAAGAAGGTAACGATTACTATAAAAATAGCACTCCACAAATGTAGCCGCATGAGTTAATCGCTGTCTTAAGTAGCTACTCACGTTAAATGCCGCTTAAAAAAAAAGATTGTCGGTGTATGTCTGTATATGTTCCTCTGTAGGTCTTTTAGATTGTACTTTTTTACTTTTTTTGTCAATTATCAGTTTTGCTATTCATTGTGTTTTGATGAGGTGCAAAATGCAAATTCTGCCTCACAAACTGCGATCCACTTATTTCGAGCCTTGGGTAACAAGCGGGGCTCCACTCCCTCATCCTCTTACCTTAGCTTGGACATAAGGTGGACATAGTAGGGCGGTGAAGTGCCTCCTCACCTTATTTTTGCAGCTCATGTTAATCACCAGGTCTTCGTCTTCCAACAGTCGGCAGGCATAGCCAATGTTGACGGCCGTTTCCAACTTGTCACCAGTCAGCACCCACACCTTAATCCCTGCTTCCCGCAGCGCCAGGATGGTATCTGGAACGCTCTCCTGCAGACGGTCCTCAATGCCTGTCGCCCCTGCGAGAAGACATTTACAGATAGATGTATGTTTTACAGGCGTGGGGATGGATGGGTTGTTAACTTGTTACCCAGCAGGGTGAGATTTGTCTCCAGCTGCACAGCGGTGTCCATAATGAGCTGCTCTCTGCCGTCGATGGCGGCCATAGCGCTCTGTCTGCTCACGGACCATACGTTGTAGTCTTGGGCGCTAACAACCTGCAGCACGCACATCACAACCAAGGAGCTGTTGCAGTAGCAGGGCACAAACATGCTTGTAATTGTTCACATTCTCCGCTGCGTACCTTCTTTGTAAAGCAAAGCGTGCGCAGCCCTTCTTTAGCATAGCAGTCGAGGTGATACTGAGTATCTGCTACGACAGTCTTCTGATTTCCACTGAGATGCTCTAGAAATGTAGAAAAACAGGCAAATATTCGCATGGTTTTCTTTTGGATTTGAGTTCTTCGGTCTGTATAAAGTGTCTTCACCGGCATATGGTGCTCCGAGCAGCTCCATGATTGAGTAGTCTGCACCCTTAGTGTACAGCACACACTCTTTGGTGATGGGATGGCGCACCAACACGGACATTCTTTTCCTGTTCGAGTCGAAGGTCAGCGTGTCCAGCACCTCAAAGACCAGGACTTGACCCGATGGCAGCCTCACTGTCACGCTGTCGGGGGTGCGGCTAAGCAGAATGAAACCGTACGCTTTGGCGGCATACACCAAAGCCGCCTCGTCTGGACTTTCGGCCTCATAATTTCGGCCGTTGGATTCAATGGTCTGACCACATGATGAAAAAACTCCAGAGTCATCCTCTTTCGGAAAGGGGTTAAAGCGGTCGTCCTCTTTAAAAGAGGCGTCTGAGAAAGATCGGTCCCTTTTGGATGCAAATACTTTGCGAAGAGAGCTTGCCTTCGTCAAGAGGTTGGAGAAATTATCCAAAGGATTAGTTGACTGGAAGGAAGATGGATATTTATGCGTCTGAAAGAAAATGAAACCATTTGTTTATCATGTGTTATTTTTCATCATATATTTCAGCTGCATTGTACATCTTAAATTACACAACTGCGGCAAAGCTATATTCTCCCATTTGTCAGGCTTCCAGAAATAACTAAATTAATGCAAGTAACCTCGGCTGCCCTGTATATCTCACCTTTAATACCGAGCTCATTTAGAAAAGGCTTGGTATCTTTGCAACTGGCAGAGACAAATTAGGAGCAATTTAGTACTGACCACAGATAAAAGTGAAGACTTTAAACAACTGGAGAATTCATTTCATTCTGGGAGAAGCAATTAAATCTGAGTTAAACCTGCAAGCTGGTCAAATCATATATAACTCAGAGACCTAAAGCCATTAAATAATGAGAATACAGTAATATATTTAATTCAGAATTTTATTTACAGGGGTATCAATTTGTGATATTTATTTTTAAAGACAGAACACAAGGCACTAGGCTTAGGGCGCAAAAATAAATGATTACTTCTATTAAAAGAAGAAATCCCTCTGTCATCTTTTCTCACTTCCTTTTTTATTTCCCACCCACAATGACAGTAAACAGAACACTCACCCTCTGTCTCCGAGCTGTTGCCATGGAAACCACCACCGTGTTGCAAATGGCAAGAGCCAGAAAAAAGTCTAGGTATGGATCCATTTTCTGACTGCTGCTGCTAATCGTACTCTCTGCTACGCTGACCTGCCCGAGCAGCTTCCTGTCTTGAATCACCTCAGTTTCCTGCGCCAAAGAAATGAATCAGTCTATTAATTTATAGCTGGTGGAAATTGAAAAAGATTTATTCAAATGAATTTTATTTTTATTTTACTTATATGCACTGTATAATAAATCTGGAATGAGAGTTTATCTCATTGGACTTTCTTAGTCTTGGTATGGCTCTTCTGGCCTCTACCCGCCACAGACAAACACAGAAAGTGAACTATTCTACCATATATTATGATGTATAGATAGTGCATGCTTTCCGTTTAAGTGACATCGGTGGTCTAAGCCAAATGGCGCCCAGCACGACCATATGCCCAGTCACGGACGCTTGGTCAACTTTCAGCCAAGATAAATGTGCTCACCACTGACGCCTCACGGATTGACCATCTGCAATGACCGCTGGTGTCCAAAAGGTCTACTGACCAAAAGGTTGAGCAAAAAAAAAAAAAAAAGTCAATTTGAGCTATATATAACAATTTATGTGTGTATAATGCGTTCACCAAACACACTAACACACAGTATTTGTATTTGGAGAGATTCAGTCTTGTGCAAAGGTTTTTGGTTTGTTTCTACTTCCACAACATTTCGATGTGATAAAAAACATTAATACTAGAAAACACATTCCAAGAAGGCGCAAAAAATATACAACTTACAACATTACAACACATTACTTTGTTGAGGGGCAGTGCAAGAGCCAAGAAAGATTCCATTAAATCACAGGGAGGACCTGGACAATGATGCTAATGTAGACATGAAATGCATTTTTCGAATTTTAGTCATTGACATCAATGGAATCTTCCATTCCACAATGTTATGGCCATCAGTCCATTTGTCAGCCTCCACGCACAAGGAAGTAGAACAAAGAAACACTATTTTCAAGTGGCCTTTGTGAGTAGTTCATCCTTGACGCAGGTATGTGCATGTTATTTTGTCTGTATGCTAATAATAAGATTGTAATGGTGATGAGGCCTTCCCCGAATCAATTGTTCTTACCAGCGATCAATTTAAACAATACTATTTTATGTTTAATTTGTCTTTTGATTAAAGTTTTTACACATTATTATTACAATTATTTATTATCATTCATGTTCCAGCATGGTGTCGTAGTGGTTGATATGTATCACAAATCTGGGTTCAAACATTCAATGATCTATAAATTGTTTAATAATGATTCATATAGTGTCATTATTAAAAAATTTAATAATAACCCTTACTAAGTGTAGGATCGTTTGTTTTTCATTCAATTAAATTATCGGTCCCATTACGACTATGGAAGAATGAGTGTTTTTGCAGATCTGACCTTGAGTGACCCTCATGCACGGTCAAGACAATTCTTCATGATTTCCCTATATACGTATATTTTTTTGGGGCTGCCTCACAGTGTCAGACCAAGCAAGTACACAAGCCCCCTGTGGTTCCCTCCAGCATCTCTAGAACCAAATCTTGACTGAGCACTCATCCTACCAGTCGACTGCTGAAGGCCACGTTGCTCTGGGCGTTTCCTGCAAACTTGTTCTTTTGTCTGCTTTCATGGTGCCGATGAGTGCCTTCGGGGCTGCTGGCCTCAGCATCCAGAGACCATCCGTGCTGTGGGGATTGTGGCTGCTGGGTATAGATGACCTCTTCTTCGGATTCTGGCTCATCAATAATAGCCAAGCGGATGGCTAAACCCGCCCAAACAATGTTGTGTTATTTAAAATAGAGGAGAGAGAAAGAGACAGAGAGACAGAGACTCTCACACACACACACACACAGGCATACAGTACTGATTTAGACACTTGCAGAAGTAAAACTTGTACTATTTTCTCAGGTACATGTTTAGTCTTGGTTTCCAAACAACACCTTCTAGCATGTCCACATTCCACTGTGGTGAACAATTGTTTGTAAAAGTTAAACAATGAATTTTCCTATGACGGAGTCACTATCGCTTTCCCTTTATGTACTGTTGACACTTATTGAGTGATTCATGCTTGAGGACAGCTTTCACAATGCACGAATGATGGAATGTATTGGTGATGTTTACCATTCTCTTTGTGCGGGTACTCCGTTCCCATGATGGAGCAACGTCGAAACACCATCTTGTTCTCAGTGAGCGTGCCCGTCTTGTCGGAGAAGATGTACTCAATCTGCCCTAGGTCCTCCGTAATGTTCAGAGCTTTACACTGTATTCGGCTGTCTGTCTCCTCATCGTAAAGGTCTATGTCTTGCGTGATAAAGAAGATCTGGCCAATCTTCACCAGCTCAATGGAAACATAGAGGGAGATTGGGATCAGAACCTGAAAGAAGATAGAACAATAACTCAAATGTTTATTTCTGGGGGGTTTTGGCATCAAAACAAGAGGTGAAGACTTGTTTCAACCTGCAGAAGGATGATCATGCTGAAGAACATGTAGAAGCTGGACAGACTGGGACTGTCCACTTGGTCGTTGCTGTTGGGCACTAGGTAAGGGGGCACGCCAGGTAGTGCCTGCCGCCAAAAGAAGTGACCTAAATGTGTAAGGACAGGAGTCTCAATCACATCAGCTGCCATAAAGGGGGAGGCTATTTTTGGCGCCACGCCTCTCCGCACCCACTGCCACCCATCGTCATTCAGCAAAATGGGCTTGGGGCCAAAGTGACCAATCACCGGCTAGTGCAAATTAAATGCCCCCTCCCAGGTTTCAAAGCTTTTAAACATAAAGTGATGTGCATAATGATTTCATGGTTTGGTTATGTAATTCGTCACCGACCTAGTGCTCCGACGAGACACATGGCGAGGAGCAGAATGACGCAAAAGATGACGTCCACGTTCAGTTTCCGCTCCAGTTTGCTGCGTTTGTATCTTGGCCCATTGTTGTTCAGCATTGACTTTGTTTCATGGCCTTGATGGTGGGACAAGAAGGTTATTATCATTATTATCATCCATCCATCCATCCATCCATCCATCCATCCATCCATCCATCCATCCATCCATCCATCCATCCATCCATCCATCCATCCATCCATCCATCCATCCATCCATCCATCCATCCATCCATCCATCCATCCATCCATCCATCCATCCTTCCTTCCTTCCTTCCTTCCTTCCTTCCTTCCTTCCTTCCTTCCTTCCTTCCTTCCTTCCTTCCTTCCTTCCTTCCTTCCTTCCTCCCTTCCTTCCTTCCTTCCTTCAGCAGTTAAGATGGTCGGAGAGAATGAACAATATGTACCTGCATACACCACAAAGCCGACAGCGTGGTCGGTATTTCTGACAGTGCAACCTCGAAGCAGCAGACTCCCAATTCCAGCGCCGACTTTTTCTTCATTTGGTTTCTCCCTGTGGCAGAAGAAAGAATACCCCTTGTTAGACATTCATTGTATACGTCCCGCATTTTCAATTGTCTGCCTTTTAGGCCACAGCTGGGCAGCAAGAAGAGATGAGCTATTCGATTTGTAACTCCCAGGGAAATTGATTAGAGTCTATTATAGCTCTAATGATGCCTCTGATGGCATCAGAAAGTGCAGCAAGTGGGTAGGAATTAGGTTTTACCCTGCTCTGAAAGGTTTCATAAATCCAGACATCCATCTGTTTGGACTGCGTAACTTCCGTCTACCTCCAACAGTTTTCATTTTATATCATTTTCCGTTGGTCAACTTCTACTGCAGTCAGTAATTTTAAAACGTTTCTCAAAGCACTGCCTGTAAATGTAATCCTTTTGTGATGTTGACTGTCTGGACTCCAGAAAGACTTTTTCTAAATATAATGAAGCTCAATTGAAAACCTTATTTTGAATTCAGAGCAATTCAGATTTAACCAGTGGTAACAGATTGTGTTTGACTTTGGAGAGTGACCGTATTTGATACTTACACATAACACTTGAAGTAATTCAGATTGCTGTTGGGCTTTTCGCATACCACAACACTGTTGAAACTTTCAGGTTCAAAGTCGGGCTCCTGGTGAAAGACAGTGGAGCTCCATGTCATGAAACCGGCTCTCCCAGAGTGATATGATTGTTATATCAGACACAGGCACATGAAGTACAAAATGTTTGCATGTCAATCAATTGGTGAGGTATTCATCTTGGCGGGCTGCACCACCAACTACGCATAAGACACGTAAGACACGTCAGATTACTTTGGTTTGGCCGTCATCAACGACGATGATGAATTACTGGTCGTGCTCACCGTGACGCAGAGTCCGGGAACCACCTTTCTCTCTTTGAGGTTGGTCTCGCCATCCAGGTTGGACGTCTCTATGTGGCACATCCCATTGCGGTCTGATGTGTGCAGAAGCAGGAGGTCTGCAGGGACGATTTCGTTGCAAAGCGCCTTCACAAAGTCACCCACGCGTGCATCCTTCCAACGCCGCTCCACAAATTGCTTGTCTTTTCTGGAAGACCCACGGAGACATGAGGGATTTTTGCACATGCCTGCCACTTGAAGTAAAAAAAAGAGGCCTTTTTGCCCCAGGTTGTGATACTTCTCACGGAAATTCTCGTCCATGTAGCTGTGCTGGAAGCGCTGGCTAACTAGTAGTGACAGACAACTGCAGGTATGCTGCCCTTCATGTACAACCTGATCGGGTGGCTTCCTCACAACACCACACCTGGGATACAATGAGCTGAAGTGTATGTATGTTTTAGCCTTTTGTGTTTTTTGATGAGTCACTAACAACATCTATCTATCTATCTATCTATCTATCTATCTATCTATCTATCTATCTATCTATCTATCTATCTATCTATCTATCTATCTATCTATCTATCTATCTATCTATCTATCTATCTATCTATCTATCTATCTATCTATCTATCTATCTATCTATCTATCTATCTATCTATCTATCTATCTATCTATCTATCTATCTATCTATCTATCTATCTATCTATCTATCTATCTACCTACCTACCTACCTACCTACCTACCTACCTACCTACCTACCTACCTACCTACCTACCTACCTACCTGTCTGTCTGTCTGTCTGTCTGTCTGTCTGTCTGTCTGTCTGTCTGTCTGTCTGTCTGTCTGTCTGTCTGTCTGTCTGTCTGTCTGTCTGTCTATCTATCTATCTATCTATCTATCTATCTATCTATCTATCTATCTATCTATCTATCTATCTATCTATCTATCTATCTATCTATCTAACGTGCTGCCATGATATATTATATTATATTATATTATATTATATTATATTATATTATATTATATTATATTATATTATATTATATCATTTTGAGCTCAATTTGCACGGTGATACACATCTCAATTGCCCACACGGTAACATTCCATTTTTTATCTCTCCAGAGCTCGGAGGCAAAATGCTAATTAATGGCGAGTAGGTATAGCTAGTATTAGTCAACATCAACTCTGTATCCAGATTGTTCATTTTACTTTTCCATTAAAACATACATTCTGCTATTTTGGATTGGTTTGGTTGTGTTCAATCTGTCATTATCCAAGGAAACAGTGGCCTCAGACAACCTTACTGAGCTATTCTTGCAAAACAGCAATAGTATCTTGTTTGTGTTGCTTGAACGCAAGAGGATTGACAGGACTATGAAGTCAAGTAGATTAGATGGTCTAGAATGATAAGGCGCATAATGCTTTCACTATGCGTTGTGTGGAAACCCACAATAGAATTTGTTGTTTTGGAAATTAGCCATCCGTTTTGTCACATTGACTTTTAAAACACTCCCTTCCGTAAATAGCCATAGGAAAAAAAAAAACGTCTAACAAGTCTAAAAATATTTAGCATGTCCAACCAGAGTGCTGGGTAGGCTGCTTATCTCATTGCTTGGGGCCAAAGTGACAAGTGTCTGTCGTCATTGCGTTCAAGGCCACCTAGACTGACACACAAACACATATACACACGCACAGGTGCATCTGCCTCAACATCCGCGCTGACTTAAGTGCAAAGGTTGAAAGCGTGCAGGTTCCGGTTCAAATGACAAACTGGGAACCCTTCAGCCTCACGTGCAAGGAAATACACATTCTCCACTCCTCCTCTCAATGTAACTCCAAAATCACACCATTGAGATGGTTGGTAAAATGACAAGAGTTTTATCCTCCTTTGTAAATTATTCATTTTACACCAGCGGTTCAAAAATAGATCCCTGCTAACCTTAGTGTCTCTGCTGACACAACACCCAGTTGAGGCTTTCATCAAATGCGCACAATGCCGTAGTGAGATATACTGTTGTGAGCCTCTTCAAAAGAGGAATAATCTCCCACACAATTTCTATTTCTAAGTCGAGAATTCCCACCGGGAGCTCAAACGCAGAGGAGGAGGAGAAAACACACACACGCACTGTGGGACACTGGCTGCACACACTCATGCAGACATTTATTTTGATCACAGAGGTGCCTTGAATGCACCATTTTGCGCTCAATGCGCACGACGATGTAGGTTGTTACCTGCTATAGATGAAGCACGGCATGTTATTGAGCTTCTTGTCTGACTGGTACCTCCTGAAGTCCTCCCAGGCGTCTTTAAGGGCGGTGAGGGACAGAATGACACAAATGGGTATAAGAGCCACCTCGGGCTCAAAGGCGTTCACCACGGGCACAAAGTTGAGGATAGCCAGGCCCACAAAGTAGATGTTTGCCAGACGGTGAAACTGCTCAAAGAGATTGAGTGGTATAAAGAAGAGAAGGGTGTATTTGGTGGTCTTGATAGAGTTCCCGGGAAAGTGGCGGTTGGGTTGCTTCTTCTTCCCCAGGCCTTCATAAGGCAGATTGGATACCAAGCGGCGAAGATCATTCTCTCGTACCCTTTGACCTGTCAGGACGTCCCTGATCTGGGCCAGAAGGTTCCACCAAGCCATGGAAGAGCTCTCTGTTCTCCTGCTTGTCAACAAGCTCCCTTTCTTTCCATCGTCTGGCTGCTGTGTCACTCTTCCAGCTTGTGTGTGTTTGAGGCCTCATTCACATAAGTGACACCACCTTTCTGACTCGCTCCGCCCTACGCATTGACAGGTGTGTTCACATTCCTTAAGTCATTCAGTCTACCACAGAGGAGGAATACAGTTGCTCTGCAAAGGTCAAAGGTCTCTCTTTTTGTTTCCACGTGTTCTGTTTGGTTGCTTGGTATTGCAGGTGGAGCTGGAATACTTTTTATCCTGAACTGTTTTGCTGTGCAATGGGGGAGCTTGATTTTTTTATATGTATATATTTATTTTGAATTATTTTGTACTGTATAGGATATTTTTAGCCTACAAAAGAGAACAAAGGAAGTGCTGGAGCCTATCCTAGGCGGCATTGGGCAAAAAGCAGACTACACCCTGAACTGGTCAATTAAGTTCTTTTGAAACTAATTACCTCCAGATGTTTTTTTTTTTTAATTTTCTGTGGTCCTAAGACTCTTTCATTTAAATCAACAAAGCAACACACCATATCCAGTTGATGCAGATATTTTGTCTACTGTTGTCGAGTTTTGCAATCTGGGTTGAATGATGGTGTTTAAATGTTCTTGTGCCTGCAACAAAGCAGGCTTTGCACAGATGGCATATACGTAAGATGCCTTGCACTTCTTCATGTTGACATATGTTGTCTTTTCCAGATCAGGCTGCTGAACCTGTTCAAACAAACCAGATTTGCACAGGGGTCATGCCATTGATTACGATTACTATATTTACACACTGAGCCGAAGCACACCTGCCTGACTGAATGTACCGTATTTTTCGGACTATAAATTTTTTCATAGTTTGGGTGGGGGGGGACGACTTATACTGAGGAGCGACTTATATGTGAATTTTTTCACAAATTTTCAAAATTAAAAAAAAAAAGTGAACCCGCGATGTAGCAAGGGATTGCTGTAATTTGAATTTCAAGTGACGTCAGCGGCGCGGCGTGGCGCGGCGCGGCGCTGCGGTTGTTTACATAAAGGACAAGGATTCAATCACGGAATGACGAAGGGCCCCACGTACTACTGGCATCATGAGCGGCTTTGTTTGTAAGTGACACAGAGGATGAAGAGTTTGAAGGATTTAATGATTTGGAGTGACACAGAAGTTTTGAAAAACTATTATGGCACAACCGGTCCTACTCTACAGAACTCTCTTTCCCCTCCATGGATGGAAGTTGGGGGCCGGCGCTCGGCCGGGTGGCTGTCCGGGGACGGTGGATGGGGCTCGGACATGGCTTTTACGCACGCCCAGTCCTATTCTATGGAGCTCTCTTCCACCTCCGGGGCTGGAAGTGCCACCTCCGGGGATGGAAGTCCACGCCGCCACACGCCTGAAAGTCGACGCCGGTGCTTGGGGCCGTGTGGCAGTCAACTATTATGTTATAGTTATTTGATATATTTTATTTCGTGTAGCAACTTGTTTTTGTTAAATAAAGAGCCGTTTACCAAACCCACGTTTTTCCTGGTACTTTGTTAACGCTACAATATAGTTATATACTAGATCTGTGGAATAACGACGAGGCTGACGTCAGGGCGCATGCGCGGCGTTGTTGACAAAGGACGACGAATTTGATCGATGGATTTAATGATTTGGAGTGACACAGATGGTTTGATAATATTATTGCTTATACAATAGTTATTTGATATGTAATTTATATCGAGTTATATGGGTCTGTGGAATGTTTACAAGTGCAAGCGCCGTCAGTGTTGTGCTCGATTTGGTTCCCCCTGCCGCGGGAGCGCGCACGCCTTGATTGGAAAGCGAAAAACCGATGCCGCACGGCGTCGTACGGCGTCAGCACTATGCTATTTTCAATAAAAACATGAAGAACTCACGTTTGCGTCAGTCAATTTTAATTTTTATAAAGGATTATTCTCATTTGATGTCTTTAAATTCATCCGCGTTCTGCCGTTGAAGCGGGGTGCATTCAAAGACCAGTCGTACAGACGAAACACTCATTCACTTCACCCAAAAGCAACAATATAATTACGTGAGCTCTTTTCATAAACCTCGATGCAAAGAAACTCCTCTTTTTGGGTACCGTTACATGCTACAAGGAGTATATATTACAAAGGAGACGTTATACTTAATTGTGATCATCATTCATCCATCCATTTTATTACTCAGGTATTTTCAAAGCAAATTAATATTGTTGCATTTATTAATTTGTTTTAAAATGACAGCGCAATATAATTAAAAGCTGACACTATAACAATGTCAAACATTTAAGAAAAAGGCACACACGTTTTGTGATCAAATCTTTCATAACGAGAATGATTTGAGTGAATTGATTTGAATGAATAATTGAGAAGAAATTTCAGTTGTAAAGCCTTCTTTTGTCCCAAGCAAAGTGACAGGTGGTGGGGAGGGGGGATAAAAATTGTAACAGGAAATGTCAAGCCGTGAGAATTTGTGCCCCCCTCCCATTTTGAGAACAGTGAGTCCTGGACATCGACCGGCTTTTTTTCTGTCTTCCTGGGGGTCTGTTCAGGTTGTGTGGCAAATTTGAACAGAATCCCTCATTCCTAGGCCAAATTACAGGGGGGGGAACACATCCTCACGGCCGCCCTGTGAGGATATGTTCCCCCACCTCATTTTGAGAATGGTGAGTGCTGGACTCCAGCTGTTTTTTACTGTCTTCCTGGGGGTCTGTTCAGGTACTGTGGCAAATTTGAACAGGTTCCCTCATCCCTAGGCCAAATTACAGGGGGGGAACACATCCTCACGGTGGGCCTGTGAGGATATGTCCCCCCCCCTTATTTTGAGAACGGTGAGTGCTGGACTCCAGCTGTTTTTTTTCTGTCTTCCTGGGGGTCTGTTCAAGTTTTGTGGCAAATTTGAACTGGTTCCCTTATTCCTAGGCCAAATTACAGGGGGGGAACACATCCTCACGGTGGCCCCGAATTTGCAATGTCCTTCAATGGTCAGGTGTGTGTGATCCGTGGTCAGCTGGCGCATGAATAGTACGGTGACGCAGCTGTGAATGCACTCTACACACACAGAGTGATACCAAAAAAAAACACACATGCTTTCACATAGCAGAGTCCTGTGCATACCTAATTAGTTCAGTGACACGGAAAGACTACAAAGTCAAAAGCATCTGCCTTTTCCCTCTTTTCTTATACGTGCCAACATGAATGCCATTTTTCCCCCACCAAGAGAACACAAAGTATGTGTCTATTGTAGATTTGTGTTTTAGCAATGGATGGAGGAACATGAAACTAGATCCCATGTCGGGTTACATCAAATTGAACACCAGTTTTTCCTTTTTTGCCAAATCCCCTTGAGCATTTGTTACACACATTCGTAAATGATGGGTAGCTCTGTTAAGAGCATGGTTATGGCTTCCCTGTGACCGCGAGATGAGCGGGTTAATCTGTATTCCATTTTTTCTAAATGGACCTAAAATGCTAGAAAATTCATACAAAAAGAGGAAAAACAAGTAGCAGAGCCACAAGGAAAAAGAGTTGAGAATAGCCAAAGCTAGCACGGCTACCACCTTATTTTCATATTCTCTGACCAGCTCAGACGTATGAAAACGAAATAGGGGGTAAATCGAAAATTCGCGCTATGAAACACAAAATACGACTAGACGAGTTTCTTGAAGTGAAAACATGCGCAGGATTCCCACTTTGCGTCCGACATCTGTGTCAAAGTATTTTCTTTTTCTAGCATCCTTTTACAAAGCAGAATCAGAATCATAACACATTCCAAACTATTTTCCCATTTCTACAATTTTGTAGATGTTCACGTCAAGGGGATCTTCCATTCTACTGGTGTTTTATTGTGTTCTTAGTTGGAAATCAAACATTAGTTGTACATTATTCTCAGCTAGGACAAAATCCCTTTTAAAATATTAAATATTCAGTGTTTTGCAATATGAAATATTCACCAGCAGCCATTTAAGGGATGCAATAGTGGTCAGGTCAAGGAAGTGAGTGCACTAGAGTGGAGCAATGGAGAACTCTTTTTTCCTCTTTTTCTTTCTCTCCCAATCTTTTTTTTTGGAGCAGTAATATTTCCAAGTCAACAGAGTGCCTCCATATGAATGCGGCTCTGCATTTACGTCACCTGTTTTTCATCCATTATGTATTCCGAGATTCAATGCTCACGTCTCTATTCAACAACACTATTCTACTCGCTCAGTGTACTGTTCTCAGTTATTCACCCACTGGTACAGACACAAAGCTACTAATTTGGTAACGGACATTGCATGCCCTGTGCACACCATTTTATGAATGCGATGTGATCATCTTTAAAATCAACTAATTACATTCTAACTCAGTAGTTCTTAACCTGGGTTCGGTGAGTCGGCTTCAGGGGTTCGGCAGAGCTGGTATGTCATTCCCACCCCCCCGTGGATGGCCGAACACACCTGAATGTCATGTAAATTCGCGATAACGCATATCTGAACTGGTCTTGCAAAGGCAACAGCAGAAGTTACACTGATTTACTGGTATGTCATTTGTGTGTATTGTTTATATGTTTATTTTTCCCACTCATTAAAATATTTGCTTTTTTTTTAATTTGAGCTGTATAGGTCACATTAATGGTGAAAAAACATTTTCATCTAAGTCTAGTTTTTTTATATGACAAACATGCAGCATTTAAATAACTAGGGATGTGTAGAATTTTTATGTCTACTCTATGTTGGACTGATCTGTCATTAATAGACATAAATGCTTCCACATTTTGCAAAGGTTCCTAAAGCAGACAAACACTATCAAATTCATTTTGGGGGGTTAAAATTGAATTTCAATTCATGTCAGTGAGTGCCCATTGAAGGTTGAATAGTTGTAAAAGCGTGAGGCCAGCCAAGAAAATGCCACCTTGCACTTTGTTATTGAAGTGATAGACTGTATTGAGTTTTAATTGAATTTAGGTACATCTTCATAGTTGTCAACAATCATTACACAACATATTTACAGTTTTTATGAAATATTACAATTGGAATTTACATAATCTTTGTACAAAATACGCCTGACTTCAATGCCTGGATAGTGGGATCCTTGTTAAGTTGTTTGCAGAGAACAAAACATGGATCCAGTAGCCACTGGTGTCTGGAAGTGCTTTAGTTTCAGCAAGGAGGTGCTTCAAGAGTCCATTAAAAAGAAAGAAAAGGGGGAAAAGTCCAAAAAGCACATAAACAGCAAAGTTGTGGATTTGTGTTTCATTTTTCTATTTCTTTTTTTTTTTTTGCGCTCTGCTGAATTGCTTGTTTGTCTCTCTTTTTTTTTTTTTTTGACGGTATGGAAAATCAGGTGTAATTCAACTGCAAAACAACAACAGTTAAATAGAATAAATTGATCCTATTTACACAACGTGAGTATTGATTTATAAAAATGAATCATCTCGTTTTCTTTTAACATGATTTATATTTATCTACATTTTTTTCAAAACAGAAACCTAACCACAATGAAATGTATCATACTTCTATCATTCAATTCTACTGATAAAGATGATTGTGGATTGCCATATTTATGCAGCAACTCATTGCAATGAAAGGGTAGCCGATTGATATCTTCTTCTACCAGTTCATCCCATTAAAGCCATTCGCCGCTTCTAAAGCTCTTCTCACCATGCCAGAATGTAAGGAATTGTCAAATGTCCTTTTTTTGTTGAAAAAAACAAAACAAAAGAGGGTGAAACGGACTTGATTTGGTCCGTGCCGCAAAAGCAAAAAGCAAAACATAATGGTCAAAATGTACAACAACTCCTTCACCAAGATGTCCATGATGTCTTTTTCCTTTTCTATCCAGCATTGGCACTGCCAATTCTAATTTCCACGCCATCAACACTATCATTGCAACTGAGATGCAAATGAAATCAAATGTGAGCATGCTTTTAAAAGGATGTTTTGGATTTACAGTAATTATAGGAAAATAGACTATCAAGGATGACTCCTTTGAAATCATTTATAAAGCTTTCCCAGATGCTCGGCTACGAAGTAAATAGATACTAAACAAAACAAATCCTTAAAGTATATGCAAACACAAGCATAAATATTTGATCCACAGAGAGTAAGCTACGAATGACAAATATTAGTGATATATTGAAATTCCTGCACCGTTACTGTCCTTTTTAAAACTCTTGTTTTCAAAGTGTTCGTCCAATACGCTGGTTTCCCAAATGCTAAAAGAGTCACCGTAGTGTTGGTGGTGCTGCTGTCTGTCCAAAATGTCTTTGCACTCTCTTCACGTTGTCTAAAATGAACCCGCTAAAAGGTGGTGCACCGTTCACCGCTCATTCACGCAATCACACCATTTCTGTATTCCAACTAAAATCCCCATCTTCACGAGCCTGCCTCAAGATGGCCGCCGAGCTTAATGGACGTAGTAGAGCCAGTAGACCACGTTGAAGAAGGAGAAGACGGTGGGGAAGATCATCCTGGACCACTTATCAATAGAGTTCACGTCGGACAAGTCCGGGATGTTGACCTTGAGCTGCGAGGCTCGTCTCCGTAGGCGCGACTTCTTCTGAGCGTGGCGCTCCAAGGCGCTGTGGCCATAGTTCTGGCGGGCCATGGCCGCCCTGCGGTACTGAAGCGTGGAGCTGTCGTAGGCCAGCATAGTGTTGCGGGGGTCTCCGGGCGCTCCCAGGCCCCGGGACAGATCTCCGGCGCCCCCCATTTCATTCTTCATCTCCAGGGTGCTGAACAGGATGTTGTCGTCGGGAGTCATCTGCAGCGTGAGGGTGCAAAGATAGGCGGAGCCATGAGAAGTGACTGCTCGTGGAGAATCGCAGAAAGCTAAGGTCGGCTACGGAATGGATGCGTAATGAGTGAACACATCACTGTGTCAAAAACTAGAGTACAGTGGAACCTCTTTGCCACTTGAAAGATTCTTCATTTAGAATGGGGCTCCATTTTCATGCCCAGGCCAAGTCTGACTTAGACAGGCTAGGTTAACTTTTCTTATTTTCACAGACCCATATAAGTGGGTGCTGTATGGCTCATTAAAATAAAAAAGGCATTCTGCGTCCTTTTGGGCATGAACTTAGCTGACTTGAATTTTCACCGATCAAAGTTTCGTTCTCCCTAAATGTGACACACTGATTGTTATAATTTTTTTCCCAATGTATTTCAATGGGCCTCAATTATTTTAGCTATTCATGGACCGTGCTGGTCCTAATGCTTCACAAATAGTGGAGTTTGATTGTTAAGAAGTCGCTCAAATAGATTGGATAGATTGGTCCATCACATCTGTGCTGTTTTTTTTTTTTTTTTTTGGATAAACTCCTTACGGTTCTAAGGTTGGAGGTTTGAATCCAGACTTTCACCCAGTCAGCTGAGGCCAACAAGCACTATATGCATGATGTCCCTTCGAGAAGACTACATAAATAAATTTGACTTGACTTGAATGGTTTGGTTTCCACTTTAGAGGTTCCACTGTGTTTTCAAAACTAGTGATCATCTGTCAAGTGTACGTGATAGTATAACCACAGCACAATGACACAAACTAATTTCATCTCAGAATTTCAACTGGCATGGCTAAAATTCTGTCAATTCACAACAAAGACAAACGGAATCAAATCAAAGAGGAAGTAAGGCAAAGGAAAATGTGACAGGAGAAGGTTGAGAGAAACTGTAGGAACTTTGGCAGGAATGGAGGAGAAAAGCTAAAAAGGTTCAGGTGGGTCAGGAAAGGTGAATTCACTTGAACATTTCTTCATCCATCGCCTGACTTCTGAGGAAAACGTCTCAATGTCAGCTAGACCTGTGAGTATTGTTTTGGAGACAAAGCCCACTACTTGTCATAACACCGCTCGCTGAATGATCTAAAATCGAGCAATCCCATTTTACCCACAGTCACTTTTCTCTATTTGTATCTCAATGATTCGACTGTAGCTACTGATGCTTTCTGCTCTTGTGTCATAATTGTAATTGTCCATCAATTTCGGTGTACAGCTCAAGTTGAATTTAGGCAAAGCCTGCAGAAAACAAACTGCTAAGCCGTGGACGTCAGGAAAATGCATGAAGAGCAAACCAAGGGGGAGAAATAACACAATGGTGGGAGTGATGGTCAAAGTTGCCTTAAAAAAAGTCTATGGAACTCAAAAAGATGCACAAAAAAACTAAGAGCATTTCCCTCTGATCGGGTTCGATTCAGATTGATGACATCATTAGTTTTGACTTTCAAAACCTCCAGTACCTTATTTCTTTGCTCGCCTAGTCCTAATGCGGCATCGTCCACAAAGATGGGATCCCACATCGAGTCATACGCGTCAATTTCCCTCTGTTTCATTCTGGCATACAGAGCATCATCTCTCTGAACTACATTTCCCACCAGCCACTGCAAGCATACAAAATCAGCACTGTTACTTCTGGGAAATTGTAGCTTGCCACACTCACAAGGAAAGGGTGCTTCATTTCTTCATTTTGAAATATCAATATGATGATGCTGTTGGCGCTAGCTTCAAGATACTTAAAGAGGGGAGGTCACATCCAGGGATTTTTTTTTCTTTTTGCAAGGCTCCTTGCCCTTTGAGAGACAAAGCAACAATGCCATTCATCGCTTCTGCATTCACTCCTTCGGATGCACACACAAGTATAAATGGAGTGTAAGAGGACATTTAGCATTGGTCACATTGATCTGGAGAAAAGTCATTGATTACCAGCGCGCATGCGCGCGCACACGCACGCACACACACACACACACGCGCACACACACACACACACACACACACACACACACACACACACACACACACACACACACACACATAAACAATCTTCTCACAAGAGCAGCGTGTGCATGAGTACCTTGTTGGGGTCAGGTCGAAGCTTCTCGTTATTGGCCGTGGCCGCCTTCTCAGCTGCTTTCTTCTGCCGCTGCGGGCCTTGGCCAAAGAAGATATAGTTGACAAAGGCGTACTCCAGCAGGGCGAGGAACACGAACACGAAGCAGCCCATCAGGTACATGTCGATGGCCTTCACATAAGGGATCTTAGGGAGCGTCTCTCGCAAATGCGTGTTGATGGTGGTCATGGTCAGCACCGTGGTAATCCCTGGAAAGCAACATTATTAGGGAAGAGATTG
Source organism: Syngnathus floridae (assembly GCF_059516105.1). Classification (NCBI taxonomy): domain Eukaryota; kingdom Metazoa; phylum Chordata; class Actinopteri; order Syngnathiformes; family Syngnathidae; genus Syngnathus; species Syngnathus floridae. Next base: position 23,663,381 of record NC_142413.1, read on the forward strand.
AGTTCAATCCAGCGCGTGGAGTGTCACAGCGTAACCCATTTTAATAAGTCGGAGAACACTGTACATTGTCAAAGCAGTAGTGAAGGCATAATTGTAGTAAATATATGGACGAAAAACACTTCAAGGCTGTTAATATGAAATAATAATATGAAAAAAAGCAGCTAGCAGTTAATTGTGTATCACTGGTGAAATCAAAACATACATCAGTAACGACGTAAATCGAGGAACTTTCTTATCATCTCACAATACGCATCAACAATCACGTCCAAAGATGTACGTCATGAAAGGAATCTACAGCCCTGGCTTTCTGCCAGCGTAAAAAGCAGAATCACAAAGGATTTAACATTCAATGATTTTCAGCAAAAGCGAGTGATGAGCTTGAAATAGGCTCTTCTTCATTTTTACAGCGTCAAACTAAATGATAGTTTCCATCTAGTGACAGATAGTGGAATCACACCTAAATTAAACAAATTGAATTATACGTAAACTGTACAAAAAAACAGCAAAATAGCCTGACCGCAAACCAGTGCTGGAGGGGGTGATACTGTATTATTATAATTATTGTTACTAATATCATTATTATTATTATTATTATTATTATGCCCATTATGAGCTTAAAATGAAGTCCTGCAAACTGCAAAGTCTCTTAAAACCTCCATGAAGTAAACAGGTATGTGCATGTTTTAAACCAGTGCTCATAATGTATGCAATCATGTATCCAAATGGACGATAAACCGTAGTGCAGTCAAACATCTGCTATTATTTACAACACGATTCACCTATTTGGTTTTTGTTTTGTTTTGTTGGTCTTTTTTTACATACAAGCACTGTGCTTGATCGACATTAGTCATCTGCATGCACAATCTGCATTTGGTTAAATTCACACGTATTATAAATAACCCAGCAGTTTGTTTAGCTCGCAGCCTCCTGTCTCATTGGCTGCACTCGCCCGCCACTGCGTGTTTGCAGGACGCTGCAAGCAGGCAGATCTTGAAATCACGTTCGCCAGCAAGCATCCCATGCGGGGCTCCAACCTGCAAGCGTCCCACTTCAGAACACAAATGGCGCGTGACAAGAATGACACACATAAACGCTCGGAGCAGCTCCGACCTTCCGAGCCCAACGCCAAATTTGATCTTCGTGGCATTTCGTTTTAGCGCGGCTGGAAATATGAAAAAAATGTGCATTATTGTAATGGGGCTTCACTTAGCTAGCCAGTGAGAGACAGACGGACACAGCGTAAGACAGCACGCTTCAAGGTCGAGCCGCTGCGCCTCTCTCCGCATGAGTCATGCATGGAGTCACAATCCGCTATCAGTGGCATGCTTAAAGCTAATGAGAAAACCAGTCAAAACACACATCAGACGCATGACAGGCACAATGTATGCGAAATGCCTTTCATGATGTAACTGGGGGTTATTGTTAGCAGCAGCCGGGCCATCCTACCCAGGGCCACTCTGGCGGCAGAGGCATCGTAGTTGATCCAGAAGGAGACCCATGAGAGGATGGTAATCAGGATGGAAGGCATGTATGTCTGCAGGATGAAGTAACCGATGTTCCTCTTCAGTTTGAAGCTGAGGGACAGGCGGGGATAAGAACCTGAAGGAGGAAGAAGGAATGCAAATATATTTTTACTCCATGACGCACACTAATGTGCACAACATCAACTGTCTAGGGCACTAATGCAAAATTTCAGTAGGTTTTCTCACACACAATTCGTCATAGGCCTGTCTAATAGGAAAGTAGTGCTTTGTCGCCATTGACATTAGGTAGTTTAAAGACTAAAGATTCACTATTTCTGTTGCTGGTGTCATTTTTTTCATAATTTGGAAATAATATTGATGAGAGTCGAATTCAGGTTGATTAATCGGTGATATCGATGACATTTTCTCAGGGTAGTAAAGTGGTCCCCAACCCAACCGCCATTTTGTTTTTGCACTCTCTGACCAGCACAGACATAGCAACATTTGTGTTGCCTTGTTGCTGATGCAGAATGTTATCGTTGCCTTGTCAACTAATCTGCATTTAGTGGCAATGATAAGCCAATTACATACATATAAGCAGGACTCGGTCTCTATCACACTTTACTACTTTGGCCAATGAGAAAGCATGTAATGAAGCAGAAGTGAATCATTGTTTCGGATACCTGTGGAGAAGACCACCTTCGTGGAGATGAGTTTATAGTCGACGATGGAAAACTGTGGCAACTCAATCCTGTCGACACCAGACACCGCACCTTCTCCTCCTCGCCAGTAGAACTCGATATCGTCTGTAGTGTAGCCATCTGTCGAGCACAAAGAAAATGTTTGGGAAAGACATTGCGTCAGTGCTGGAGCCCCTGGGAATATCACATTTTAGTTTTTCGCATAGATGCTAACAATGAATACTTATATTATATACGTCAATACTTAAAGAGCAGTTGGGCATAAATCATGTCCAAAACGTAGGTCAGTGTTTTTTTGAGTCTCTTATTGTCACAATATACAATGCTGTTCGTTATTTTATCGATTTTATATTGCCTTGCAGGCAAGCATTTTCTCCGCAAAGGGATTTATCATGTTTTTATTTGTAATACCGTATTTGCCGGTGTATTAGTCGAACTTTTTCGATCCAAAATCGACCGAAAAAAATCGACCTCGACTTATACACCGAGTCATAAAATTTAACTTCGTATTCATCGCTTCAAATGTGATGGTAACCAAGGCCGTTTCTCATGCATCTCATTGTGCGTGGGTGTGCGTCCGTCAGGCTCATTAAACAGCGAGAAACTGAATCATTATAAACCGTTCGTCGCATTAACACGCATTCTCAGCAACAATTTCAAATATTCTCACCTCAATAACGGACATCGAAAGCCAGGCAGCGACCATGACTGCTAGGGGGAAGTACTGGGTATTGAGCGAATGTGCGAGTCATCGTGCGTCAAGCAACGACAATAACTACCGGTATGTAAACATTCAATCGCCATGTCTAAATGAACGTCGTTGGCACTTAGAAAATATTCTTCCAGGGGAAGAGGCCGAATTTTCACTTGTTCTGGCCGACCGGAGGAACCAGCCGAGGCGGACACTTTACGGCGGTTGAGTCGTTGGCACTTAGAAAATATTCGCCAAACTTGGCCGGACTTCCAGGGGAAGAGGGCGAATTTTCACTAGTGGTGGCCGACACGGGGAACCAGCCGAGGCGGACACTTTAGGGCGGTTGAGTCGTTCGCACTTTGGAAAATATTTGCCAAACTTGGCCAGACTTCCAGGGGAAGAGGCCGAATTTTCACTTGTGGTGGCCGACATGGGGAACCAGCTGAGGCGGACACTTTACGGCGGTTGAGTCATTGGCACTTAGAAAATATTCGCCAAACTTGGCCGGACTTCCAGGGGAAGAGGCCGGATTTTCACTTGTGGTGGCCGACATACACTTAAAATAGCAGGATACTTGACCACCTAAAAGTGTAGCACGTAATAGTGTGACGTCATCCAATGGACTTGTGTTCTGAGGGGTCCAAAATATGGCAACCTGACCATTTGCTATTTTTAGAACTGGACACAGCCAGACTTGGATAGTATAATGGTACTGAATGGAGTAGCCACTTTTGACGGATTAGGCAGCGAAAGAAAACAACTGACATGATGTAGCTTACTGTATTTGTCTCAAAAACCTGTCATTTTGTTACGTTAACTTTAAAATCGAACAAAAATTGACTAAGCATGCAACAGGTCACATTGACCCACAAACCTTTTTGGTTTATGAAAGACACAAACATAAGCTATAGCCCCATCAGAAATCTGTGTAGCCCCACTTTGAGCATTTTATCTTTTATTAATTTGGCATTTTCTCCTTAACCATCTCGGTCAAGTCTCTCTTTAGCCCCCGGGAGAGAAAAATTCCTTGAGTTGTCCCTGAAAGAGAAACGTGAGTTAAAAGTATGCCAGATGTGCAAAAGATGAATTTGTGATTCTGAGCAAAGCGTGTCTTTGTGTGTCTTCACTTGCGCAGCCATGTTGTTTTTTGTTAGTTTTCACTCTCAAAATGACCCCCCCCCAAAAATTCAATTGAGCTGTACAAGTCACAGGCAACATTAAGATGGAAAACCTTTTGGAATGATTTATCTTGCCCTTCGCGTCATTCGAACAGGGGTGTGAAGACGTTTTATAGTAGCCACTGAACATTTGTCATCAATGATCCAATTTTATTTAGAACATGAGCTGTATCTTGTATCTTGTATTGATTTTATGTGAAATCCATACAAATCAGATTTGAAACAATGTTGGACCTCTGCGGCCACACAGCTGTAAATCTTTGACGGCTCAGTTGCAACCCAGCGTGCAAAACCAGTGACGGGAGGTCCTGTTGGTGGAGCACGGGGCTATCCGGGCTTTTAAGATTCATGTCTGTTAAAAATGCATCAAGTTTATCAAGTCAAGTGAGAGTTCTCTGCACTCATTAGTCTGAATAAAATAGCATGTTCTGGCATGAAGCGATTCCAACGTTAAAACCGCTGCCAGTTAATCCATATGAGAGCAGATACTGTCTGCTGATCAAAACCGGGCCTGCGTGCTTCAGAGTGTGTGAAGAGGAGGAGAAGAAGAAAGGAGGTTATGAGTGATGGATAGAAAGAGATAAAAAGGCTGTGGGATGAGAGTGTGCAAAGAAAAGAGATGAGGAAGTGAAGAGGAGAGCGATGGCGAGCGTAATGGGAGAGGAGCGGAGAGGGGCGGTTCTGACCCGCCGCTGTTTTTTGGCGCTGCCAGCCGGCGGGCACTTCATTCCGGCAACACGGCGATGAAACCCAGAAAAGTGAGCCCTAGACCCATAATGCTCCTCCCAGGGGACCCAGATAACGCACGACGAGGACCTCGTGTTCCTCGCGTTCCACCCTCCCTCCCCTCTTCCTCACAGCGCTGTAAAATTACAAACTCATGAGAAATGAGCCCTTTGTACCTTGCTAACATGGTGGCGTAACATCCACAAGCACTGGATCAAGCTAGTCTAGCTGAATTAATTAGGCTGGATGTTATCAGCCGGTGAACCATTAGTGATGTTCCCCTTCTTGATCTGTATCTCCTCAAATCTCATCAGCTTCTCTCAGCATTTTACATCTCGCCTTATCACGCCGCATTCTACCTTGCCCCCCCCCCAACCCAGAGAGCGGCACACGTAGGTGGGATCGAAATCTACGTCGACGAGTGGGAGTGAGAGCCCTTTGTCAGGGACGACGGTACTTACAGCTTTCAATCTCCAGGGTGCAGTTTTGCTCATCGAGAGGGTAACGGCGCAGGTCCATCATGCAGGCTGCAGTCGTGGTGATCCTAGACACGAAAATAGACACCAGGTTGTTCACCGTCATCAAGCATGATTATAGCAAAGATTCCCACATTCAAAAAATGCTTTGCTGATTTTCTAAACCACTCGTCGAGTTGTTGTGGATTTTTTGGCTGTTTTAGGGATGAACCGATAACACTGGTCAACAGCAAATCAGAAATTGTTTCATGTCTCCCTAAATGTATTTTTGACGCAGATTTTTAAAAAAGGTCCTCACTTTTTCCAGTGCATCAGGTTTTTGAGATATTTTAATGTTTGACCTTTAAAAGCTTGCACAATACATATTTTATTTGAAGTCAAGGTAAGACTGCATTTATAGTTTGAAAGAAAGTCAGCCACAATTGGAATTTTGCTAATATCTTAAATACCGTCAAAATTCTTTTTTGCTTCAACACGTGAGAACAAACCGTTGTACTGGAAAAGTGTTATTTGAAATGTTCCTCTGTAAAATATGTGCTCTGCCGGGCCCAGCCGGGCTGGTTGGGGATTTCATGTTTTGAGCTACAGAGAGACAGTCTTCCTCACACTCACATTCTGCCTCCTTTTTCTTGCTCTCTGGGCTCTTATGTAAGAGCCAGTTAGCAGAGCCGTGGCGCATTGGGGGATTAACGCAGGAGTCAAAATCCCGCCCTACTTTACCCATTTATGGCTAAAATGTTGTTTCAGTGTTAGTGTTCTGGCAAGTCATTGATCGCGACTCGTCAACGGTGCCACTAAATCGTTACAGAAGCGAAGAGGAAACGAAGTAGGGGATAGGAACAAAAAAAAAATGAGGCCAAAATGGCAGGGGTATAAATACCAGACTATTTATAGCCCACCTACATCATCAGCAGAAGTCTCGAAGCTTTTCTGTCTGACAGAGACTCCGCATTGCTGATCAAGAGCGGCTTGAGCTACCCTTAGCTGAGCTAGCATGGCAAATAGCAACGATTAATAAGAAGCAAACAATAAGCGGGGTGATGAGAGATATTTGTGCAGGAGGCGCCATCCTGTCTCCTTCCTCCTTTTGTCTTTGCTTCACTGAGTGAAAGTGGAGCTCTGCAGCATGCAGGCTTGTTTGCGCTTCATCTCCATCACGGCAGGGCCGGTCCGAGCCGGTCCCCCCTCTCAGCCCGACCTGCCGGAGGAAAGACCTCGCCAGAGCATATCACGCAGATTCAAACACGCTACATTTGCTCTGCGTCCGAGCTAATAGGACATGCAGTTCTAAAAAAAGGCTGTTTTTGCTGCATGTTCCCCGCCTAGCCGCTGCGTGTGCGTGTGTATGTACGTGTGCGTGGACCCCCCCTGAGGGGAGCCGCGCACCTTTGTTCCCAATGACCTTGTTTACGGACATAGCACAACCACCACAAATTCCCAGACAGAAATTCATTTTGAGGCCGCGTCACAGCTCAGAGTGAATTCAAGAGTGCCAGCGTACGAATGTGAGCGTGCCGTAATCAACCTGACATTTGCATCCAATCATATTTTACCCCGTAATGAAGCCAGACAATGAAGTGAAGATGGAGTAGACGCCTCCATTTTGAGTAGAGAGCTCCCTGCGCAGCCAAATTTCAAAATAAAATGTCCGCTGTGCCAAAGTCCAGGCTTATCCACACACACTGAACATACCAACCAGCCTTGTTTGATCATCGGCCCGAGGGTGAGATTGATAACTTTAAAGGTGCAGATTGTGTGTATCGATTTGAAGAGGGCAGGATTCAATGCCTCTTCCTCTACTCAGCATCTTTTTCTCATCCTGGCCCAAGCGATGCCTTTTATTGAGCTGCGAGGATACGTCCTCTCACAAAAGGAGCGCGAAAGATAGCAAGTGGGGCAAGGTAGTGAGAGGAGGAGGGAGGGAGAATCCTAATAGTTTCTCCATTTTGAATGAAGTCTGACCTTCACGTCTCTTTCTCTCTGCATCTTCCTCTCTTGACCTTTGCCTGTGAATTTTGAGCATCATGCTTCAGGAGGTCCTGTGTGGTCTTTCCTCTCTCACTACATGTTTTTGTGCAACATCTGAGTTGAAAATCGAGTATTCGCGTGTGCGTGTGTGTATGTATTGCTTGTGTATGTGTACACAGGTTCTTCTCTCCCACGCTCGCTCGCTCTCTCGCTCTCTCTCTCTCTCTCTCTCTCTCTCTCTCTCTCTCTCTCTCTCTCTCTCTCTCTCTCTCTCTCTCTCTCTCTCCACACACATACACACGAATGGTTGTGAGTTGTCGACTGTATATTATTTTGGAGTTGTCCTGCTAAGTTGTGTTTTGGCCTCTTCAGGGCAAAGGGAGGACAGTTTTAGTGGTATACTCGTAGGGGTGAATGCTGCAAGTCAATCTTTCACAACAATGTCCTTGGTCGTTTTTATAGGCATAGCAGTAAATCATGCAATCTTCTGACTATCTCAAGGCAATAAGTCATCAAAGGCTGTAAGGGAAAACAGTTTTATTTGTGTACTTTCAGGCTTAAAGTCAATCATTTACAAACATCTCCTTGGTTGTTTTATATCGACGTTAGCCTTGTATCATGTATGTTACAATAGATATGGAAATAAATTCATCTAAAAACACGCATCATTATAAGGTGGGGCAATTTGAAAGTGTTCTTATCCATTCTGAATGCTGAAATAATTTAGCATGCACAAATACTCTATGAGCATCCTGGTTCATTTCATAGGCATGACTTGACTCTTTGGAAAAATTCAAATGACACATACGCCTATCCATGCATCTTTGTTGGACTGGCTTAGTTAAGCCCCACCCCTTCAATTCCCGCCATCTTCATTTTTCAACACGTTTGGTCAAAATTAATGCCAGTGCACCGTTGAATTCTAGTATGTGAGACTTGGGACAGGATTTCCATGCTACTGAATGATGACTGTCATCACGGACACGCACTGTGATTCTGTGGATGCATTGACGTACGTTCTCTTTTCCCTGTGAGGACTCTTCACGCAGTTGGCCATCTTGCACACATCCACTCCAGCCCTGCTGTTGCAACCAGCCTGCCCGTCTCTGCAGGTATGCGTCAGCCTGCTCAGAGCACTCAGGCATCTGGACGGCCTGACTCTGACAGCAGCTTGTGTCTGGACGCGCTAGCGTCAAATAAAACCTGAACCAAACCCACGAAGCAAATAACGGAGGAGCCGGGAGGCACCCGGCACTGACAAGGACAACGTATGTGAGATAACTGCATCTCTCCGCAGCACGCACACCCACAAATTCACAACAAGCCCTCTCTCCCATCCTCCATTTCTTTTGGCAGTTATGCAAAGCATATGTGTTGGTCTTATATAATTGGCTCAGAGTGTTATGAATTACATTTCTCAACAAAATGTTGGGATGAATAATCTGGTGCAGTGCAGATGCTTTAATATTTTAAGGAGCCTTTGCGCAAAAAAAAAGGCATCTCCGTGTCTAGTGAGAGAATGACTGAATGCAGCAACATCTTGAATTAGAAACAATTTTTTCGTTTGTTTTTAATGGTGCAAAAGTGCCAACGTGCTGAAGGAGGGCGGAGGCGACGGATCGGCAGCACGGCGACAGACGGGCCGTGCCGGGCTGTGCTGCCACAGATTCAGATACAGATTTGGTGTTTGTATTGAACTGCTACATTATTGATTGGGAGTTATCAATTATAGATTGCATTCTCCTCCGAAGTACGCCGGTTCAATGCCAAGCGGAGACGACTTGCAGACGAGTTGAACCGGCTCGGTCCGATCCGTTGGCTCGCTTGTTTGTATTGGCTGCTTCATTATTGATGGGGACAAATCAATTATAGATTTTCATGATCATCAAGGGACGTGAGCAGCTAAATAAGGAAAGTGGCACTTTTGCCATACACACCTCGCGAAAATTATCAAAGCACCTCGGCCTCCCAAAGGTATTAAGAGGAACAGGACATCCAACAAGTCGCGGACCAGAAACACGGAGGACTGCATAAACTACAACAAGAGCCTTTCAAACAGAGGCTTGTGTAATATCCATGAAATTCATTGTCCAGAAACAACAAGTAATGAGAACTGATTTCATTATTCATTACCAACAAGCACAAAATAAAACATAAATCAAATGCGGAAAGTTTCCTCCAACATGGCTAGGCAGGCTTTATCCGAGAACCACTATAGAGCCAAGGACACCTGGAGGAGGACAGTTGAGATAAGAGTTCAAGGAAGTGGGAACATCTTGGAAGGCAGTGGGCAAGATCACGGGGACCCAATGGCAGCTAAACCGAAGTAAGCTGCTGCAGGAAGGTACGACAGGTTTCAACTTCATATTGAGCGCAACGAGACACGCTAACATACAGCAGCAGTGAAGGAGAATGGATGGTTTTTGCATTTATTTTTCAGCATATGGAGTTTTATTGGGGAAGGGATTGAGGGCAGTGAGAAAGACCGCTGCAGCAAAGTGAAGAAGTGTAATACTGCAGAGTTCAGAACCAAGGCACAACAACAGGGCACACTCTTGGAACTGCTGGGTCAAAAACAACCCAATTTTGGGTTAAAACTTAGACCGACAAAACAGAACACAAAGCAAGCCACTTTTATTTTTTTTTGCACCAAACAACAGATTTTTCTTTTTTTTCTGCAAAACACACCAATGTTGGGTGGAATTGACCCAATTTCTGGATCACTCAAATTTTTAATCAAGCAGTCTTAAGGGTTTTAAGCTAATGTGTTTATTTGAAGTGTTTCCTCAAATGCTACTTTGATTGGTTCACAGACAACTGTATTCTTCTGATTTCTGCAAGGTTATCATAGTTAACAAAAACTAAATTAATAAAACCATAATTAAAAAACATTTTCAGTGATGATAATAGTGTTTCTTAATAACAGATGATTACTAAACCATATTTAATGATTATAATAAAAATGCACCAAATCTTACTAGAAGTAAATGTAAAATGTCCTTCCTTTTTATCTTCTCAGTTAGTTTTATACATGTGCTTTTGAGCGTTTATTTGAAATATTTTTGAAGTATTTTAGACTGAATAACTACTGTAGCTTTTTTGTTAAAGTCAACTGTGCATCTTTAACAAATAAACAGATAAGTTTATGTGTACTGTATGTGACTAATAGTATGACATTAGACTGACGCCCTTGGAACACTAGTTATCCAGGTACGAGACATAGTATGTGATTTACTTTGACCCCAACTACAGTGCAAGTATGGAGCAGATCTTTAAAAAGAATCCTAAAAATTCTATAGTAGCCACTTTTTAATTGGATTTGAATGAATTCATTGATATATTGTGCGGCACTGTCATCCACATTGTTTTGTTGAATGTGTTCTTTGCATACAGCCTTGAGCTTCTTTTGAATTGCCTCATGAATTGCACAAACATAGTTTTTCCATGGCAACGGCTTTTTCTTTGCAGTGATGATGCCACGATATTCTGTGAGAGGTATGTTTAATTTTACAGTCAAGGGCAGACAAAAATGTCAGGAAAAACTTGACATTTTATAGGAAAACTTTGACTCTATTGAGAAAGAAAAATGATTTTAGTGATGCCGCACTCAATTGTTAAATTGTTACAATGATGGAAAGAACTATTAAAAATAAACTTCTAAAATCTTTTAAAGTAGATGTAGGAAACCCTTCTCAGCCATTTCCATTTTTTATGAAGTCGTCTTTTTCACTTACAGAGAAAATATGATGCAATGATCAAACAAATGTTTATTATCAGCATTTGTGGGTTACGATAAACCCCAACTTAAGGGTCGAGCCCTGGTGTGAATAGCAGGAAAGTAATTTGTGTCCACCAAAAAAATCCCAACATTGAAAGAGTTTGAACCATGACTACGATCCAAAAACACCAATTACTACTTTCCTATTGGCTAACTCTTTGGTGTCATCTTGTGGCATCTTTTTTAGCAACTAGCTGAGGATAGGTTCCACAAAATAAAACATGAATAGTTGAATTTGTGACAAGTAAACTAATAGGCAGGGGCTCAATGTAATTGCATGATAAACTGGATCAAATGCTCTTGAACCATAAATCCCAGCCCTGCTTTAGACATTGTGCCAGGCTTGAGTGAGTCAAATCTAAGCCACATTAGTTCCAATAAACCAGCATACAGTACATCATAATAACAGCCCGGTTAGATGCACCAGATACAACCTCGTTAGCTCATTACGCTTGGTAATCAATGTGCTAATTATGGCACACAAGAGAGGGCAGCTTTAAGCGACTTACCTGAGTCCATAAAGCACGGTGCCGTCGGGATGCAGGCGGATCATCCTGTTCTTGACGGTGACGCCGTGCACAAAGGACTTCTTGTCGTTGAGGAAGTAGGTGTCCGGGACCCACAGTTGGTCGGCCACTCGGTTGTCCAGAGTGAGGTTGTAGGCTATCTCGGAGTAGGAGAGCCGCTTATCCTGCCACGCTTGCTGGAAGTACATGGTCAACGTGTAGTCCTATGGGAGAGAGGACCAAGTCAGTGGATGAATTCTGAGCCCAATTACATGAATATAATAATCAATGTTCTCATGAGCGTTTTGGAGGATTCAACAACAAGGCACTTCAATTAGTAGCAAATAATCAACAATGAATTCAGTCATCCTCCACAAAGGTGGAAGTAGCTTGCTAAAATGCGAATGAGTAAATACAAATTGCTTTTACTAAAGGCTAAAACAGGAGGTCTGTGCTCAACTGAGTGTCATTCTCAAAGTTTTTTTCCAGTATTATTTAGACAAAATGTGCCTAACATGTCCGTGACATGCTTTCGTCAAATAACTATCAAATTACTCTCGCTGAACGATTGCAGTCCACATGTTGACATATCATTGTTTCATGAAAAAAACAGTTGAAGTGATAAAGCCAACCATTTGTTTTCATTATTGTTGTTTTTTGATTTATAATTTACTGATTTCCTTTTTATTTAAACACCTGATGTGTTTGGTAGAAGTTTTTTTGAAGGTAATGTTAATAAATAAACTGTCTTTCATATTAATTCATTAAAAAAAATGCTATAAGACCAAAACATTCATGTATGTATAATAAAACTCATGTTGTATTAGTATATAGATTAATTTATTACTTGTGTCTGCAAAAAAATAGATAAGACCGTAAAAACATTAGCATATTAAACCACAATTGCAATATTAAGGGGACATTTTTTTGTATTAATTTCCAAAACAATCCAGCTTTATTTGTTACTATAACATTAGAGATGATAAGCATTCTTGTATTTCTTCTTTAAATTTCAGCAACCATTTCGATCAGGTTTAGAAATGCGTCATGCGAGGTTTGCACATGAATTGAGCTCATGTGTACCAACAAACCATAACTGTCTTGTCTGTAATTTACTACAAACTGTCAACAAAGTCATCCTTCACATACATGTAAATAAGACCCTAGCATACATGTGTGCTCCACAAGCTAAGGAGGTCATCCAAAAGGTCGATCGCAGACTCAAAGGCCAGTGCTTGTGCCGTGGGCCATCGCGGCTGCGCTCGGCGGGTTGGAATTCAACAATCCTCTCTTAATTTTGACATCATAACCGGGGGTTAACGTTCTCAGCTGGCTGACTGTTGTCATGCTAAAAATATCCTCCTCCGCTGGAACAAATGACGAAACTTTCCGCTTTATTGAGACAATTTTGCCCGGGATGCAAATAGCCAATAGCTTTCTCCAGCTGGGACTTGGGCGCTCTCTCTGCTGCTCCTGGCTGGCTTAGATTTTAATTCGCCTTGGTGATGAATAGCCAGAAGTAGTGAAGATATGGCAGAAAGCGCTAAATATTTTTGCGTTTACACCTCATCTCTCTTTCTCTGCTTCTCACTGTTGACACCCACACACCCACGGAGAAATACAGCACTGCGGTGTTATGTGCTCTTTTACGGTGTTGCGCGGAGCCATTGCTGTAATGAAGGAATACAGCCTGTAAAACAAGGCCGTCATAATGCCTCGTTACAGCATTTTTTTTTTCCCACCGCACATCGGCGTGACGAAGCACTCCCCACTTTTTGGGTCTCACTCTTTCGCTAACGAAACGCTGCGTAAAAGGGCTCCTGCCATGTTGATGTTGTAAGAGGGAAAAGTCAAGTGAGGACTTTGATGTCCTTGCCCCGTTACCCGGAGCTCCCGCTGAAGCTTTTCCTCTCACGCTCGCTCCCTCTCTGTCTCATTATCCGCCTGCCGATCGCACAGCTCCATCACCTATGGGATCGTTAGCTGCTGCTTGACGGCGCTGCGCTTGTCGCCATCTTGAGCAAGCGCAGGCGGTTTGAACTGCTTCAGAGAAACACACTGAGTCAAAGCGTTTCTTCTAGATCCAGAATTTACATTTGAACTGAAATTTGTTTCAATTTGTGGGTCTTTATTGTATGAATGAAATAAAAATTGACCAGTGACCAGATTTTTGATTGTCCAACCTTTTAATCCAGTATCCTTTGCTGCAATCAACCAAATTTAGTCTGTTAAGATGCCTCACCTATATTTAAAAACAACAATTAGAGATGAGTATCTAAAGAAGTTATTAAAAACAAAACTCACAAACATTTCCAACACATTCTGCTTGTTGGTTTAAAACGCAACTATGATTTTAGGGAATGTCCTTCGGCTTTGTCACTTAATATCATAAATCAGCTTCAGACAGAGCACCAATAAAGCTAGCCCTTTATTTGTCCCTTGTAAATTACATGTAGCTCTAGCTACGGTATTTGCGCCGAATTTTCATGCACCATCTCGAGTAGTTTTAGCGTAAACTTGCTAAATAAGAAAAATTGCACTCAAAACTTGAGGGATTTGAGTGCCACCAAGGTGTCGGTGTCTTGTTTTTATTCGTGCTCAGTTAAGTGTGCGTTGTTGTTTAGCTTTGTGGCTTTGTTAATGTAGTGAACACCTGCATGATGCCCGCTGGCTGTGCTGTGACGTTGGGAGTGCAATTACGAGATTACAGATGGTGCCTTTGCATGCACACTACCAAGCATCTCTCGCTACTGATAGCCTTGAATGCAGCCCCCAACTAACTACACCATTTTGCATTGCAACATGTGATCTTGGAGTCGATCACATCTAACTTTGGTACACTTTGGACTCGTCGCAAGTCAATTACCGGGCACATATGCACAAATGAGAACTTCACCCTAGCGCTGAACGATCCTTGAAATTCCCAGGGAGTGAGATCACAGATTAAAATATATATTTTAAAACTTGCTTTTCATATTAATATTGTACAAGTCACAATTTTGTGTTTTCTTGTTTGCATAATTCATTTTATACTCTTCTGTGCTATTGTTCTACTTTTCATTATTTAGTCAGCCTGTCCTGTAAACTCATAATAAAAACTACAATTAAAATGTGTGCTTGTCTATTCATAAACGTGGTAAAACAAATACAAAACGGTGGAAATTGGTCCTGTAAGCTCATGATTAAATTAAAATAAAAGAATAAATCCCAAAACATCCACATAAGCGCAGCAAACAAGAATCCTTTAGAAATCAAAACTGTCTGTCCTCGACTCAACACAATCAGAATTAACTGGAATTTGGAATTCTATGTATTCAGAGCCGGTCGAGTGTCCGCATAGAAGACGGAGTTCAGATGGGGGAGGGGGGTGAGGTAGGTGAGAAAGGCTATGCAGCACGCAGCGTCCCAAAAACGCTGTAGATAACCGAGATCCCGTGGAGGAGAACGGGCTTGCACAGCGACCTTCACTCTCCTTGTCACAAACTCCATTAACGTGACGCAGACGGCTCAGTGAGCACCAATGAGGGAGACATTTTGTGGAGAGGAGAACATTGAATAAAAAAAGAAGCGTGACAACACCCCGAATGCATAAATGCAGTGAGAGCACAGCCGGTTTGGATCGCATCAAGGCTGGTTGCACAGCGACAGCGGCGCCGCAGTTGTGTTTGTGGGGCTAACAACCCCCCATTAGGAATCTGACAGATTGACAACGACTATGTTTGTGTTTCGCTGAGAAATCTGACAGGCGACTGTTGTTACAAGACCTCCATTATGACTACATCAGCCGTCACAGCCGATACGACAGGGAAGTGCCAATGAACACACATTTATGTTGCACAGATTTGAAGGCTCCCCTTGTAATGCACTCAGAGTCTCCTCATGGCGGAGCCGCGTCCTGCTCTGTAGAACCAACCAGTACAGCTTGGTTTAGTGTACCATAAGGATGAAACGCTTTACCTGTAAAGTGTAATCACATTACAAACCGCCTTGGTTTAAATGCTGCGATATTTGTTCTTGGTCGGCATATGATCTCAGAGGCAGGTTAGGCCCAAGGTTAGTATTATAGTAAAGAACGCTTTGGTTAACAAAATAAAATAAAATGAAAATGCTTTTAAAATCAAAATAAATTAACTCAAACTACCTCTTACATTTAGAAAACTACTAAACTATAATTGTTTGTTTCCACCTTCGTTGTCTTTGTGCTTTCTTATCTTGCACTCAACAAATACTCTATTTAAAAAATAATACTGTAACTAGTAAAAACCAAACAAATACAAAACATTTACAACGTACTAAAAACTAACCAACTTGCTTTAAAAACATAAACAGAATTCAAAAGTGAAAACAAAATAAAAATGATCAAAAATTAAAGCCAATTTCGCAGGCCACTCCAAGAGGGAGGGCTGCACCACTGTGAGGTGATCACAGCTAACTTCATTCACCGGCAATCAAAGAGGCTAATTTTATTTCCTTTAAATTCAACAAACAAGTCATGCAATAGAGACTCCACATGTCGGAAACACATCTGCGGCATGAAGTGGGCACTTGGCGAGCACCCCCTCCCCACGCCAATCGTTCATGTGCCCCCCATAGCTGTACATAATACAATGATTCAGCGGGTTTGGGAGCTGTTATGAAAGAAATATGTCAGACATCCACCACATGTCCTCAGACCAGAGAATCTGCCCGTTCCTTGATCAAACTCACCAAAATCCTGTTAGACTAGCCACACCAATATTTAGACAAGGACCAAATTGTCAGTCTGCTGGGTTCATGTCCAAGTAGAGGAAACTCAGGAAACGCCGACATTTGCGCCACAGCGCAGGTGGCTGTCTCTGAAAATAGAGACCTTCGTGACAGGTACCAAAATAAGTGAGCACTTTTTGGCACCGTAATGTTAGGGCACCAACTGCTGATGATGGTCATTCAATTGCACTCACTGCATTTGCTTACATGCAGACTTTTAATTAAATGAAACAGCATTCTGAATGATTTCCCGCCTTCCGCCGTTCCCCTAACCCCAAGGGACCCAATGATGCTCGTATGATTCTTTGGCGTTTGCAGTCAACGAGCTATTTTTTCAGCCACTTAGCTTCAGTGGACAAAGTGCCTGACAGAATCATTAAGAAAGTCATCAACACATTAAAGGCCTTTAATGGAGGTGTCTGACGACCAACCACCAAGAGCTTTTTGTCTCTGCACCAGCCTCGAATGAACAGCGAGGCTAATTTCAACCTCGTGCCCCTTTTGCACTGAACAGTCTTGAAAGAATGAGTTCTTAAAACCAAACATGTATTTATTATATTCATACCACCAAATTAGAAATTGACAAATCGAAATGTGGAATATTTGTGAATTTTTTCAGTGTGGTGACTTTGTTTAGTATATGATGAGGAAAAAAACGATTACTCTATTTTAGACAGTTTTCCAGGGTAAATAACGACAATTTTTTTTAGAAAGGTTGGAATAAAAATTTATTGGAAAAATCGTTTTTTATTTAAAAACTGTGACTGCATCAAATCAAACCGAATCAAATTGGTCCACTTTAATGTATATTATACCTATACATACGCATGGAGCCATCTTTTATTGGAGAAATACATTGAAGGAAATGCCGGGTCATATGCTGTGCTATGCGATGCCATGATATGAAATTAGAGTGTAAATAGCTGTCTATATGTGTGTGCCCTGCGAGTGACTGGCAACCAGTCCATGATATGCCCTGCCTAAAGCTCAAAGTCAGCTGGGAGAGGTTCCAGCTCACCCGTGACCTAATGAGGATAAGCAGTTCAGAAAATGGTTGGATGGATGTATAATGTAATCATATACAGTATTATTCAGATTTTACAATCAGGAACGCAATAATGGCTCTTGTCATGCATACAGACATACAGTACTTAGTATTTACAAACAAGGCCCAGTCACCACGGATTAAATATAAAGCGGAAAAACCCAGTTTGCATGCAAGAAAGCCCCGGGATTAAGTGTTGTTCTTTCGCTATAATTATGCTTCTGACCATATTAATCTGCGCGTCCACTTAGCATAACTAATGACTTTGTCCTGCAGCTGCCATTCGTATCTTGAAGCCGGCTGGAGAGCTCAGCAGAGTCAATAGAGCAGTCAAAAGACACAAAATAAGCTACTCTTTGTAACTAAGACATCTTTATGACAATAACAATGACAGATAGTCAGGAAATCAAAGTAAATCAATGATCATTGGAAAGATTCATATCTGCAAAATACTACAGTCGTTTATTATTCTTTATTTCAGTCATGCGAGCAATATAGCTACGGTGGGCTTGCTCAGGATTCTGTATGTAGCCGCATAGAAATTGGCATTATCTGGATGCAGCTGAGCATCTCATTGTTGATACCATGTTGATAATTGGCCACCAGGGAGCAGTATAATAAGTCATACAGGAAGTCAGCACTCTGTGCTTCAATAAGATGCAATAATATTACTGTAGTTGTTTTTCCATCCATCCATCCATCCATCCATCCATCCATCCATCCATCCATCCATCCATCCATCCATCCATCCATCCATCCATCCATCCATCCATCCATCCATCCATCCATCCATCTTCTTCCGCTTATCCAGGGTCGGGTCGCGGGGGCAGCAGCTTCAGGAGGGACTCCCAGACTTCCCTCTCCCCACCCACTTCATCCAGCTCATCCCGGGGGATCCCAAGGCGTTCCCAGGCCAGCTGAGAGACATAGTCTCTCCAGCGCGCCCTGGGTCGTCCCCGGGGTCTCCTACCGGTGGGACATGCCCGGAACACCTCCCCAGGGAGGCGTCCAGGAGGCATCCGGATGAGATGCCCGAGCCACCTCATCTGGCTTCTCTCAACGTGGAGGAGTAGCGACTCTACTCCGAGTCTCTCTCGGATGACCGAGCTTCTCACCCTATCTCTAAGGGAGAGCCCGGACATCCTGCGGAGAAAACTCATTTCGGCCGCTTGTATCCGGGATCTCGTTCTTTCGGTCACGACCCATAGCTCGTGACCATAGGTGAGGGTAGGAGCGTAAATCGACCGGTAAATTGAGAGCTTTGCCTTTTGGCTCAGCTCTCTCTTTACCACGACGGACTGGTACAGAGTCCACATTACTGCCAACGCTGCACCGATCCGCCTGTCGATCTCACGCTCCATTCTCCCCTCACTCGTGAACAAGACCCCAAGATACTTAAACTCCTCCACTTGGGGCAGGATCTCATCCCTGATCAGGAGAGGGCATTCCACCCTTTTCCAATCGAGGACCATGGACTCGGATTTGGAGGTGCTGACCCTCATCCCGACTGCTTCCCACTCAGCTGCGAACTGCTCCAGTGAGAGCTGGAGATCACGGAAGAAGCCAACAGCACCACGTCGACTGCAAAAAGCAGAGACGCGATGCTGAGGTCCCCAAACTGGATCCCCTCAATGCCTTGGCTGCGCATAGAAATTCTGTCCATAAAAATTATGAACAGAATCGGTGACAAAGGGCAGCCTTGGCGGAGTCTAACCCTCACTGGGAACGAATCCGACTTACTGCCGGAAATGCGGACCAAACCCTGGCATCGGTGATACAGGGACCGAACCGCCCTTATCAGTTGGCTCGGCACACCGTACTCCCGAAGCACCCTCCACAGAACCTCCTGAGGGACACGGTCAAACGCCTTCTCCAAGTCCACAAAACACATGTGGACTGGTTGGGCGAACTCCCATGCACCCTCGAGGATCCTGCCGAGGGTGTAGAGCTGGTCCACTGTTCCACGGCCAGGACGAAAGCCACACTGCTCCTCCTGAATCCGAGGTTCGACCTCCCGACGGACCATCCTCTCCAGCACCCCTGAATAGACCTTACCAGGGAGGCTGAGGAGTGTGATTCCCCTGTAATTGGAACACACCCTCCGGTCCCCTTTCTTAAAGAGGGGAACCACCACCCCAGTCTGCCAATCCAGAGGTACTGTTCCCGATATCCACGCAGTGTTGTAGAGGCGTGTCAGCTATGACAGCCCCACAACATCCAGAGCCTTTAAGAACTCCGGGCGGATCTCATCCACCCCCGGGGCCTTGCCACCGAGGAGTTTTTTAACTACCTCAGTGACTTCGACCCGAGAGATTGGAGAGTCCCCCTCAGAGTCCCAAGGCCCTGCTTCCACAATGGAAGGTGTGTAGGTGGAATTGAGGAGGTCTTCGAAGTATTCTCCCCACCAACTCACGACGTCCCGAGTCGAGGTCAGCAGCACACCATCCCCACTGTAAACAGTGTTGACGTTGCACTGCTTCCCCCTCCTGAGACGCCGGATGCTGGACCATAATTTCCTCGAAGCCGTCCGGAAGTCATTCTCCATGGCCTCGCCAAACTCCTCCCACGCCCGGGTTTTTGCCTCAGCAACCGCCAAAACTGCGTTCCGCTTGGCCATCCGGTACCTGTCAGCTGTTTTTCCATTGAGGATAAAGAATGTATGCCTTTGTGTATTGTTATATGGTTGGTCTACGTGTGCTGCTCCATTTGTTTTCAAATATCCATTACCAAAAGTTGTAGCATTCCAATTATCGATGCTACTTGTTAGCCAGTTTGTACTTATTCAAGATTCAAGAGTTTTTATTCGCCATGTTTGAGTGTGCCAAACAAGGAATTTGACTTCGGTACATCACAGCCTCTGTTCAACATTTAGGTGACTAACAACACTCAGGACATGTGAAAAATGACATATATTCTCAAACATCCCCTGATCTTAAACTCCCAGGAGGGCAAGGAAAAACTCAAAACTCCAGCTAGGGGAAATGAGAAACCTTGAGAAGAGACCACAGATGGGAGGGTCCCTCTTCCAGGATGACCAGGCTGCAATGGATGCAGAGAGGACACATAGTACAAACAGTGTAGACAATTCAAAAAAGGTGTGGAGAGCAGGATGTTATTGCACAGCAATGACTCTGAGACTCGAAGAGTGGTGTGAGTTCATCAGAGCAACAGCCTGGGGGAAGAAGCTGTCTCTGTGTCTGCTGGTTTTGGCGTTTGGTTGTGTCTTATGGCTTATTTGTCACACTGCTTTATATTTTGAGCTTACTGCCAACATACGGCGCTCGTCTCTAGATTGCACTTGAAAGTCAAAGAAAAATACTGTGCGAACATCATGGGTCACTTGTGTCTCAAGGCAACACTGTCGTCAAAATTGAATCAATAGAGCCCCTGCTGGATGCAGCCAATTAGTGCACTCCAGTTAGCCTCAATTGCTTCAAAAAGTTATAAAGTGATCCATTGCATGCAATGGACAAGATTCATACAAATAAATTTTGTAATATTGATTACTAGCCCAATTCCTGATAGTAACTTTGCCAAAGGTGATGAAATTATTTAGTTAAAATACCAATCACTGATAATGCCATAACATTTTTAGGATTACAAAATATTCAACAAAGAAATTCAGCACTCATCACATGAAAACATTTCCATTCATTTGAACAAAACGTGCTCTGTATGCTAGGCTATGTAAGTTGTATATGCTAGGTTGAAGCTACAAACATGTACAGCCACTGGAATTCAACACCCAACTCAGACAATATCACTAATTGCACAGGGACCGACACATCAAACTTTTAGTTAAAATTCTCTCACCAATAAGAGTCTATGGTCTTTGCGCCCTTACCTGGAATTTGTGTCATAAAATGAGACGTGATATATAGGTAAATGATTGTTTAAAAATCTGGCCATTAACTGCACTATATACCCTCTTATAAGATATGTATAATCTGATATATATATTTATTTGGATAACATTGTACTTTCATTTTATTACTTCACTTGTCTTGTTCATGGTGACTCAGCTGAACGGGAGGGCGGTGCCCTAGCGCCCTCTATTGACCAGCCGCCATTGTCCAGATGTAGGCCATATGGAAAATCCCATTTAGCCTACAGCTCAGTGTCGAATGTCAGGTCACGACTTCAACAAGTTCATAATCAAAATAGGATTGTACATCACTTTTGTCAATGATGACCTTACTGATGACTTTAGACATGGCAAATGTGTAAGCCTTGGTGAAATTCTGCATTCTCAGAGTACATGTAAACTCATAATGCACATGAGGACAAAACTATGTAAGCATCTCATAGAAAATAAATGTTAGAAAGGTGTTTTCTTCCCTTGACTTCCTCGGATTGAGCGGGAAAAAAACAGAGAAAGAGGTTGTGTTGTCATGGCAACACTGAATAAAAATAACACAAGCTTATTTTCCACACGCTGAAAATAAAACGGAACAGGATCGGTTTGTGTTTTTATGCCTGGTTATGTGACGGCCACGTCCTCTTACTAATGTCAGTGTAATGACGGTTCTGAGGGCAACGCTCACGCCCCACTAATTCCTCTGTCGTGGAAGCCACCACAGCTGGTTTGTTTAAATATTTTAATTCGCAGGCAGCTAATTAACATTCAGAGAGGAGTATTATATTGCAGGCGGCGAGCTCAGGTATTTTACATGTAATTAACAAGCAGGATGAGAAGGGAGGGGGGGGCAGTCTAATTCCAGCACTGTGTTGCATGCTGAAAATGCAACATGGAAGCAATGCTTGTATAAATCAATCGCAATGCATTTCTCTTGCACATTTGGATCACGCAAGTGTGGTTTTGTTGTTATAAAAAGATTGTGACATTGCATATGAGGATTTAATAAATAAACCCCTACTCCACTGCAGGTTCCAGGTTCACGGTGCCTCTAATTAATAACACTATTTTGGTCTAACTCTGCTGTATATTGGGTGTGTAGAGATTCCACTTTCAACCACTAGATGGCGACACAGTTTGAGATTATGTAAATTTGAAAGAAGAAGAAAAAAAAATGAGTGTATGTTATGTGCTGTCCTGCTTTTCAAGCCAACATAAAGCAACAGCTCTAGATGAATTTTATAATGTATATCTTTGGGCATGATTATTGATGAATATTTCAAGATGAAACGTTTTTTTTTAATTATTTTGTAAAAACGAGTAAACGCATAGAGTGATCGGCACACCGCTACACTATACAATATTTTATAGTTATCCAGGTCTGTTGCCCACTCTCTTAATATGTTTGTTATATGTTTAAATGTGTTGGTAATACTTTCAAATGTGTTTAAAGATCTTTTAAAAAATAAAGTACTATAAATGCATAAAAACATAAATACAGGATATATTCCATAGGGTATTTTTATGTCATCGATTTCTCTTATTGCAAAGGTGGTCTATAAGCTCAAATATTGTGACTTAATTGTCACCATTGTAATTCGAGATCTGGGGGGTTGTGCCATTTAATGATATTTATCATTCCATGATTGGAAACCAAATTTACACGTTAAACGTAAGTGTCCTTCTCAATTGCTGTTGAACGCTCATCGCACAAATTCTGACAGGTGGCTGATTTTTCCCTAACACCAGCACAAAACATAGCACAATGTGTGAATGTCATTTCAGATGCAAAGTGGGGAGGATGAGTAATGGGGTGAGAGAGGGAATGGGGGTGGACATGGATGGATTCATGGCGAAGGGGGGGTGTCTCAGCCATGATATCACAGTTTGCCAGCATGGATGTGTGGTCACACCTAAGACTCGGAGGACTCTTCCCTCTCCAAGTAGCATGTTTGTTATGTTGGGCTACCGTAGTGTTGACTTGACTTCTAACAGGCCATTGCTGTGCATCACACAAGGCTAAAAAAAATCAACAATATTGGAACAATATTATAAACAGATTCTTTTGTTCAGACAAATGTCTACCTCCTAGGTCATGAAGAATCAGACATACCCGAATTATACCAAGTGATAGTCAAACATTGCGATTGCAGTGTAAGCTCTACCCAAATTGTTAAAACAAATGAGCATTGGTTTATTCCTCAATGTGCCTCCAGGTCACTTCTTGGCTTATGAAGGATGATTTATTGAAAGGACAGGACTGACCTATTTATGGCTCATGGACAGGGCAACAGTTCAATCTTGACTCAAGGAAAGAAAATCAATCCCCATAACAAATAAAGTTTTGTTAGCAGTCTACTTCCTGGATCATTGTCGTCAGGAATAGACAAGCAGGATTCAACCGTTTGCATCCTGGGGAATGTGGAACCTGTGAATGTGGGTTTATTTTGTTCTTATATTTTGTATATGCCGTTTGTGTTAAGACATGAAACATTATAGAACACGGCCAATTACAAATTTCTGTTCCACTCCAAAACAAGCAGCCTCTCCGCCGCCTCAGCGACTTCAATGAGCCCCACCAAAAATGTTGAGTTCATTCTCCACCAGAGGCGTTTGGATCTTTAATTAGACGAGCGGCCAGCTGTTCACAACACAGGCGCGCTCGCTGCTATGATGGCAGGCCAACATGCAGGCCAACACTGATCTAAGGACAGCTTCTTTCACATCCTCCATTTTGCTTCATCCCCATATCATTAAACGGTTGTTCTGAGGCGATGATGCAAAGCTGCTAGTTAGTCTCATCTATGCATGAATTAGCCAAGCTGTGGAAGGTTCTTTAGTAACATGCTGCCTTTTTCAAATGTGCTTTCAGGGGTAAAACACTTTGGTATCTGATTTTGCCATTTTAGCGCTTCAAACTTGATGTATCAGGTATTTTTTACAGTCATGGACCAAATCAACTCGCAGTGTAAGGCAAGGCCAAGGAAGTATTACAATATTCAAGTCATCTGAATAATACTTTGTGATTGTGCAGGAGTACAAATACAACAATATGCACTGACTGGCCACAAAATATACAACACAAAACTTTCCGGACAAAAACACTGACTGTATTATGCATGTAGACAAACACAGTAAGCCCAAAGCTCTGAACTGTGAAACAGACATGCTAGCTAACCATTAAGATACCATGCTGCCCCTTAACATATAGAGATATTCTGTATTGATTTGACACTGCCGTCACAGACAGTCAAACTGTCCTGCAACACAATGAGTTTCTAATATTTTGCACCGTTTAATCGTGTAACCACTCAGGGTTGAATTATTGAATCTGTTTTGTAATGTCATGTCTCAAGTCAAAGTCAATGAATCGATCACATCACTGATATTTTTCAAGAGCAGTCCAGCACAAGCGTTCCTTTCAGAATCCATAACATGGTGTGATGTTGATGCATGTTGTATCATACAACTTTGATGCTGAATAAAGTTATCGTTAGAACATTTTGGCGGCACATGATTAGCAATTTGTCTATGTCAAACAATGAAGATCAACAGTAGTCAAGTCGACTCATCGATGCAACCGCTAGTAACTACGCTATTAGAAACTGCTTTCACTATGATGCAGGGCAGTTTAGGGTCTTTTAGACATTCCATCTGCACTGTGGCGCAAAGGCCGGCGAATCCTTATTTTCTTATCAGCGCAAGGCTCGCTGGGCGTCTTTTCTAGCTGGGCAGCCAGCGCAGGCATGACAGTTTAGTTGCAGAAAGTCCATCTAAAGCTAACGCCTGCTCAGACCATGTCTAATATCAGCGCAAATGGATAGCTGGTCTAACGTGACAATGGCCGTCAAATCATCTGAATCATTGTATTAAATTTTTTAAATAATTGCAGTAGGCGGCACATCTATAGGGGAAGGCACAAACTATCAGATGTCACGCCACAGATGGGCTTCCGTCATGTTGAGAATCTTGTGCGCAACTCGCCCACATACAGAAAATAAAAGAAGTCACTTTGATTGGCCATAATTTAAGATGGCCTTGTCCACTCCCACTGCAGCACAGGCCTCCCACTTGCAGATCCACCCAGGCATGTTTCACGCAGGACTTACTCTGGTCATGAAAATGGAGCCCTGATACTGCAGACCCCTGACAGCATTGTTGTTTTGATCTTGTTAGATTGTCGACGGTGTAAGAAAAACATGCTTGATGTGTATCATCAGCCGGCCACCATAGGGACAGAGAACAAGAGGAATAACCTTAACCTCTCTCCCTCTTTCCTCATCGTCCTAGTGTTGTTAAAAGCATTCTAGCTTGATGAGGAAAATCAAAGCAGCCCAGCACCAACTTCAATCCCCACAATCGCTCTTGCATCGATGATATTATTGATTTCGGAGAGATTGATTTCATCAGCTTCTCTGATTTCTTCCATGTGAAGAAAATAGGAGGACATTTTGACCCGTTACATAAGTCGCACGATGCTAGCAAGCGAGTTTGAACAGAAATGTTGCCATGTCAGATTCGAGACAGATGCGGCGGGCTTTTCACAGGACAAATTCTCTGTCATGGCCATGGGGGGCTGCGTGACGTCAGTCACCATTCAGCGTTTGAGCACAGTTTTGTGTTAGGCTCCACACACGGATGTAGGAAGCAGTGTTTTTTTCCACATGAATGCTCGCATGGACGCCCAGTTCTTAAGTAAGAGGAGCCTTTGGAGCAAGGCAGAGGTGGATTACATGGCTGCTGAGCCCAGAGTCACAGCCAGGGATCCAGTCAAAGCGGTGGGAGGGAAAGGATGGAGGCGGGAGGGAGAATAGGAGGTGAAAAACCAATGAAGGGGTTTCTATTTCAAATCTCCCCCGAACCCCCGAGGCACTTCCACCGTGGCTGCATCCTCCACAAAAGTAAACAATTTTGCTCATCTCGGACCGTTCAGTTGTTATGCTCGTGTCGAGCGTCTTCTAAAACATGTTGGACAGGTGCAAGGGCTGAACAATTTGGTAAAAGAAAGCAATTTCATTTTTTTACCAAATATTGTGATTTAGAATGCAATTCAATGTTTCAAGGTCCTCTTCCCATGTATTTTTTTTTAAACAAACATGAGTAATGAATGAATCTGTATTATTACAGACATTTGATTTATGATAAATATTTGGGTCTTATAGGCTTGTGTTAATATAAATGCAAATGAAGCATAAATGAAAATGAAACCCAGTGTATTTATTAGAACTGCGCATGAATCGGTGACTCGAACTGAGTTACAAATTGGCCTGAAACAAATACTGAATCAAAATTTGGCATCCTGGTAAATTGAGTTACGAATTGGCTGAAAACAAACACCAAATCAAGATTTGCCATCCTGGCATGGCATCCTGTCCTCACGGAGGAATTTTTGGATGGCCCTCACGTCTCTGGATGTGTGACGTATCTACGTACGTGAGGAGTGCACATGCGTGAAGGCCACGTACATGCGTAGGAGTTGCGTGTGAATTTGCGTCCGTTGGCTAATGAGCATAAAACTCAACTCTTAAGCAATTACTCAATAAAGCACAGGTAGGCAATGTGAATGTATATACAATGTGCCATTTTTGGGGTCTTCTGAAAAGAGATGATTTTGGAGACACGAGGATTCCACCCGAGGCAAGCAATTAATAAAAATAAAATGAAGCCTACCGATGTTCATTAATCGTTCAGTCCTAAGAGGGGCACAATTCAAAACCTACGGAACACACTTTTGCCATTCGCCTAAAAATGGCCCTATGAATAATTGAAAACATCACCACTTCCAATCCCTCTGACTATTTTTGAGCGATTATGTAACATTTCTTCTCTGTTAGGCCATTTTGTGAATCCCAATACATAGCTCAGACCTAAATAAGGTCTGTTAGCTCAATGATAACAATGTAAAAAAACAAAAAACAAAACAATGACAAGCTACTACACACAACATTTGAACAAATGGTACCGCAACATACTGTATATAAAAAGGTAACATCACAATACTCTACAAAAATTTGTTGAACAGTAGAAGAAGGCTATTCTTCTTTGTTTCTTTCAGCATGACCGTACTATACGGTACTGCTCCTGGTGGCCAAGGCGGGCACACCAGAAGGAGCAGAACACTTAATTGGATTTTTGCATGATATTGTGCCATTTCAGTTTTTATAATCTTCCAAGAGCATTATGCGTTCATAACAGAAAATATGACGAAATGATGAGGGTCTGAGCAATGAATTGTGGCCTTTCATTGGCCAAAAGTGTTTGATGAATATTTTTAGCATTATGTATTCTAACAATTTTACAACAAGTAACACTGGTTTCAATGTCTATTACACATAAATCTATACAACCTTTTATCCTTACAGATGTATAAAGAAATTTGTCATTCAAACCAAAGCAAATAATAATTTTTTACAATCAATAATTAGGTGAGCAATGCAAGTTGATAGATCGATCACTCGATCGATAGATAGATCGATAGATAGATCGATAGATAGATAGATCGATAGATAGATAGATAGATAGATAGATAGATAGATAGATAGATAGATAGATAGATAGATAGATAGATAGATAGATAGATAGATAGATAGATAGATAGATAGATAGATAGATAGATAGATAGATAGATAGATAGATAGATAGATAGATAGATAAGATTGTGTTAAGTATGATTGGTAACACAAACACACATGGCAAGGATTAATGAGCTCATAGCTAATAGCGAGAATATGCGTATAACTGACACTTATTGAAATGCATTGAGTGGCAAAACACATGATTAAACAGCCGATTATTCTGGAATCTATATTTTTGTTCTGCCAGGAATCTGCAGCATCGGGCTAAAAATAATTTATACATCAAATTACTCAGAAATAACTAAACGGAATAAAGTATTGATATTTTTAAAACAAAAATGGTAATTTTCACACACATACAACTATGAATGACAAAATCGGACAAAGTTAAATTGCAGTGGTATTTTTTTTTGCTGTGTATATGGGTCCTTTTCATAAAATTTGATAATTGAAAAGACAATCTCAACTGAATTTAATTTTGAAAACCAATTAATTTGACTGATATGCAAAATTAAATTCTTAGCTGTTGTTCTCGTTCAAAAGGTAATCAAAGTTTCTAATGAAGTGGGATTTTTCACACACATGGCAAAATGTCTTAACCGTTATGTCCCAAACTAAGTTACATGATCTGTTTGTATGTTCTTTAAAGATTACATTTTTCGATCCAGCACAAATTTGTCTGAGTGTCTGAAGAGTTCCATTTTTCTCTTTAAATATAAAATGGTCCTGTATGGCCCCCGGGCCTTAGGTTCCCCACCCATGCAGTAATACATGCCAGCCCTTAAGGAGAGGAGCGTGTGCGTGTCAACAAAATTACACTAGTGAAGCAAGAGAACGTGATGCACTCACACAAACACACGCGCGCGCGCACACGCACACATGCACGCACACAGCTCTGAGCGCGCGTAGCCGTGCCAGTGCGTCTGAGTGCGCCACTGAGCGTGTGTTCGGAATTCAAATGCGGCCACAGACCAACGCTGCAAATGCGGGACTGAGACGAGCATCGCGTCAGTAGACACGGGCAACCAAACCCCGCATTTAGCAAATAGAAAAAAAACAAAAAAAAATTAAAACATCAACTTAAAATACACATGACACCATAGTTTATATATCCACATGTAAAACAGTGCTAATTAGCCCAATCTCAACTGCGCCATGCATGCGCATGATTTTATGCGGGATTGAAGATGCACCTACCATGTTGACTTCAGACACCATGTCTATGCTGGCTATGTCTATGTTCATGCCCACGGCCACTGGTGCACCTGCAAAGACGGACAGCCATTAAGCGGAGGACAAATCTTCTCATATCAATTTCATCTTCGTGACACAACACGCAGATGACCCATTCGACTCTGTCGTATTGTCAGCGGCTTCCATCGACTTATTCGCATTTCGTTTGTCGCCGCATTATGTCAATTAATGCAGATTTTGCGAGCCATGTCACCACCGCGATAGATTTTTTTTTCCGGGGGGGGGGGGGGGTTTACCTCCAAAATCGGGCCTCAATCGAATGTCGTATCCGTTCATCAGTCTGTCCACCGTCTCTTTCACCAGAGGCATGTTGCTGGGATCTTTTAGATCCTTGACGCTAAAAAGGAGGAAAGGGGAAAAGGTGGTGTCATGCCCCCCAAAAAATGAAGATAATCAATGCATGAAGCACAGCCGACGTGAAAGCAGTTTACCTTTGTGTCCAGACAAAAGTGACGAGCAGGGAAAAAGTCAAAATCCCAAAGTGGTTTTTCCTGATCCTCCCCATCTCAACAGTTTTTGAGGCGGTTTCGGGATGCGAGTGAGGAGCGCGCACATCCAACTTGCCGGAGACAGTGCAGAGGAGCCAGTGAGGTGCGCATGCGCACTGCCGAGCCGAGATCAAAGCGCGGAGACGGCTGATGGTGCATGAGAAGCTTCCATTGCGGAGGAAGAAAATGTATGACAGGCACAACTGTATGTGCATAGTAAAGAGAGGAACACTTTTTTTTCTTATCTTTTCTTCTTTTTTTTTTGGGCCGTGCACACTGCACCTGTATTTGTCAACTAGGTCCAACAATAACAGTGGAGCGTTTACGTGGTAGACAAGTTTAGTCCCTCACGCTAAGGAGGTTGTTGTCATCGACTTTCTGGGCACATCTCTCAAGGTGGCTTGTTGGAATTCAAGCAATTGATCAAATTCACCATCAGAGTCCAAAACAGAACAATCTCACCAAGTTCCCTCTGTCATAAAGGACATCAACAGTCTCAATTAAAGTTGAAAATGGAAAATACCGTGCTTAGAATAAATTTAAATAAGATTAATTCAAACATTGAAATTAAGTCAATTGGAAAATACTGTGCTTAGATACAAATCTAAATCAAAATGTAATTTAATTTTTTTGAAACCAAATGAATTAAACGCATTTAGCATTAATTTTTTGTCCTCATGGGATTTGAATTGTTAGGCTACGGATTTTAGTTATTGATCTGACTCCAAATTGCGATCAACCCTTAACACATAAATTGCTATGTCCTAATCCACACACTGGCGCACCTAACGATTTTGCGAGTTCGTTCTGTCAAAGAGAAGACCAGTAGATCAATCAGACCAAATTTACCAATTGTTTATTCCTGACAAAGCGCACTAATACAGGCCTGGGTCCCGGGTCCCTCACACTAAAGCTCGTGCGTTTTTGTGACCTCCAAAAGACGACACATTCTTCCGGGTTGCCCAGTTTTGAAGAAACAAAATATGAATATTAAAGCATGCAAAATATTGTGAGATGATTGGTCGATGGTCATCTCCTCCCCGTCCAGGTGTTGCTGAGGTCAGGCGGTTGGGTTTTCCCCGCGAAGCCCGGCCACATAGACGTGCTGTTGTTCTCGTTTCTCACCGACCTTGAGGTGTTCTCGTCCGGTACTCCCTATCTGGGCCTATTCCACAACACTTCGAAGAAAACAAGTTCATGCAGTTTGCCTGCATGCCTGCACATTCTTCGCCACCCACCAATCCACACGAGCACTCCAATACTAGATATTAATATGATTATAAGTTTAAACAACCTTTAAAAATATGTTTGCAAACTCCCGAAAGTACATTTCCCTTTAGAATACAGTAAATCCCAAGGCCAGACACAAATAGCAAAAAAATTAGAACACCCCACTCACTGTATGTTTATAATTGCCAGACAGGAATAGCAAAAAAATAGCAACACCCCACTGTATGTTTATAATTGTCTACACAAACTAATACATTAAACCGTAAATAAATACACCGCAACATAACATGATCTCAAAAGACCTTAAAGGGGAATTCAAGACAGACATGTTTTTTGCAAAAATGTATCTAACACAAAGTTGGTTGCAATTTTGGACACAGTTCTGCATAACTCATTGGCTAACTTTGGACATGAGGCTCAGCATTCAAATCACAGTTACCAGTAACGTCCAGTTGGGTTCCACTTTAAAACATGTTGATGAGGCAATCATCCCAATTCTGTGCAAAAACGGGTGGCTTGTCTCAGGAAGGGCATCTGTTGTAAAACCTCTGCCAAATAGATTACGCGAGTGACTTGGCATGGCAAACCTGACACAGGAACGTTTTTTTTAAATTATCTTTTTAATAACCACTTAGCTGAGCGAAAACATACATCTAGTGATAACTTAGAATCCTCTCCATACAAAGATCCTAAAGCAGTCAAGATGGCTCCCAGGAAGTGTGAATCCTTGACACCAATTACTACTTTCTTATGAGCAAGTCCTGACTGTGTTGAGTATGTGTCATTCACAATAAAATCACTAATTACAAGATAAGCTAACAGTCAGCCTAACATGTGTTTTTCTTCTTCTACAACTACTCTTGCAGTACAGATGCCCTGTAGCAGAATGCTGCCTCTCACAGATTGGTTGCGGTACTACAATAGTTTTGCCAAGTAGACATGCCAGTGGAGAAATCTTTGTCTTGTGCTGTGCCGGTCAGCTAGAGGATCTGTCAATTTTTCTCCCAAATTGGGTTATTTCTTTTGCCCAACTGTTTTTACAGTGTAGGATGAAAATCTTAACCCAACTCCTCAACCCAATGCAGTGGGTGTCTGTCCCTTTTAGACTTAGTGCTGAGTTAGCCATTTGAGTTACTTTAAACCCTGCAGTTTTAAGAGTGTGGGGATGGTCGCTCTACTTGGGCAATTTTTTTATGTTGCATTTGTGACGAGAAAATTAAAAAGAATTGTGTTTTCCTCATGCAGTGTTTTCAGAAGCAGCCTGCAGTGCAAGAAAACGAACCCCCACAGAGTCATGCATGGACAAAGCCCACCCTCACTATTCATTCTCTCAGCTTTGATCACGTTTGAAGAGGGAAGTCGACTTTGATGTGCTTGCAGTGGGGGCTGTGACTCTGTAGAGGGCAGCCTTCTGAAAGCGTTGGTTCCTTCTTGCATCACTAGCAGGTGCAGCCATCGACGATGATATCATCCGCTTTCTTTTTCATGTAACATGTGCGTTGCTGGAGGTGGCGCGCATGCCGTTATCGGACCGTCGTCGTCTGGTTTGATGGGTCAGTGGGCTTGATCGGGATGGAGACCCGTGAAGGGCAGCTCTTCGGCCTACTGATCAGAACACAAGTGGGCAGCGGTCACAGCCTGTGAAATGAATAGATGTGCGGCAGCAGAATAAATGAGTTTCTGATTCATTTCCTCTGTCAGATGAGAGCAGAACAAATGCTGAGAGCTTCAGAGAGAGAATGCGGAGGGGGGAGGGTGGTCTCTCACTCTGCACGCGCCCTTTCCCTGGCCGTCTTGCTTTTAAGAGGCTGGATCCACATCCCTGCAAGACCAGAATATATACAGCACAAGCTTAGAGCCCCATCTATGTATATGCACTGAAACACGTGACTCCTAAGCACTGCCTCATCTTAGCAAAGCGATGCAGTGAAAATATGAAAATAAGATGTGATTCAGCTCTTCTCCACGTTCTGGCTCTCAAAACAAGCACTGAAAATTCTCTGACAGGAACACAAGAAGCATGATGAGCAGATTTGCACTCCCCAGGCGTTACATAATATCTATCTCCCTCTCTTCTCTTTCTTGGTTGCGTTGGAGA
Source organism: Syngnathus floridae (assembly GCF_059516105.1). Lineage (NCBI taxonomy): Eukaryota > Metazoa > Chordata > Actinopteri > Syngnathiformes > Syngnathidae > Syngnathus > Syngnathus floridae. Next base: position 23,696,163 of record NC_142413.1, read on the forward strand.
AGTGGCCCACTTATTATGAGTCGTCGGTCAAAGTGAGAGCTGATTTATTTTCCTGTGTGACCAAGTCGCGGTGGAGAAAGAGAGTTTTCATTAAAGCGTTTGGGGTTTTTGCCGGCCCTCAGGTAACCCTTATATAAAAGCATGATGCATTCATTGGCACGTGAATCTAATCTAACGCAAATCTATTATTATGACAAAAGCAAGCACACAGGCTTGAATGAAATAGTGCCTAACATTATCTGACTCCTATTCTCTTGGAGCTTCTTCAATATTAGACACCATAAACATTAAGGTACACGAAGTTATTGTTTTACTGAAGCACCACAATATTGGAAGGAAAAAAAGATTTGTGACTGTTTTACTTGACAATTTTTTACCTTTACGAAAAAGCTGAAGAGGCTCCAAGTTTGCCTCGGCAATAAAATTCACACGACCATTCAATTTGGTGGTCTCCAAAAGCACTTGCCAATAGCAGCTAGCTGCTACCCGCTAGCTACTAATGTTGGCAACTGGCGACATATCATACAATTTTAAAAAGTGACAACATAATGTTTTTTTTTTTTGTGCGTATTAAATTAGTGATTGGACATGATTTTGGAATGCTGGTGTATTGATGTTGGTGGCAACAGAATACCAACTTGAATGCGAGTCAGCTGAGTCGCGCGTTTGCCATTAGTGGATCTCACCGATGTGTAGCTAGCTAGCTAGCTTGATATTGCTGAATATTTACCAACTCTGTCTGCTTTTGCTGGTTAAGTAAAGAAGGTAGAAAGTTTCTGAGAACTGTCACAATCTTACAAATTCACAGTCTTTAAAGAAAGAAATTAAACCAAGCTGCCACTTGTGTGTGACTGCCGGCCACATGTAGCCTGTTGGCTGTCAATTGCATATCCCTGTTATTGGCTAAAGACTTTGCATATAAACAGTTTTAGTTTGTAATAATAACTTAATAAACGTTATTTTCAAAAGAAAGTTGGGAAAAATAAAACAACTTTAAATTCAAACACCATTACTGAATGATTTGTACTCAACCTCAGAGGTTTTACTGTATTCAACATTTCACAGAAGGCCTTCTGCTGCCTTTGTCACGTGTGTACGAGATGGAGGTTAAATGCCGACCAGCAAGGGTAAATGTCTGTACGGATGGCTTATAAGATATTCCACAGCAAAGTGCTACCTGACTCATGTTGGGGTTAAGCCATTCATCCGTCAATGTGGTGCCACTTTGCTCATGAATATTAGTGACCTGTCGCTGCTCCTGATCCCATCTGGCTCAAAGGCCAGCTGACATGTACGATACATGATACAATACATGCGTTGAATAGAATAATAGCCCGTTCATTTTCTTCACAGCCCTGTTGAATTATGCAAACTTTGTATATCCTTCATCCCAAATTCCTTGAAAACTAACACTAGGTCAAGCTGAAGTCACACAAAACTTTAGGGTCGGACAAATCTAGGACTAAAAGCAAAAATGCAGGGCTTTTAAGAATTCTGCAGTTAGTAGTGATACTGTTGGTGATATATTCAGCGCTGAACAAATATAACAACAGCTGCCATAAAAATGTGAAAACTCCATCCAGCAACATGAAATAATTAAATGCGGGCTCTTTCAAGTTCATTGAACTTCTGGTGATGAATTTCACAAGGAATACCCTATTTTATCATACTCACATTTGAGCTAGCTCACTGGAATTTTCATTAAGTATAATATTCATGCATATCCAATAACTTTGTGGCTAAGTGTACCTGGCTCTCTCCATGGTGTCCTTGGCCAGGTAGATGTACCAGTAGACCAGGTTGAAGAGTCCGAAGGTCAAGGGGAAGAGAATGCGGGCATATTTGTCGATGGGGCTGGTGCCAGCCAGCTGTGGGATTTGCGGGAAGGCTGAGCCTTGCTGAAGGAATATTGGCATGGGCGGCGCCTCGGTTGCTTCACTGGGGCACATCGAGTGGTTTCTCCTCTTAAGGCCTTCTTGAGGGCTGGTGTTAGACTCCTGGGAGGTGGGCAAACGGCATGAGTGCAGGGATTGTAGCAAAGTGTTGTTGCGTAGTATTGTTTGTTCCCACGGGAGATTTCTGATGGCATGCAAGCCTGCTTATAAAAGACAGCAGGTCATTTGATGAATGCCCATAGGATGCCAGCAGATTATGCAGTGCTGGAGTTCTTCTCACACTGAAGTTATTTTTAAAACATTTAACCATTTAAGCACATGAGACCCATCCCAAGAGGCCACGGATGAGAGCGTTATAACGGAAAATATTACTATTTAATGTGCAGTGAGGCGAGAATGGGAATGATAGAGGTGGGATGATTGATGGGTAACGCATCAAAAAAGAAGAAAAAATAAATTAAATAATGACTGCTTTACAGCAACAACATTATGTTCATGATTAACCTTCTCAATCCAACTGTAATGCACATAGAAGAGAAGAATGCTTGCCATTACTACAAAATATGCAAATGCATAAGAAGAGCTCAATAAAACTAACTTTAATTATAAAATATTTTTCATTTTTCTCTTTCAATTAATTTCAACCAAGAACTTTAGAGGAAAATTATCATTTGTAATTCCAGGGTAATATTGTAAAAGATGTTTTTAAGGTATGTGGATTTTTAAATCAATGAATAATCATGTTCATTAATCATGATTTAAGTAACAATTGAATTAAAAAAAAAAAGAAATACTTTTTGGGCTTCAATATTGCATAGCCTGGTGCAAAACATGTAGTGTGACTCTGTGCTCACCAAAATGATATCTTCATCGTCGCTGGTTGTAGCTAAAACCTCGAGCTTTTCTTGTCGGGCTTTTGTCCTCTTCAGGCGGTTGGCTTGCAGCGTGGCAAAGTAGTTGACTGCCGCAAACTCGATGAGGGCGGATGCCACAAAGGCAAAACACACGGCAATGAACCAATCCATGGCTGTGGCATAGGCCACTTTGGGGAGGGACTGGCGGGCGCTGATACTCAAGGTGGTCATTGTTAGCACTGTGGTGATGCCTGAGGGAAAACAAAAGCCAGTTATTGTTAATATTATTATTAAGAGTTCCAATATATTATGCAGTAATATTTTCATCTCTTTTTTTTTTGGGAATTCCAACAGCTGTTGCTCCAACAACTGTAGTCATCTATCCATCTATCCAAAAAATCCATATTGGTCAGGTTCTAATTTCCCCTATTTAATTGCACGTGATTGCTCACATTACATTACATCACTAGCTCAGTGGCCTAGTAGTAGAGTGTCCGCCCTGAGACTGGAAGGTTGTGGGTTCAAACCCCGGCCGGGTCATACCAAAGACTATAAAAATGGGACCCATTGCCTCCCTGCTTGGCACTCAGCATTAAGGGTTGGAATTGGGGGGTTAGATCACCAAATGATTCCCGGGCGCGGCACCGCTGCTGCCCACTGCTTCCTTCGGGGATGGGTTAAATGCAGAGCCAAATTTCACCACACCCAGTTGTGTGTGTGAAAATCATTGGGACTTTAACTTTACTGTTTTAAATGTTAAGATCACTTAAAGTATTCATATGTATTGTATAATAACTGTGCTGTGTGAATTTTTTTTAAATTCACAGTTAAGATGACATACCGGCGACTGTACGCGCAGGGACAGACTCCTTATTGATCCAGAAAGAAACTTGTGACAGCACGACAACCATGATAAGTGGAATGTATGTCTGGATGAGGTAGTATCCAAGCTTCCTCTGGAGATGGAAATGGACCACCTGCACAGAGTAGTGACCTGCAAGATAAACAGAATGTGTGAGGAGAGCAGCCCGAAGGGGGGGGTTGAAAGGGGGGGGGGGGGGGCAATTTCACAAACAATGCCCTTGCCTGCCCTTGAAACTAAATAGCTGCTGGGACATAGAATAGAATAAAAAAAAAACTGTATTGCTAATGTAGGAAAAAGGATTAGGCGGAGGTGGGGGGAGCTTCAGTGTCATTATGCGCAACTCCTCTGTCTAAACACATGCATGCTGTTGCAGAGCAAAAATAAGATGCACACACACAGATTCGCTTTCTGCTTGATGAATGAGCATCACATCAGCCATTCTGTCCTCTTTTCAGTATTCCGCTGAGTTCACAGCAGGAAACACTCCATTTGGTAGAAAGACAAAAGGCTCAGGTTGCCATCTTTCCTCTCTGTCCACTATCGCTTTAAACACTGTACAGTACTGTAAAGGTATTTATGGATACACTATTAAGCCTGAGACCTCAGACATCTTGGAAAGGTGCCAAATTAACTGTACAGTGCTCTGTCATGGTTTGAGGTTTGCATGGTGGAGTGAGGAGGAACCACACACGGGAAGCAGGGAGGCAATCCTTGGACTAATCTCAAAAATATCTAGACAAATCACGCAAAACAAAGCAGTATGGAATAATCAAACATACTAAATCAACCCCCCCTCCCCGAAACAAAAATAAGATTCAAAGGAACAAGCCAAAACTTGAATTAAACTCATCGCGCTGACGATGACAATAGCAACAAAAACGACAAGAAATGGAGCTGACTGGTTGACACTAGGGACTGGGCCGACAAGAACAAGTGGACACCTGTGTTGGACTTGAAAATCTCACTGGACAGCGTCTGTCCCACCAGATCATACTGCAAAAGGCTCATGGACTCTTTGGGACAATCAACAGACTTGATAGGTCCCTTTCTCCAAGTGAAAACGATTTCATTGCTGGTGTAGGCATCTAAAAAGTGACATTTAAGAAAAAAATTGGTCAATCTCTTCACTCCTTCTGTTTTATCATCAGAACACCTTTTACTCACAGCTTCCAAACCGAAGAGGACAAGTATGTCCGTCCATAGGGAAGTCCATAAGATTCATTGGACACTCTGAACTTATTGTTAGTCTATAGCAAGAGGTTGAACACAAATCATTGCCGCATTGTGAAAAAAAATGAAATTGCTCGCGTGTAAATGCATAATCACCTCATTGTGTAGAGTACAGTCCCGTTTTGCATAATCCGGAAAAGCTTGTTAGGTGTGGTCATGTTGTGAGAAATTGATTTTTTGGAATTTCGGAAGAAGGTGTCCGGTATCCAGATTTTGTCTACCATGCGATTGTTCAACCGTAGGATTTCAATGGGACCCTCAAATTTGAGCCTCTCATCAACCCACATCTGCCGAAAGAACATATCCGTGGTATATTCCTGAGAGAGGGGGAAAAAAACAGCACATGAAAATATTCTCATCATTATACCACACTTTGCTTTCATCCTCTCACAACAGTTCCTCAAGATGCATAACAACACTGAAAAGGTCATTTCAACTTTCTGCGCTTACAGAAACAAAATGACGCTTGTCACTCATTCCGGAAAATCATTCATCAGCCTATTAAGCCCTCCCACGTTAACATGTTCTCATATAGATTCAGAAGTCATCGGTAATGGCGTTATAGAGCTGGTCAAACAGATTACAGCTCATTAGACACGCCGATGGCAGGATGCCCAAAGGCAGCCCGTCACTGTATGGCTCATCATGTTAAGGTTTCTTTTTGCATTGCAGAATTAATATCGTACCATCTCAACATCAGACACAGGTCCAAAACTTGTCACAAAGATGTCGGTTTTCACCTCAGTAATACCACCTGCAACACAATTCAACATGTGCTCTAAAACAAAAGACATCAAATTAAAATTCACGTATGTGAAGACACCGATCATGTTAATGATTTGACCACAAGATAAATATCAGCATGCAACACTTATTTTCTATACATTTCATTTTCAAATCACTTTTACAACATTCCTAGGAAATCATAGTGACTCACTTCATATATTTAGAACAGGCAAAAGGGCAAGTCATGCGGTCCTTGGTCTAACATAACATGTAAACTGCAAACAAGACTAGAACCTCACAACGAGGAGGCAGATGTGCAAATATTTCGTCACCAAACCTAGCACGTAATGTTTCTTGCAAACTGAAAAGGCAATTTTCCTGTAAATCTTTCAGAATTACCTCCAGATCCAGGTCGCAGCCTATTGTCATAACCGTCCAAAAGTCTATCCAGAATGCGAGTGATGTTGTCTGAGTAAATCTTCTCATTTGAATTTACATTGCCGAGACTTTAAAGAGAGAAAAAAACACACATTCAAACAAAACATGAGAATCTATGACAAATGTTGGACGAAAAGAGAGTCTAACCTTATCCCACAGATACAGGCAAGAATCCAATACAACAAATATATGGCCATTCCTAGAGGAATTTTGGTTATAAATGGTGCGGAAACTTCCTTAACATCAAACTATAATTAACTTTTTCAACAAACAGTGCCGACGTGACCTGTTGCTGTGCAAAAGGCGAGTGAGTGGTCGGGACATCAGGAAAACGAGTAATCCAATTAACAGATTACTAAATCCTCTCCTACTTTAGACAAACTGTATATTCTGTTAGATTTTTCCACAATTGTGTCAGCATGTAGCCTAAACGCAGTGCAAGACCCAATGCAAAAAATATATAAGCTAAAAGAGGGCTTGAAAAGGATTTCTTTCCATGAGTTACCAAATAGTTCATGTTATTAGGCACTAGATGGCACTATGACGCCAAAGTTGAACGGAAATGACATCGCCGCAGTAAAAAGAAGAAGAACTTTTGCGGAAAGCGTCGAAACAGAACATACATTATCGAAGACTCTCTCTGTCCAGATAGTTATTTTGTTACATTACTAAAGTGCAAAAAAAAAAAAAAACTTTTGGTGCATTACAAATTATTTCTTCCGAGTGACATGTCGGTGCACTTCGACGAGAGGAGCGGGCTGGTTCCCTGTCAGACAAGCTGGGGCTCGTGGAGCCAAACCATGGAGGAGGTGTTCATTGAAGTCAACGTGCCCCCCGGGACATCGGCGAAAGAAGTCAAGTGCCATTTGGGCACCAGGGACATAGAACTCAACGTCAAAGGGATAGAAATAATCAAGGTTGGCTGCTCTTTTTCTTGGTCACAGCAAATCAAATCAGCCAGCATAAACTAGCAAAACATTTCTGTCGTGATCTGTATACAGTAATACATTGAATAATCAGTACTGTATCTCTGGTGAGTGTGATGTATTTTATTTTAAATGTCTGCCATTCAGTAGATGAATATGGATTTTGCTGGGTTGTGAGTGGGAAATAATAGTTTTCACTTAAGCCACCTTCACTTTACCATATCCATCTTTTTACAGGGCAGGTTTTTTGGTGCAACTGTGTCTGATGAGGCTACGTGGACATTAGGTAAGTTGTGATTTGTTAAAAATGCATGCCTGGTCTCACTTCTGTTTTACTTATTTAATCGACAGAGGACAAATGTCTCATTCGAATCGTACTGATGAAGACAAACAGAGAGGCGGGGAACTGCTGGTCCTCTTTGTTAGAGGGAGAATACAGCGCTAATGCTTGGGTCCAGGACCAGATGCAGAGAAAGCTCACTCTAGAGAGGTTTCAACGAGAGGTTAGTTTTGATTTTCACACGCATGTAATTATTCTCACTTAATCATTCAATGACATTTGTGAATTAATTTGAGGGTCTCCTCTCCAGAATCCTGGATTTGACTTCAGTGGTGCAGAGATTTCAGGAAACTTTGCTGGTGGTGGTCCTGACTTTTCCAATTTACAAAAGTGACCTGCACTATAAAAGCCATATTGGGGGATGTCAGGTTGGCCTAAAGAACACTATTGTCAGTAGATCTAATATGTAAGTGTTTCAGTGTCAAGAGACTTTGGAAATGTGCCACCAATTGTTTCCTAATGGAGACCAAATCATCTGGCAAACGTTGGACCAATCAAGAAGCAGAGTAATAGGTGTGTTGATCCGCATTGGTGATTTGGAAACAAGGATGAACTCACAACTTTTTAATAAAGTTTATTGAAAGGTACAAGTCCACTTGAAAACGGTCCTTTTGAAATGCATTTTGGAACCAATAGTGACACTTGTCATACTACACAAACAGCAAAATTTACTGCAATGCAAATTCCTAATCACATTTTAGACCGAAAAGGTACCATCGTGCTCCCAACGGAAATCAGAAAGAACATATGGCACTTCACACTGTGCCAATAAATCCATCAAATGGCAAAAACAACTCATCCGTAACCACTGATGACTGCTGCGTTAATACCTTCAATAATGCTTTATTACAAAAAAAAATATCACCTTGGGTAGGAGTGTGCATTCAAGACAGCTTAGCAACCTAGGGTGGAAGTTAAGGATTTTGGGCCCGATTTCTTGGTTCCATATTTTTGTTTCACAAAATCCTTCTCCCTCCTCTTCCACATGGTGGACTGAGGACCTAGGTGGTTCAATACTTAGCTTAAAACCAGGAACCCGTTCCAGGAAATACCAAACACCGTGGTACGGATTCAAAACAAGAACATACTCGCACACCCTCGGAAGAAAAACTGAGCAGAAATGTAGTGGGTGGTTTCCTATTTCCTGTTATTGGGAGAGAAAAGCCTTTTTACTTGAAGAACACCATCTCACAGATGATCTTTTTGTAAAAAATGTGCGAGCCTAATCACCTGACAAGTTACAGCCAATCACGGAAAAAGAAATTTGGGTCAGGGAACAAGAAGGCAGCTAAGAGTTTAACAAGCCGATTCGGGTATGGTGGGAAGGTGAGTGATCTTGTAGTAGCTGTGCTTCAGCTGGCGAGCGGTTCTTCCCGAAATTGTCCAGCGAAGTCTCTTGCCGTTGGGCCTAGAGCACTTGGCGGTGGCATATTCAGCCAGGCATTTTCCCACCAACACGCGCACGTATGCAAGATCGCCAACTCTGATCTGTTGAAGAGCAGGCCAAAGAGTTTTGGTTTAGTTTTAAATCTAAATTACAGTATCTTAAATGTTCACATACATACATGGATGGTACTTACAGTTAATAGCTTCTGCAGACTTTCTAATGCCTCAGAGAGTTGGTCCCTTTCCTCTGGGTCAGGTTGGTCGTCCACCTCAAGACACAGGAGAGCAATGGCAAGCAGAGATGGCTGGAAACAAATCAGAAGAGAGAAGACTCATTGAGTGAGTAGAATTCGTCACCTATGACACTTTACAAGACTTATTTAAACATTTGGCAGGCAGGACATTGTGTTGTGTTTTTGTTGCCCACGGCCGTACAGCGCTCCCCAAAATTTGATTTTGGGGGCCTTGCTGTTTTCATTGTATTTGTTGTCCCTAGGTTCCATCTTAAGAAAGCATACTATTTCCTTTTACTGCCATGTCAGCTCTGTGTCCCGCTAAACCAAAAAAAGAGACTTCACCCTTAAGGCCACTTTTGTCTTGTCTGGAGAAAATCAAAGTCTGGATGAAACTGAACTTCAACAAACAGAAGTTATGCGGTTTGGTCCCAGCGGTCAGTATCTTTGCACATATCACCCTGTTGACTTAGGCCCCCTAGCATCTTGTAAACCATGAAACGCCAATTCTGGTCTCCCTTCACTTTTCAGAATTCATTTTTTGTTGTTGTTGTCTTTCAATCTTTATATTGTATTTCCCCCACCTTACCTATCTGAACTTTTTCACGCACCTGCCAGGTGCCTCAAGCAAGCGGACCTGAAGCCACTGGATTTACAGAGGACCGAGTGAAGGCTCAGAGGGGTATATTCAGCGTTTTCGATTGCCAGTACATTCATTTAAATTACATTACGTTAAACACTGTCCATCTCAGAAACACCTTTTGGCTCAGCATGATACTTGGCAAATTTTGCATTGTTTTAGTGCGTTTATGTTGTGAATTTGTTTTGATTTTTATTTAATATACAGCACATTATGTGCAGCTGTTTTTATTTTAACAGGCTCAAAATAAAGCTGATTGGACCTTGAAGAAATATGGTCGACCGTGTTTTTGGCATGTATGGTGTCGTGATGGCAGAATGAGACACCTACCTTCATTTTGGAGAAGACGAAGGAGCAATGACAAGCTTTCAATTGCGCCTCCAGTCTCTCAAGGCTCAGTTTCTTCTCACTGAAAAAAAAACCGAATATACATCTTTTAAACATGTGACTAATGATTCTACTAAGTAACATTAACCAATTTTAATAACTTGTCATCACCTGTCTGCACCAAGCTGCTCCTGTACGCAGCTGTGAAAGAGGCGGAGAAAGCGCAGGGCAGTGGGGGCTTTCACCTTCCAGTTGAGTTTCTCCATAATGATCTTCTCCATCCGCATCATGTCAGACACCGTGAAGCGGTTCTGACTGATACGGATCAGGTCGTTGGCATGGGGGATGTTATTCTCTTCGGAGGACTTCACAGCAATGTAAAAGCAGCAGAGACCCACGCAAGACAGGTGCTTTGGTTGAATCTGGGAAGAACAGAATGACCGTCATTCAGGTGTTTTGGTGACAACCTCGACAATTCAGGCATCATCGTACAAACCTTCATGACAGACAGGAAGCGGTCAAGCAGGCTGACGACCAAAGAGAACGTTTCAGAGCCGAACCCAAAAAACCTGCTTAGAGTCAGCAGGTCTTTCACTTCCAGCTCCCGCAGTCTGCTGGTCATCCTCAGCCCATTATCCGACGCGCTCTCAATGATCCTCAGACCGCTGAGCTTTGGCTGGTAGCGGCCTTCCAGATCTGTCAAGGCCTTCAGCTGGACTGCAAAAGGCAATGCTCCGGGTCCTGTCACTGTGTCAATCATCTGTGAAGAAATTCACAGAAAATATTTTGGAAAAATAAAAATGGTGTCTACAGCAATGGTGTGCAGACTCTTGTGCGCAAAAAATGAAATTAATGAGGTAAAATAAATACTCTATTATTTCAGAAAATAAACAGTACATTTTAATTTTTTAGGTGAAATTATCACTTTTATTTCTAGTTCCACACGAAACAAAATGAAGACAAACAGAAGATGGCATCTTTGGTTTGACATTGACTATTTTATTTTAAATTGAGCTTTAACCAAGCATATTGTGAGGGATTTGGGAATGTATTTAGGGACAAAATACATATTTTAAGGACATAATCGTAATCTGATTAATGATTAAAAAAATATTAATTTCTATCTTTATATTGAAAAAAAAAAAAGAGTTTATTTCGAAACAACTGTTCTAGAGAGATAAATGCTCGGGCTTCTGATAGCAAGCTGGTTTACGTGCAGCGTGTCTTGCAGGCGCGACTTTGCAGTCAAGTTATTCTAGTGGCCTTTTGCAACTCAGCAGCTGTCAAACTGGGCTCAACCGGACTAAGGGGGAGGGGCAAACGACGTCACAGGGAGCAGCACTATAAACTTTCTTCCAATCAATTTATATTTGATCAAGTTAAGGTCGCAGACTGTCGTGTTCAATTAGATTGCGGTGGTCGTGTTGAACGTTTCCCAGCCTTGTTAAATGGGGGGCGTGAGGGTTAAGGCCGTTGATAACATGCCCGGGCATGTCCCTGCTCATACAAAGCTAAACCACAGCGCTAACACTAGGCCCGGTAATAACAACAAACCAAGGTCATATAACACTAGCTAGATAAAAAAGAAAAACTATAATGACACCTGAAGTGAGACACAACGTTGTGATTAATAACCAAGCAGGGAGACGTACAAGTCTTAACTGGAACAGCTAACGCTAACTATCGGTGAATATACAACAAACGACCAACCAAAGCTTTTATATTCTTACTACTTAGGGCGTTCAAAATATTTCATCCTCTCTTGTGAACTCTAGTGTTAAAAATTTGTAATTTCTTAAACGTAAAAGAGTCTGCTCTTACTTACCTTGGCTCAAATTGCGTTGGTTATACAATTTAAAAGAATCCGTAGGCGTAAAAGCGGGTGATCTAGGTGTAATATACCCCTAAAATTTTGAGTATGAACTTTCTCTTAGGAAAGTTTTAAGCAGAATTTTTGTATCTGCCTATGCACACTCCCGACCCTTGGATTAAGGCGACGGGGAAAAGGACAGATTTGCGTTTAGTAGCCCTTAAAACCAGGCCCATGTTCTAACACAGCGAGCTTTCATTGGCCATCCGTGGTGACGTTCAATACTCTGTAATTCTATTGGATAATTTTCTTGTCTTTCACAAGTAAGCCTCGCACGAGAAGCAATCGCACGATGGGAATGGAAGAGGTGGATACTCTTCATACGGTCATTTCAGTGTAGCCTACATACAGTATTCTAAAATACAAATTAAACTTCTATCAAACGTCTCTGAAATGCATGTTTTTTTTTTAAATTTAATGCAGCAAAATGACACCTCGTGGCTAAGACTACTGACACTTTTTCTAACATGGACTTTTTTTTTAATCAACATAAAGTACATGATAGTGGGAACTTTCTGGAACAGTCTGGAAGCAGTTTTAGCTCGTATATTTTCCAGGCACGCTTTATTTTGATGTCAAATTACGGGCCAAACAAGGTACATATCTAATGAAGTTAGTCTTTATTACATAGGATGGCCAACACAGATCAATAACTTGTGTGTCTGTGATTGTGTTTGTGTGTGTGCGTTAATGTTCAATCTTGACTCTTCACAAGCGCTGTAAAATGTACATTCACTGGCCACATCATAAGACGTAATTTTATAAAACAGCTCACCATATGGGGCCCCGTTATAAAATCCACATTTTTGCTTGGATTTATTTCTATTTATACTTACTGATAATGGCGTTCTTGCTTTGTGTCAAGTCATGGCTGAAAAATTCTTGGAATGTTAAGCAATAGTTCAATATAGTGATATTTCTATGCAGAACTGATAGCAGGGTTCTTTTATTAATTCACATAAGCATACACATTTCCAGTTATATGTTAACTTTTAGTATGACAAGGTGCTGATTATGCTAATGAAAGCACATTATAGTCTCTGCATGATATAGAATTTAAATCATTAAAAAAATAAGTTCGTAACTGTCGCCAACAATTTCATGTCACTTTATGGGGTATACAGTATTATGTATTATTTCACAGTGTAATCAGTCAAGACTGAAAAGTACATGAAAAATGAAGGAAGGGCACATTTAAAACTAGGACTTTTCTTTAAAGGAAGATGGTTATATGTCATGCAAATTCCATGCCACATAGCAGAGGAGAGACCACACATCCAGCGATTGAAGTGCATTTCTCTTCAAAGTGCTCATTCAACTGTTAAAAAAAAATATACACTTGCTTGTCCCTCTTTCACATCACATCAGCGTAGTTAGAAAATCTTCTAATTCAAATTCCTGGATGAGGTTAAGGAGCACGCAGAGGGAAGACTAAAGAAGCTATGGGAAGAAAAAACAAAACATGAGCAATATATTCTACCCACTTCATGTTATTTGTTAGTTGTTAGTGAAGCCAAAAATGCAATTTAGCAAATTGTTTTTAGCCTCACACCTGTTAATACACTAAAATGCTAGACACATTCTGTAATAAAAATGTCTGCAGGCTTTGTTATGCAAGATTACATTAGGGACTCTTACAAATCCTAATGAGATCCAATACATACATTATAATTGTATGCAATCAAATATTTTTACAGTGCAATACAGTACATTTCCACCTGTACTGGATATAAAAGTCTACACACCCCATGTTCAAATGCCGCCTTGTCGTGACATGAAAATGGAGATCATCACTAAAACCTAGCAATGGAACAAGGTCTTTATATACACTGTAATGAATCTCACTGAGTTGTAGTTAATGATTGACCAGGAAGTGTATATCTTTCTTCACATAATAAAATCTTCCTAATTTGATTCAGAACACTATTCTGTACTGTCCAACTCAATCATGAGACTAATAAAATGAATACGTGAAAGATAGTGAACACACATTCATAGCAAGATCACTAAAATAACAGCAGCTACAATTATTGAAAACAGTCCAATGATTTGTTTTAATGTGTCTCGCAGAGTCAGCATCAACGCAGCGAGCAAAGCTAGCATTATTATTGCTAAGTACACAGTGGATTACAGCAGGCGCATTCATATTCAGGCTCATACACCACAACGGTCTCTTTGAGCAACGCTGATGGCGGACACATTCATGGTTTTCCTGGATGATGGTTCTGTAAATCAACTGAAAAGGGGACAAGACATACAACAACAACAAAATATGGCGGGAGGTAAAAAAACAGGATTTAAAACACAAAAGGATGACGTGATAAGGGATGGGACAATGTGATCCGTCTTTCAGGTCATTTATGTCCTCACATCCTAGAAGGGTTGACTGTTTTCATCCTGACCATCAGGTGTGTCTATTTCGTGCACATAATTAGCTCCTGACATATGGTGTGTACTCCTGTGTAAAATAATTTGGTACAGTGAGGTCATCCATGTCAGCAGTGAGACCAGTCGTATGCAAACGCAATTGGCCCTGCCTGATACCGTCTGGCAGGTCAGCCTGCAGAGACAGAAGCATCGGGCTGTGTCAAACTGTGACACAGCCTACTGTGTCTGGACACGTAGTGTCGCTCTCAATCTGTCCCTGGATCACTATCTCAGCAATACATGGCTCCTGGGAGGACGTCACGACCTCATTAATCACACCCCGTCTGCATACGCTACTGCGGAGAATACTGTCCTTTAATCATGTATCCTTATTTGGCTTACTCAGCATAAGCACCGGAACCTCTAAGGTCAAACAAAACACGGTCTCGGATTATTTTTAAATTTGTTCCGAGGGGTTAAATTGTGATTATTCTAGAACCTTTAATCTAGACCTGTTTAGTTGACAAAACTTCATGCACATGTTGTTTGGATACGGGTTAATCGTACCTTGAGACATCTAGCAGAAGAGAATGTCCTGTTATGCAAGACGTACTATTTGTCATACATAGCTAATATTTGTCATACCAATTACGTGAGTCAAATTCTAAATCAAACGACGTGAAGGCTTGTTCAACTGGTTTGTGATAAGAATTTTTTTGGGCCATTTTTTTTACAAAGCAAATGTCATCAGCATCACCACCAAAAATGAACGAAAGGGTGACTTACTTTTTCTTGTCCTTGTCCTTCTTGAGAGGTTGAGCAGCACCCTGGAGAGCCTGGCCCATCAGTGTCTCTGCAGCAACCCTCCTCCTGTTGAAAGCATTCATCTCTTCCTCCAGCTCCCGTCGTTTCTCTTCCAAGTTCTTCTTTTCTTCCTGGTGCAGCCGTTTGAGCTGCTCAAACCTCTCGTGGAGCTGGAGACCAAGTGCAAAAACAAAAGTGGACATACATTCCCCGGACGTGTTATTTGTGCTACGTGTCACCTCTTTTTCCTTTTCTTTCAGCTCCGCTTCAGTCTCTTTTACTTTGTTGACAAACATCTGCCTCATTCCTTCCTCCTGGTGTTGCAGTTCTCTCAGAAACTCCTTCCTCTTGGCTTCATATGTCTCCTGCAGGCTGCAGATTATGGATTTGTTTTCATTTTATTTTTTACTCATTGTCAACTTGACTAGAGGGTTAAAAATCAACGGCATTACAAGTTAGTGGTAAGGCTAGGCGACCTTGGGAAAAAATAATAATCACGCTATTTTTTATTAGATTTTTAATTTTCTTTTTTTTGCGCAAAACTGAGCCTATGCCATTGTAAATCTCCTTGGCATAGATAAAATATATTAATACTGCAAAGTACCACAATAAAAAAGACATTGAATAGATAGCGGTAGACACCATACAATAGTCTCACCTGAACGACTGGCTGTTGGGGTCTACATCCTTGAAGCCCATCTCCTCCAGTTTACAACGGCGGTAGAGCTCGTAGTGGCGAGTGTGTGTTTGCTCATGAAGATCCTCCATGTTAACACGCAGCAGCATCTCCCTCAGTTTCACAAAATCACAATGATTCTCATTCTCCACTAGGGGAAAAAAAGATACAAAAGACATTCCAAATCTTGACTGACTTTTCAACACTTGGAGATGCATGACTTGGACTTACCTTGTACAGATCCCCAAGGATACAGTCTTGCTTTGACTATTTTATTGCCTACTTTGACGTCTTCTACGCTGCCAACGACAGCAAATGGCAGGTGAGTCTGTAAATGAAGATGAAAACCACTGCTGTTGCATTCATGCAGTCATTGTGCCTTGTTGAGTGAGTGAGTGAGTGAGTGAGTGAGTGAGTGAGTGAGTGAGTGAGTGAGTGAGTGAGTGAGTGAGTGAGTGAGTGAGTGAGTGAGTGAGTGAGTGAGTGAGTGAGTGAGTGAGTGAGTGAGTGAGTGAGTGAGTGAGTGAGTGAGTGAGTGAGTGAGTGAGTGAGTGAGTGAGTGAGTGGCGCACATTCATGGAAGAGTTGATTTCAGCCACAGCCTCATCCTCAGTTGGAAACTGGTATATCTGCACTCCATTGCTGACCAGCTCGCTCATGATCTTGATCTTTAATTTGTCCAGTTCACTCCTGGACACCGTGTCTGCCTTTGCAATGACAGGGATGATGTTCACCTGCACGCAAACAACAAAGCTGAACAATTGTAGCGGCTAGAAACAAAGCACACACACCGTCATGTGGGTCACCTTGCTGTCGAGCTTCTTCATGGTGACGAGATCAAGAGACTTGAGGGAGTGGCCGTTGGGAGCGATGAAATATAGGCAGATGTGGATTCTCGTGTCATGGAAATTGTACAGGGACCGTTTTATTTTTAGCTCCTCTTCGAGGTATGTTTCAAACTGAGTGTCAATATACTCTACAATGGGTTTATAGCTGCAAAGGGAAAAAAAAGTCACTTTTTTTATGTTCATTCTATGAGGAATGCGTTTTCATCTTGGTAAAATAATCACAAATCATTCACTGCTTTCAGAATCTATTCTTGCACATTTTTTCCAGGTCCATGACAAGAAACAAAACTCTCTTAATTAACCTCCAATTAGCTCCTTTCACGTTTTCTATACAAACATCACCTTTCTTCTTTGTTGACCTGGTCCCCAAAGCCAACAGTGTGTACGATGGTCAGCTTGAGGTTGACGTTGCTCTCCTGCAGGTCGTATGTGTGTGGTTGCAGAAGCACGTCTTTCTCATAGTGGCTGGCCTCTTCATTTTCAAACCTTGTATTGAAAAGTGTGTTCATTAAGGTGGATTTGCCTATCCCTGTCTCCCCTATAGAAGAAGCACGCAAAGAAATGACAAGGGGAAACAGATGTGAGGGGAAAAGAAAAGTCTGTTGTTTTTTTACAACAAAATTAATGTGCAGTAATGACAACGGCAAGCTTTGACTTGCCTATGCAGAGGATGTTGAAGCTGAAGCCCTGTGTGACTGATTTGCTGATCAACTGATCTGGAAGACTGTCAAAGCCCACATGGCCCCCGAGCTCCAAGGTTCGTTTGTCTTCATTCTGAAGTGATGGAACACTGCATAGTAATACCTCCTCCATCACCGGTTCGCTTTTTTTGTATTCTCTCTCCGTGTTTTTTGTTCTGCTTTGATTTTGATTGTACTTCCACTGTCGGCACAGTATTTAGTTTGACACAAAATTTGACAAAGGAAGAATAAAAACAAGAAGAATTTCAGCACATTCTAGTTTTTGCGAAGGATTATTGAATTATTTATCTCCTTCAATCCTGCTTTTTATACCTACACAAAGCAATGCATGTTGGTCAATTTGATAATGTATTGGTGTATATGTTGAGATGACATTGTAAGTTTGTTCATTTGGGAAAATTTGGATTTTATGAGCTAGGCTATGTTATGCTATTTTATGTTAAGATTTTTAAGTATGTACATAAAGTAACATACAATCCTGGCTCATATTGCTTTCTGACCACAGATTTGTAGTCTGTTGTTCAAAATCACAACACTCTGTCTGGTTATATTGCTAAATGAATTATTCTAATGTACATGTAAGTTGGCCAATTGTGATAGAATGATTTACTGATTGTCTTATATAATGTTTGACGGACTAACCAATTGACCTGCAGCATTTGTAAGCATAGTGATATGCGCCCCTCCATGCTGATGAGAAACTGGCATTTTCAAGCCGCTCAGCATGAGGACTGGGATGTGTTCAATACAACATTCATCTGCCTAGGCCTCTTCAACAAACACATACTACAAAGAGCTCTTTATCTAACTGTTGTTTCAGAGGATGAGAGCCTATTCAAGCTGGTGGTACCCATCGGCAACCCAATCCTCACCGATCAGAATGCCATATTTGCAAAGCACCCTCTTAAAACTTATATTGGTCAGAAAGTCAGAGCATTTCTGAATGTTAAAGCAAGTCATTTGATCCAGCTGCCCCTTATCCTCTTAAATGCATTGCTGCATGACGTCCAGTATGGAAAGCTGTTGGAGGATTTATTCAATATCCTTAATATCCATCTTAAGGACCATGTACTATTACGCTCTTTGTCTCAACTCACTCAAAAAACAACCACACCTGAAACAAAGTTGTTCTACTAATGTTCTGACATTTTTGCACACTAATGGGACAAGTTTAGAATTGCATCAAAAATAGCAATGGGCATTTTAATGCTGTCAGTAGGGGGTAGGCTTTTATAGTGCTTGATAGCCTACTTGCCTATTAGTCTGACCTATATTACTAATGCAGAACATTAGTTCCCTAGTAAGGCTTAATTTTTAGTCATAGGCCAAAAGTCGCACTATTAGTGGAAATTACGTTACACTTGGTTGTCTAACCAGTGAGGACAAAAGTAGTTAGTCCTAAGACTTTAATGTGTATATAAACGATATGGAATAAGTGTTCCAACGGCTTTCATAAAGTCGCAGAGCATTCTGAATGATAAAGCAAGTCACTTGACTCCAATGCCATTTATCCTTTTAACTACATCGCTGCATGCTGTCCTGTGTTTCATTGAAACTAATAGAGCCTCTTGACGCATTCGAGTGCTTGCTCCAAAGCCGCGTGCACGGATTTATTCACACACAAAAAAAGATGTCTCCTATTTCGAAACGACAGCGCATCATTTCTCTAAGTGCAGCCGTAGGAGAAAATCCTAATTTATCACCGAGTCATTGCGCATACGCATTATCAGAGCATCCCCACCGATTCACGTACATACACGCGAGTGAGAAAATTCAATTCGCATGAGAGACGATCATACTCACGGCGAAAACGTCCACTTCACTGGCCGACATGGTCACTAGCGTCTCCGTCCTTATCACAGACGCACGCTGCTTTTTAAAAATGACCACTTGGAGGCAACACCCCGTGACTACGGGAGGATGACATGACAGCCCTCCTTCCACTGGTGAACGAGAACAGCGCAGCGCTACTGCATAGTGGATGTTGTTTTGCTTGTAGGAATAATCCCCATCAACTGTTTTCCCAGTCGGGGCCTCTGGATGTAGCTGTTGCCATGGCAAACGAGCTGTGGTCTGAAACCATTGCCCTCGATGCTCACCCGTGTCCTGTACAATGGGAAATGTAAAGTTACATACGTCACTCAAAATAAAAATTTGGTGCAAGATAGTAAACACTAAAAATAAGGCTAATTACGACCCGACTCTTAATTTCCACTCAAAACAAATCGAGACGTTTCAGCGAGTTTCAACCTTATTTCAACAACCACAACAAATTGGAACAGTATATTTTGGCAAGTGAATTGTGGTGCTGTAAAGCTTTTAACCAATCAAGACAAGTCCATTGAACAGTCGCTGCATGGTTATTGGCTCTCATTAGACCACGTTGCAGAAATCCCAGTTATTACTTGATACAATATATGGCTGATGGTAGATTTTTGTCAAGGGATGTATGATGCTGACGAACGGAGTGTCACGATAAAAAAAAAAAGGGAGGTGGGGAGAAGTGAGGGGAGGGAGTCAGCGGAAGCGGCAGGTTGGAAGAGCACACAGCCACAAAAAAATACCGGAGGAGATCATCAAAACATTATTTCGACTCACACCCCAATCGGACTATAGCGCGATGTCTTTGACCCAAGAGTCCGTTTTGTCTTTTTTACTGGAGCGAGGCGGCAAAGTGAGAAACGCCGAGCTACTCTCCCACTTCGGCGTTCTCATCAACGGCGGCTCGCCCGCGGAAAAGCAACACAATAGGGAGCTGTTCAAGAAGTTGGTCAACAGCGTAGCCGTGGTTCGCCAAACGGACGGGGTGAAGTTCGTGGCAGTCAAGAAGCGGTACCAGGACTTTGTGAAAGATGTGCTGCATGGGACTTTGTCCTGTTCAAACTGGACTTTGCAAATTAGTCATTCAGACGTGAAAAATAACAGTGCATCACACGTGAACTTGCAAAGTAAGTCAGACACTACTCTCAAAGTGCTGAACATTTGTAGAGATCAAGTAGGCAGCAGATCTTCAGGAGCTGTGTTTGCCGTAGTAGCAGTCACCTCTCCTTCTAAAGGGAAACCACAATCTACATCGCAACCTCATATTCCAGCTTGCAATGAAGACAAACCCCTGCAAAGTTGGAGAAACCGTCACACCGATGACCAGAAGAAGAGGCAGGGCGGCGAAGCCGAGTGCTCCGGGTCAGTACCCCTTGACCCCCTGGTCCACGAGTGGCTGGTGAAGTGCGCCGCCGGGCTGTGGGGTCACGTCCATGCCATGCTCCTGCAGGACGCCCGCCTGGCCCAGAAGAAGGACTTCATATCAGGCTTCACGGCGCTGCACTGGGCCGCCAAGGATGGAAATGGCGAGATGGTCCACAACCTGATGGACATCGCCCGGAGGAGAGGGGCACATGTTAACGTTAACAGCAAAGCTCACGGGGGCTACACACCTCTACACATCGCCGCCATACACAACCACACAGAGGTCATGCTTCTAATGGTCCAACGTTACGGTGCAAGTGTTGACGAGAGGGACAACGACGGCAAGAAGGCCCGCCACTACCTGGGGGCGGGTGTGTCAGCGGAGGTCAGAGCCCTTGTGGGAGGTGTGCAGCTATCTAAATACTGGAACAAGACGGATGACGAGCATAACCGGGAGCAGCCTAAAGGTCTCAACACTATCAGTAAGCTGTTCCAGCCTCACAGGAAGCAGAAATATGCAACAAGACTCACGATTGATGCATGAGACTCAGCAGTGATTGTTTCTCTTCTGTCTGTTATGTACCCTATACACACATTGGATATGGTTAATCATTTTTTGTATAAAAAATGAGAAAACCCACACACGCACGAGGAGATCATGCAAACTTCACACGGGTGGGCCAGAATCAAACCCGCGACCTCCGCACTGTGAGACGAACGTGCTAACCAACGTGCTAACCAGCTTTCTACCGTGTTGTCACAAGGTCCATGTACTTCACTGTTAAAAAAAATGCTAAAAAATTGAGTCTCAAAGCTGCTGGACACAAAAGGGGCACATACAATACTGGGTTATTTACAGTATACACTGCAAAAAATGGACAATGAAATTTACTTAACAGTAATATTTACTCAAAATCTCTACTTGTGGAATTTATTCTGAATTTCGGAGTGGGAAAACTTGACTACTTTTTTTCACATAAATTTTAACCTACTAGCCTGCATGGCCTAAAAGTAGAGATGTGTCAATTTTTTGTTGCTATTGCTATTGATTTTTGGTATAGTTATTGTTTTTAAATCATACTTGAATTGGTGTAACAAATGTTTTTACATAATTAGTGGATATGAAAGTTCTGTGACATTTTATGATGTTTTCATCATGGAACTGAAATCCTTTGAAAATGCATTTGCATTTTGAGGGGACTTGTATGGGATTGGTTATGCAGATCAGGTCATTTTCTTGGTGGACTTGCGGTTGTCATGGATACAGGAGCATGGGCCCCATTTTCTGGCAAAAGGGTTGCATGGAGCCTCCAGAGTTGTAGATGGGTTCTGGATTAGACACAAATGACATATTTTCATTGAAATTGGTCTCATGATTTGTTCAAGAACAAATGAGATGTTCCAGTCTTGTCACAGTTTTACTTGGAAATGACTCAATACAAAATGATGACATGTTATTTATTATTGGGAAAGTATTCTGTCTGCATGATGATTCATTATTCACTTAAAAGGGCAAACAATAGCTGTCATTTGTGTAATGTTTTTTTTAAATTCAAATTGTTTAAAAATATTTGGTCATTTCATGGCTTTGAAAAGTTAGAGCTTTGTTTTTTTATCTATATCTCCCCATTTTCTGTAACGATTGTCCGCATGAGAGTCATAGGTGAGCTGCAGCCCATCCCTGCTGACTTTGAGCAAGCTGGCTGCAATGCCAATCACATGACCGATATAAACACAAATAATGGGGGACTTGGGTGCCCCCCAAAAAATCTGTGAATAATATTCAATAAAAGATGTTGCAGAACTATTTTTACTATACAGTTATTCTTTGCAAAAAGCCCATAAAAATAGCCCTGCTATAAAAACAGATGATAGACAGGGCCACCGGAAGAGTCGCGGCCTTGCCTGATGACGTCATAGACGTGACGGTTGATTGGTAACACCTGCACCTGTTGATCAACGGCGCCACGTACGTATAGTTGGAGCTTCAGTGCGGCGATTTTGCGTTGACATTTTGGGCCGGTTCCCCCTGTTTATTTTGGTTGAATGAAAAGCAAATGTTGACGTCAGTTGCCCTTCGTTGTTTTCGCGCTGTTCTGTTCCTGCTGCTGGTCAGTAGCAGCCGCCCGCCGACGGTTCGATGCTCCGTGGTCCGCACGGACTCCTGGAGCGATTTGAGCCAGCACTCCTATGGCACCATTTTCTCCCCGCTGCTCAAAGCTTTGACCGAGCACGGAGGCTCTAGGTGGAACCAGCCCCCCGTGAAAAAGATCAAACCCGAGCACAAGTACATCAAGTATTTGACGGACACGGCGTTCAAGAAAACGTCCAGAGCTCAGAGAAGTTTAGAAGGGAGCGCGCGCTACAACGTCGTCAGGCTGATCAAGCCGCAAGAGCAATGTCTTGCCAAAAGCAATAAAGGTACGCTCAACTGCGAAGTAGCCACAACACCAGCAGTGACATGGGAGTGTTGAGTGTGGGGGCGACAAATCTGAAGTTAAGGTCCGAATATTTGCCAACAAAAATGGTAAAGTACTGGAAAAATCTCATCTGCTCTATAATGTTCTATTTATGCTTAGAGTGCATTATTAGAGTACTATTGCCAACATATGTCATTCAATTAGTGTGGGATGATGATTTTCTCTGTTAATTTGATGCATATATTTTACACCTGCTTTCATTGACTGAGAAAAGTTGAATTATGTTATTCCGTCCATCTTTTTCCCCTTACTCAATGTATTAGTCCAATTTCAACTTTCTGAATCACAGTGCATTGTTTTCCCCTATTTTCCTGCAGAGGGTTTCACACTAGACCTGCCCTACAGTCTTGATCAAGTTAGAGAAAAAGAGCAGCTCACAAAGGCAACGCTGCTGTACAGTTCAGCCCACGTCAACTCTGTGTGCTTCCTGAGCATCAAGGAGCAGGAGCACTCCAACAAATGTCCCCTGTGTCCCGGCATCCACCAGGCTATAAACTTCACAGCCGCCATCGATGGTCCAGGAAGAGGAAACTGGGCGGAAGTTGAAGTAACTCCACTGATTCTTCCGTCTTCAAAATTCCCAAAACAAAATGTCCACCTTCAAATAGGCGTCATTTGCCTCAAGCAGCAACACGCCGGGCTCGAAGGCCCTTTGGAGTTTGCAGTGGGGTCCCCTCCGCTGTTGCTTTATCTCCATGACGACAGCAAAGCGTCACACCAGACGTTGCCGCCCACCGCTGCAAACGGGCTTCGCGGGCAGGTGTTTGTCAAAGCCCATCAAGTTCTTCGAACCAAGAGGCGGCGAAGAAGGGCGTCCGCTAAGAGCAAACGAGGCGATAAAAGCCTGGACATCCACTTACCGGAGCTTCTTCCAAGCTCGGAATTCCCAACAAGTTACTGTGCCTTGTATGATTTCAGAGTGCGCTTTAGCCAGCTCAAACTGGATCACTGGATCGTTTTCCCGCCCAAATATAACCCGAGGTATTGTCGAGGCATCTGCCCGCGGACAGTTGGCTTCATCTATGGGTCGCCCGTCCACACCATGGTACAAAACATCATATATGAGAAGCTTGACTCCTCGGTGCCAAGGCCGTCATGCATTCCGTCCCATTACAGCCCCTTGAGCGTCATGATCTTCGAGGAGGATGGCTCGTACGTTTACAAGGAGTTTGAAGACATGGTTGCCACCAGGTGCACCTGCCGCTAAACCAACCAATCAACCAACTGCCAAACCCCTCATTCTCTCCCTTTTTTCGAAATATGACCGTAAACCTTTGGCGCATTATTCAAATAGAAGATGTTCTGACCAGGCTCTGTGATTTCATCATGGTTAAAATCGTTGTGCATACAAAATATTTGTTCTGGAGCAGGTGTGTTTCCTTAAGCAATGTATTTTAACATTGGGAAAGTCAGTTAAACAATATTCATTTCTTTTTTTCTTGATGCCTTATTTGAAAGGATGCAAATGCATCCTGTGTTTCACCTCTCAAATAGGGCACTGATATGAAACACTGAAAAAAACAGTGCAGTTCAGTATATAATTTTGTTTTTGTTTTTTTTAACCTTAGATTTTGTTAACTTATTTTGTGTCTGTTTTTGATTAATTTAACACAGTAAGTATTAATTCGCCCTGTTCTGGATCAAAAATAAAAGAAAAATCTGTCACAAAATCTTATCAAACCTTTTACATATTTTATTCCTGAGCATTCCAGACAAGTCGTCTTGAGTGGCGGCTGTCTTCAAATTTTCCAGAATGAAAGCTGTCAAGGTGCCCGCGTGTATTTATTACTTCTGGTCACTAAGTGACTACATACCTATGAATTTGTACTGGTTACATGTGACTACATGCATGCCATGTGTATTTATGCAAATGATGTGAATTCACTGTGTCTGTGTTCAGCTTCTGCATATTCATACTGATGTTAGCATTCTCTGAAGAGTTGGAAAAATAAATAACAGCATGCATACATTTGGTATTTTCTTTCGTTTCAATAAAAATATGGGACTATCAATATCTTATTTACACTTAAAAGCAATATATTTTTAAAAAAATGTAATGTACACTCAGTGATCTGTCCATTGCTAAGTGTGTAGTGTTGGATTTTTGATCCACAATTTGAGAAGCGCGTTATCCGCGCCTCACGGCAAAAGCCATAGCCAATCACCTGTTATCCAATTTACTCACTGAGTGCTTGTTTTATTTCTTCAGTTTTAGGAAAAGGCTAAGACACTGAAACAAAATTTAGACTTGCACAGGTTGGTTGAGTTCAATCACAATTCTTGATAAGAAAGCTCTGTTTTCAGGAAAATACAATACAGCGCTGGGCCTTTCGTGCGACCATGCTCATGAGCAGAAAGTCTCCATTCAGAAAAGGCAACGTTCAAGGTTCTTTGGTCACCTTATATTCAGTTGCACATGCCAGTGTGGGCCGAGTTTGATGGGTAATGAGTCAGGGGGTGTGGCAAGTTCGCAGGAGAGCTTGATTCCATGGGAGTGGGTGCTGGTTCGGTGAGAGCTGGTTCCGTGGGGGTGGGTGCTGATTAAGGGCGATTCAGTGTGTGTGGGGGCTGTTGTTTTCCATCCCATCTTTTTGCTTTGGCGATCACCTTTGCTCGGGTTCTTGGTTTTCTGCAAGTGTCCTTCATGTAACCATTCTTGCACATACATCCACTTCGTCCACTGTCGCACACCGCCCATTCATCATTCTTGCAATTTTGTCATTTTGTACGGAATTATGTGAGCTTTTGGCTGTGACATAATCAATTTATTAATGTTCCCTGACTATGCAAAGTTTGTACTCACCACTTACCATGTTTTTGTTTGTTTGTTCTTTTGATACTCCATGTACTTGCTTACGTCATCATATTCTTAGTTTAATCATGCTTCCAACCATATCTTTTCTATTCTAGGCAAAATATTTCACTCTGTCCAGAACGTTCAGTAGTAATCGAAAACTGGCGTCTAGCATTAGTCAAAACATAAGATATAATCAAGTACTGAACATTTTTAGACGACTTTGGAAGTGTCCGTGATTTAGAAAATCATCAGGCATGGATTAAACAGTTCCTTAAGGGTCATTAAGCTATTCAGGCAATATATCAAAAAACATTTGTTATTTCAAAGTGCTCAGAAATACATATCAGATCACAAAGTTATAAAAACCTTTGTCATTACCCCCTATCAAAAATGTCAAGTTATGTCTTCTTCATTGATTTGGTGTGTAGGTATAATTATATGCTTAACATGTTTCTTTTATTGATTTAATATGTGAATATACTTGTCTGCTTATTCAGGGGTGTCCAAGTCCAGTCCTCGAGGGCCGCATTCCTACATGTTTTCCAAGTTTCCCTTGTTAAACACACCTGTGCAGGAGCCTGAACATTGAATCAGGTGTGTTTAACGAGGGAAACTTGGAAAACATGGAGGAATGTGGCCCTCGAGGACTGGACTTGGACACCCCTGGTTTATGTACTTTATTCAATGAGGTTTGAGCATATCTGTTTTTGTAGCGAGGCAGGACTTTTTGTATTTCGACCCCATTCCTTCACCAGCATTCCCTTTCTTCATGACTCAAATTTTACTCAAAAAAATCCGCAGAACTAACTAATCCAAATCAAAAATAGAAATTAAAATGATAATTTATTTAATAAAAAAGAGTTCAGTACACGTTCGTAGTACTCATTAAGTGTCATAGTAGGGTTTTAAATTAAAGTCATCTTTTCAAACTTTTAAACTAGGGCTTGGGTTTTGTCGTAGGGATTAAAATTTGCCTTAGGTTGTTTCAAACTAGGGCTAGGATTAGGTTAGGGGTTAGGTTTAGGAGTTAGGGGTTAGGGTTTAAAGTGTCGAAACTATTATTAATGAAATGAATCGTAGATTCAAAAAATGCTGCTGAAAAGCTAAATAAAGTTATATTTCAATAGAAAAAAAATCAGTTTTCCGTACGCACAAAGTGGTGTACCGAAACTGTAGCGACAACTGCAAAAATTGTACCATTGCTCTCCCTAGTGTACCACTGCTATCAATCAGAAAAAGTTACTAATTATCACATTTTTCCATAATCAATTGCGATTAATCACATTTTTTTTACTACTATTTTCTATACAGTTTGTAACAGATGGTTGAGTAAAACCTTGAAAGTAATGTAAAAAAGTATCAGAGAAAACATATTTATCTTCAAAAACGTTAATCCTTGATTTCATTTAAATATGCAAATTATAACTGTTGCTGGTAAATGTTTAATTGAAAGAATAAATGTCACAGTAATTACAGAAGCTTGTCAATACCTTAAATGTTTGATCCATTTAATTTTGTCGTCTAAAATAGACGACAATAAAATATTTCTTCATGTCTGCATAATTTTCTTAATTCTTGCCGGTGTTTACGCCTAATAGACGTCTATTAGACGTCAAAATGCTCGCAGGGATAAGTACTGCAGCGATTTTTTTTTGTCAAACCAGTCATTTGCCTCCAAACCGTTAGATGGCAGTAAAACAGTAGCTTTGAGCTCAGCGTAGATAGTCATAGAGGAAGAAGACGGGGACATTTTAGCAAAAGACGAGCAGCAGGACGGTAAGCCTCAATGTCATTCCTTTTTTACGAGAGTTTTCCTGCAATTGTTTTCGACGGCAATCTTGAATGACACTCATCAGCGAATTGAAAAGACGTTTCTCTACACGTGGGGCGCTTGCCGTAATGCCATTAAATGACATGGTTCAAGGTCTAATGTTTGTACTTTCGCCAAACCATCGAGGTTGTTCTGTTTCTTAGTCACCACTATCATGATCAATAAACTATTTCAAATTCTGCTCTTCAGATTACAAGTTTGTATATTGACATTCGTGTCAGGGAACTAGTGTGAATTTCATTGCAATGTTTATTGAAGGAATGTGATTTCTTTGTAGTTAAGCATAGCATTGGTGCATTAAGAAATGCTATTTACAGTCACTTAGAGGCTTGAATTTGCCTCGTTTGTTTTTTACTCCTTCTGTTCTTGTATTCACATCGAAAACACACCCTCAAATTGTAGCCTTTCTCCTTCACAGTTCTTCGACCTCTTTGGTTGGCATCCGCATCAACATGGGCCGCCACTTTGGAAACTTGGCCAGGGTCAGGCACGTCATCACATACAGTCTGTCACCCTTTGAGCAGAAGGCGTTTGCAAACTATTTCTCCAAGGGAATTCCCAACGTATGGAGAAGGTTCTCATCATCTTTCTTCAGAGTTGCCCCTCGTGAGTATTTGCTTGAATATTCAGTATTTTTAATTATTGTGGTTTAATATTATATATTACTGAATATTTGAAAATCTAATACCATCTGCAATTATACTAAGCGTGCTTTGTTTATGATGGTCATGACTTATATTTTGAGGTAACAGATGGCTCACGGATTTGTAAGACAGACATTTAGAATTGAAAACTGTTTACTGAAACACTAAAATGTTTAACCTAACCATATAAGTTTGTCTGATGAATTTTTGCTATGTGAAAAGCCATTGCAGGTTTATAAAAATGGTCACAGGTGTTATGGTATTTATGAACCTTCAATTAACAATGAGCAGCACCACATACAAATAGGCATATATATTGAGCTTGCAGTCATTGGGGACCTTATCTGCCTGTTGTTCTTACTTTTACCTTCTTAACTGCTGCTTCTGTTCCAGTAGAGGTCAATATGTTGTGGCACAATCTGGAGTTATTTTCCAACTCTAAATCAGTCTTGCCTATCAAATAAATAGCTGTGTAAATCCCAGAAATCATTGTTTAACTATCTCCATTGTAATAGAGGCAAAAATGCTGAATCACAATATAACAAAGTTCACTTTACCTCATCGAGCATATATTTTGACAGTTTTTTCTCAACTACAGCATTTTTTAATTCATATTTTGCATTTCACCCGTTTCATGTTGTTTCAAGTTGTGTTTCAAAATGTCATCTTAATGCAAATTCTCATTACCATCATTTTTTATTTTGCTTTTCAGAAATTGCTTGAGGTTAATTTTATAATGTCGTCTGAATACAAAATTTCATTAGCGTCATTTTTTATTTTGCTTTTAAGAATTTTTATTAGGTTCATTTTATTTTGACTTCACTATAACATAATACAGCATCTTTTTTCAATGGCACAGACAAGATTCAAAAGCAAATCTAATACTGCACATCTTGGTGCATCTGTTCAATTGCAGCAATGATCCTCATGTACGTGACCTACACGTGGGGCAACAGTGCTCACAAGCAGAGCAAGAGGAAGAATCCCGCTGACTACGAGAACGAAGAATAAACTTTTGTCAGTCACAAGGTTTCCTCTGTTGTTAATTGCTGCTTCTGTTTCACCAATAAAGATGAAAAAATATTTGTTTAATTAATTCAGCCTGTTTATTGTGCTCATGGCATAACCTGTATTGGGAGGTATACATTGTGTTTAGACATAAATCTTTATTGATGAAAAGAAGAGAAGTTTCATTTTGCAACATGACAAAGGCCCAAGCCACACTGTCAACACAACCAAGGACTTCATCTGGGGGAAAAGCGGAAGGTTCTGTCAGTCGTGCACTTATCTGATGTAAGTGACTGGCTCTCCGTTTAAAGGGTAAAATTCGGTACTTTAGCCCCTCTGCAGTAACACAGTCTGTAGGGGAGACGAGAATTGATTTAAGCCGGTACGAACAGAAGATTCGTTCCGAGTCTAACCGCTGTTCCGGTAACTAATCTATTGATAGATTAATTCCGTCATTTCCGGACGCCAGTCCTTCTGAAATCAAAGAAACCTGAGGGTTGAGTAACTACTTTGTCGAGACCCAGAATCTCCTCGATCGCGGACGTTTCAGCAGCTCTTCTTTCCTATAATGATTGGGGCTTTTGTTAACCGCTCGGAATACATTTAGCTGTCTTTAAGACCACAGGAACTCGTTTATTTACACTAGCGTGCACCCACACTATCTTAGCTCAAGTTAACGGTTTCGAACCAGATTCTGACACTCCCTGATGTCAAGGATTAAAGCTGTCTTCATTTAAAAAAGAACTGAACGGTTTAAAGCGGGGTGTTGCTGGATTTTGTCCACAATTTAGGGAGCGCGTTATCTGCGCCTCACGGCAAAAGCCTTTGCCAATCACCTGTTATCCAATTTACTCACTGCGTGCTCGTTTGATTTCTTCAGATTTAGGAAAATGCAAAGACACTGAAGCAGAAATTAGACTTACACAGATTGGTTGAGTTCAATCACAATTCTTGTTCAAAAAAGCTCTGTTTTCAGGAAAGTACAATACAGCGCTGGGCCCTTCAAGAGCGGAAAGTCTCCATTCAGAAAAGGCAAAGTCCAAGGTTGTTAGATCAGTTTTATATTCAGTAGCACATTGTGGGCCGAGATTGATGGGTGATGAGTCTTCGGGGTGGGGCAAGTTCGAAGGAGAGTCTGCTTCCATGGGAGTGGTGCTGGTTATGGGCGAGTCGGTGTGTAGGTGGGGGGCTGTTGGTGTGTGTGTGTGGAGGGGGGCTGTTGTCTTCCATCCCGTCTTTCGGCCTTGGCGATCATCTTTGGCCGAGTCTTTGGGTGGCTCCTTCTGGCACCTGCTGGTTTTATCTCCACGCGACCTTCCTGTGAACATTCTTCTCCAATCTTGGACATACACTGTCATACCTCATTCTTTTAATTTTGTCATTTTGTACGAAATTGTTAGCTTTTGGCTGTGACATCATTAATCTATTGCTGTTCTTTTGATACATCATGTCTTTGCTTATTCTTAGTTTAATCATGCTTCCAATCGTATCTTTTCTTTGTTAGGCAAACTATTTCCCTCTGTGCAGAGCGTTCAGTAGGAATCAAAAACTGGCGTCTAGCATTAGTCAAAACATAAGATACAATCAAGTACTGAACGGTCAAGACGACTCTGGCCGTGTCCATGATTCAGAGAAAAAACATCAGGCATGCATTACACAGTTCCTTAAGGGTCATTAAGCTATTTAGGCAATATATCAAAAGTCATTTGTTATTTCAAAGTGCTCAGAAATATATATCAGATCATAAAGTTATAAAATCACCACTTATCAAAAATGTCTAGTTATGTCTTCTTTATTGATTTGGTGTGTAGGTATAATTATATGCTTAAAATGTTTCTTTTATTTATTTAATATGTGAATATACTTGTCTGCTTATGTACTTTATTCAATGAGGTTTGAGCATATCTGTTTTTGTAGCTAGGCAGGACTTTTTGTATTTTGACCCCATTTCCTGCACTGTCCAAACTTTTTGCAAGGAGGGCCAAATTTGATAAAGTGAAGGGGCCCGGGGGCCAATACGTTTTTCTGACATTTTTTGACTACAGAAATTTCATGGAAATACATACTGTTATGAAACAAATTTCATTGTCCCAATTGTCTTTATTTTTTAAATGACAAAATAACCAAATATAAGCCACTCAGGCAGATGTGAACAACTTTAAAAACACAAATTCTGCCTTTCATTCATATCTGAAGAGTCATATAACATTGAACAAACTGTATGAAATAATTTAATTTACAAGAGTTTAAAATTATTTTTGCCTCATGAACATTTTAAACAGGAGTTATAAGTAATGCAAAGTTGTCTGTTATTTGTTAGGTTACGGATTCTAGTTATTGATCTGACTCCAAATTGCGATCAACACTTAACACATAAATTGCTATGTCCTAATCCACACACTGGCGCACCTAACAATTTTGCGAGTTCGTTCTGTCAAAGAGAAGACCAGTAGATCAATTAGACCAAATTTACCAATTATTTATTCCTGACAAAGCGCACTAATACAGGCCTGGGGCCCGGGTCCCTCACACTAAAACTCGTGCGTTTTTGTGACCACCAAAGACGACACATTCTTCCGGGTTGCCCAGTTTTAAAGAAACACAATATGAGTATTAAAGCATGCAAAATATTGTGAGATGATTGGTCGATGGCCATCTCCTCCCCAGTCCAGGTGTCGCTGAGGTCAGACGGTTGGGTTTTCCCCTCGAAGGCCGGTCTCATAGACGTGCTGTTGTTCTCGTTCCTCACCGACCTTGAGATGGTCTCCTCCGGTACTCCCTATCCGGGCCTATTCCACAACACTTCGAAGAAAACAAGTTCATGTAGTTTGCCTGCACATTCCTCGGCCCCCACCAATCCACACGAGCACTCCAATACTAGATATTAATATGATTATAGGTTTAACACAACCTTAAAATATGTTTGCAAACTCCCAAAAGCACATTTCCCTTTATATTAAAACTTAAAACAAGTGAATTTTGCTCTTGTCATTTACAATATTTTTCGGAAAGTAATAGTTTGTGTCACGTCTACAGGTTCATAACTTCAACAGTATTATGGCCACTTCGTAATATTTAATATTAAGTATTTTTTACTTTTGATTCACAGCCCCACGTGATGAATCGCTGTTGTGATGCCAGTTCAGCTTGGAGCTGCTTGACTTTATCAGCGCGGTCACTCCCTGTTAGCTTGTCGTATGTGTTAGCATGTTTAGTCTGATGGTGTCTATTTAGGTTGAAATCCTGAAACAAGGCAACAGTCTTTTTACAAATTAGACAAACACAATTGCCTTGATTTTCAGTGAAGAAGTATTGTAATTCCCATTTCTTTTGAAAGCGACGGCCCTCAATGTCAACTTTCCTCGTTTTCTTTGCAGTCGCCATGGCAGAAATGAGTGGAGAGGGCTGGTGCTGACACCTTTTGGTTTCAAGTTTCATGTTTTTTTTTTTTTTTTTTTTTTTTTTTAATTTTTTTTTTTTAATTCAGTTTGACAGTGCAGGCGGGCCATGAATAAGTTATATATTATAAGACCAAAGCTGTGGGCCGTATGAAATATGACCGGGGGCCGGATTTTGGACACGCTTGGTTTAAAGTATGACTATGATAGTGAAACAAAAGAGATTTAAAGCATAAAAGATCAAAATAATCATTAATCGAAATTAATGATTATAAAGTAGAAATTTAATGAATAAGCAAGAAATAGAATTACAAGTTCCAATTGTTCGAACATCTAACAATAATTTCCACTCACCATTCTCAATAGAGCAAAAATTATTCAGTCTCGAAGTTCTCTCGATTGAAAACTCAATAATATAGTAAAAAAGGGTAAGAGGCTAGAGGTCTAAAATGCTGTTTGGTGGAAAAGTCGAGTGATCAGTTCTCCTTGTTCCAAAATCCGAATTCTGTTTAAAAGAACAGGCTGGCCTAAAGAATGGAGATGACGACGCCCTAAACGCTCCTGCACCGAGGTCCGCATATCCTAGCCTCTCTTTAAGCTTAAAATGTGACTAAGTCCAATTTGAAGATAGTATAAATTCATTTTAATGGACCTTGGGTTAATCTCAGAAAGAATGAAATCTATCTTTGTCTAATCGGCGTTCTCGACCCACGGCAGTGGCCAGACGGGTATACCCCTGACGGGGAGAGCCCACCGGGCGAGAGAGAGCGCTGCTCTTTCTCCGAACGAACCTTTTATACCAGTCCAGTTCGTGGGTACTATGCCTGCTTGGTCACCTACCCGTTTTTTTTTTTCCCCCATGACGTCATACATTGGCCTCAGATGACCCAAATGCTTCCAGAATAGACTGCACCTGCATCTCGGCCGGTCTCAACCGGATTCAACCAGATGAGGTGACCACGTTCTCACGGAAGTAACAATTTTCTCAGGGATGCTTCATCCTGTTTCCCACTTCCAAATCTTGTCAACTGTCCGTCAACGTGACATTTGCAAATGTTTTTTCTCTGACTTGTGTTCCGTCAAACAGCATTCTGTTTATGCCTCAACTGGAAAAACGTGACCGAGGTCACACTCCTGTGTGGGATCTCAGTCTTCCACCACTTAGTATCACCATTAACCCTTTCTGCTTCCTTGTCTTCGCTCACATTTATATATTCGTGTGTAAATGGAACATCAATATTACATACATGTGTGGTGTATTTTTATTTAGGTCTCATGCAATGTATATTTCACTTCTAAGTTTAGAGGTGACCAGATCACGCGCGCATGAGATTTTATGGGGCCAGGGCCAGGAAGGCAGACTTCCTGGCACGAAGATACAGGAATCG
Source organism: Syngnathus floridae (assembly GCF_059516105.1). Classification (NCBI taxonomy): domain Eukaryota; kingdom Metazoa; phylum Chordata; class Actinopteri; order Syngnathiformes; family Syngnathidae; genus Syngnathus; species Syngnathus floridae. The sequence continues at coordinate 23,730,021 of NC_142413.1, forward strand.
GCCATTTGGTTAGAATCAACAAAGCAAGCTGGCGGGGGAGAAGTTGACAAGCTGCCCTCGTGTGCGTGCGCCCGAGTAAGGGGGGGCACGGGGTATAAGACCCAAGGCGGGAGAAGACAGGGGAGCTTCTTTTTTTGGCTAGAGAGAGACACTTCAATTCTGACATCGGTTGAATAAAATCTTTCCCCAATCATCTGTGTGTCACTGAAGTTTTCCTTCCCTGAGCCAGCCACCTATCCACCGTTTGATCTTGGAGACCAACAGAACATCGAAGAGAATTCACCACACGTTTGATACTGATTAAACATCGTGACAATAATATCGCATACTTTCACAATAGTCAATTTAACACATAATCATAACTATGATCGCGAATTCTCCTAGTTAGCAGATTAAAACACTCAAGCATTTTCAAAACGTATTTTGACAAGCTGGTGACCTCTAGGTCAAGCTCAAGTGTGGGATTGCCGTTGTATTTATGTTGTATTCAGCGCATAGTGAACACGGCTGGTAAGATAATTGGTGCTTCACTCCCCTCCCTGAAGGGCATTTACGCCTCCCATCTCGCCCGCAAGGCGGCCACGATTGTGAGTGATGTGAGTCACCCCGCTCACTTATTTCGATCTCTTTGTGTGTCTTGGTATGTGAAGAAATTGACAATAAAGCAGACTTTGACTTTTTTGACTTTGACTTTCCACCCATGAGATCACTGTCAACCCCTTGTCCTTACTCAACTCTTAATACATTCATGTGTAAATGAAACATCAGTGCTATGATGCTGCTCAAGTTGCTACTATACTAACTATACAATATTGCAAAGCACAATAAAATAAAGTACGTATATTGCAGCTTACTCTAACTGTGATTAACATGTCTCATTCTCATTACCTAACGATGAGCATGGGCTTTCCCTAGTTAGCAAATTAAAATAATCAAGCAGTTTCATATTTTTTATTTATAGCAAAATAAAATAATATAACATAATCCGAAATTGTGTGTTGCTGTGCTTCAGAACAAGTCTTCTTCTAATCGATGACTTTTTAAACTATTAAAATACTATGTTAGGTCAATCTGACTTTGGCACCATCCTCTGGTGAAATTTGGAACGGGAATGGAGGTTTACTGGTTCAACCAACAAATTCCCCTTTACCAATTTAACAATAGTTAATTTTGAAGAACTAACTTTTAAGTAACCCCTACTCAGGCCCCCTTCTTCAGGTCTTCCATGTCAAGCTTTGAAATTTGGAATTTCATCTTAGCCAATTCGTCTGGGCCAAATCCAATACACACTCACGCACCATCTTTTACCATCCTATCCACCATGTAACTCGACAGTACCCAAGTTGGTCACCGGACCTAGCCTAGAGCATCCATTTCACGTCTTGAAGAAACAAACCAGAACCCAAAGAGGCTGCAATAAAGACCTGGATAAGCATTTGAAGTGAAGGATGCAACAGTCTGATGAAGTAAATGAATCTCAGACTTGGAATTATTGCAAGTAAAAAATGATGCTACCAAATGAACAATTGATCCTGCCGTTCTACTTTTGTTGTAAATGACAACACAGCTCCCCTACGCTACTCTTTCTGGCCTGTAGGTGTCGCAGTCTCCTCATACCGGGCTCACGCACTATTGGTTGGCGACACGGATAGAAAATTCTTGAAGCCTCTCGCCTCATCTGCCGGTATACCGCATGCTGCTGTGCTCAGCTTCATGGAACAAGAACAAGGGTAGACCAACGACAGCCGCTGAGTGAAATCCTAACCCTGTAGCTGCTAGGTTCTCCTTTTACGCAGAACTGTACCGCTGCCCTTCTTGGTGTATTTGCTCTCCACAACACTATCCCGTTAGCTTGTTTTAAGATGTCAGTTGTTGGATTCGACGTGGGCTATTTGAACTGCTATGTAGCAGTAGCCCGTGCCGGTGGGATCGAAACTGTCGCCAATGAATACAGCGACCGATGTACACCGTAAGTATGAGCGATAACTTTACTTCAGTGTCGCCTGCACCTAATAACAAATCGGGAATGCTCGCGAATTCACCCGTGTTCATCATCCTCTTGTGTGACGCTAACGATGCTAACACGGCGAGTTAACAAGCTAACGAATTTTACAACAGGAAACAGCATGTGAGTGCTACGGCTAATGCTAGTGACCGTCGTGAGTTTAAACAAAACGACCCTGCCTTTCCTTTGTGCATAAAATAGGATTTTATTGTAATTCAAATTAATAAGGTAATGTCGCGTCAATGTTACAGAATTTATTGTAGAATAACGAAGCGATTTATTCCTCATGCCTACGGGCACTGAAATGCGCGTGATTGGGAGGAGGCCGCCATACACTAGCTGTCAAAACGGCTTGATCATTTAATTTTGCTTTAGGTTAGCTTCCAAATCACAGATGAGACGCTATTACACCGATACACTTCAATCCCATTGCATGAAACAGACTGAAATGCATCAAGTAAATGCTTGCTTGTTGCTTGTGCCATAAAGGAGGGCGAAACGGATTTGTCTTCTCTATTTATAGAGCATGCGTTTCTTTTGGACCACGGAATCGATCAATTGGTGCAGCTGCAAAAAGCCAGGTATGATTTTTTTGGAATTGGTACTTATTGTCTTGATAACAGCATTGTCTCTGGAGGATTTTGACAATGAGCATGCTTAGAATGTGGCATGGTAATATCAAGCAGAATAGCAACATGTGTTCACTCACTTGATTCAAATCTTTGTGGTTGATCAGGTTGTCACAAACTGCAAGAACACTGTGCAAGGCTTCAAGAGATTTCATGGACGAGCGTTTTCGGATCCATACGTGCAGCGCCTAAAATCCAGCCTGGTCTACGATGTTGCACAAATGCCCACAGGGACTACTGGAATCAAGGTAAGCATATAGTGAGGAAGTTCCTTAGAATTCCGCTTGTGCATGAAAATAAAATAGATAGACTTGCTGCCGTGACAAATGTGGCCATCATGCTAAACTGTGATAGTGTGAAAACCTATGTCATCAGGATAGTGTACAACTCATTAAATGCATTTTCAATTTAAAGAAACAGTCCAGTAAGTTGACTGCTATTATGTAACCGAGACTATTGAAAAATAAAATGCCTGAGCACAATCTGTTCTGGGGCACGGGTCCACTTCTGATATCGCACAATTAAGCTACTTTCCCCCTTAGTAAACAATGAAAATGGATTTAATCTTATCCAGAGACAAACTATCGCCATTACAAGACCTTTAAGTGGACAGGCAGTCTGTTAAGTGAGAGCTTAATATTATTATTTGTAATATGGTGTACAAACGTAAAGGTGAACAATAACATGCGGTGAATTTCATACTTGATGATGAGTTCCCTTGCGCTAAAGACGTAATTAATCATTCCTTTCTAACATTCTTGACTGTGATACATAAGAAGATTTAACAATGTTAGGATTAAAAGGTTTAAAGGTAAAAAGATGTGGATAGTGCATTATAAAAAGCTTATTGGGGAGGTTTCAATAACACACAGGTTTTTGCTTTTACCCTTTAGTGATGTCTTAGACAAAAAAATGAACAGCTTTTTCTTACTTATAAATTGTGTTTTTGTATTACGATTATTGTTACTGCTTCTGCTATTACCAATGTTACACTGCAACATCAAATCATGCTTAGTGTATGGGGATTAAATTGTGTTTATTTGGCTTCCCCTATAGGTCATGTATATGGAGGAGGAAAAGGTGTTCAGCATTGAACAGGTTACTGCGATGCTTCTCACCAAGCTGAAGGAAACCGCAGAAAGTGCACTAAAGAAGCCCGTTGCTGACTGCGTTGTCTCTGTAAGTAGGAAAAGACAGACAATTTTAAGGTTTGATAGAATTTCTGCAAGCATGCAAAGAGGACTGCGTCCACACTTGACTGCAACGCGCCCCAAAAATTTCCTGCTGTTTTCTAGGTTCCCTGCTACTACACTGACTCTGAGAGACGATCGGTGGTTGACGCTGCACAGATTGCAGGACTCAACTGCTTGAGGCTAATGAATGAGACAACTGCTGGTGTGTATCACTTTTTTTCTGAATGTTCTTTATGTACTGTAGGCTAAGTAGCCCAGTCGGCATTCACGATGGTTCCTCTGGCTGAATTTACACTTCTGGGTCAAGTGCCCAATCCTGAAACGAGAACCAGCCGTAGTTTTGTCTTTTCGTTCAGCTTTGTGCTAGCAGGCAAAATTATGGATTGAAACAAGCTGCAGATATCCCGCTACTGAAGTAAAGTTGAAGGAAAAAATACAGCTGTTTACTGTCAAACACCCAAAAACAAAAGCTCCCTTATTTCTGAGCACAGCCATGACCTCTTTTTTTGGGAGTTCTCTAGATATTTCTTGTTGCTAAGATACCGGCACATGTCTTCAAGGCGGTTAATATTACCTCCTTGTCAATTACAACAATTAGGAAAACAGGCATGACAAAGATTGCGATGGTCTACACAATTGTGACCATGAGTATCATATTCAAGGTGTTATATACTGTAGCTTTAAACTGTATAAGCAATATGTTTTTAGTGCTCCTAACACTGAAGCCCACAGGATTTTTGCCAAATGTAACACATGGGCCACTTGGTATTTATTTAGACACTCACTACAAGGAAAGAAGCAATAGCTGGTATAATCAGCCAGCCTTCATTTCACCCGTTACACCCACGCTTGTCCTGCCGTGACATGTTTACTTTTAGTACATGAGTTACGCCCAGATAATTCCAGGCTTTGTGTCTTTTCTGTCGATAATATTAATGATGTACCAACTGTTCTTTTGCAGTGGCTCTGGCATATGGCATCTATAAGCAGGATCTACCTGGTCCAGAAGAGAAGGCCAGGAATGTGGTTTTTGTGGACCTGGGCCATTGCGGGTACCAGACATCAGTATGCGCATTCAACAAGGGCAAACTTAAGGTTGGGAATTGTCCCAAAAAATTGCTATTCGAGCTCTGACAGGCTTTTTGCATCAACAAATCCTTCCCCATTTCCCAGGTTCTCGCCACAGCCTGCGATCCCGACCTGGGAGGCAAGGATTTTGATGAGGTATTAGTCAAGCACTTCTGTGAGGAATTTGGCAAGAAGTACAAGCTGGATGTGAAGTCAAAGCCCCGGGCTCTGGTCAGGCTCTACATGGAGTGTGAGAAACTGAAAAAGCTCATGAGCGCCAACTCCTCCGACCTGCCACTGAACATCGAATGCTTCATGAATGACATAGACGTGTCGGCAAAGCTCAACAGGTACGTAGATGAAATTTCTTTGTCATTAAGTCAGATGTCATCAAAGGTGTCATTGATTATTCCTCCTCTCCCCTGTCACAAGGGGTCAGTTTGAAGAGATGAGCACGGACCTTTTTGGCAAAGTGGAGCCTCCCCTGCAGAGTCTTCTGGAACAATCCAGTAAGCATCATACTGTTTAATTCTTTTATTATTTATGACACAAGTACCGTCCTCTAATTCTTTTGCTTGTCTCTGTGTCCCTCAAGAACTTAAAAAGGACGACATCTATGCAGTAGAGATTGTGGGCGGGGCTTCCAGGATCCCAGCCGTCAAAGAGAGAATCAGCAAATTCTTCGGGAAGGAATTGAACACCACGCTGAATGCTGACGAAGCAGTGGCCAGAGGAGCTGCTCTGCAGGTATATCGCACTTCCTTCCTTTTATTGATTGACGCACGTTTCTGATGCTCAGCGTGAATTTTTGGCCGAAACTTTTTCGACACAGAAACAATATCATTTTTTGGGTTAGTCTTACTAATGCTACAATTTCGCTCTGAGTATCAATTGGTCAATATTTTGAATTAGTCTTTCATTTTATTTGAAAACTGAGGTTCAGATCACCAAAGCAGTTTTCCCCTATATGAACGTGACGACTTTGCCTCCATTGCAACATGTGACGACAACGCTCCTTTCCCACAGTGCGCAATCCTGTCACCCGCCTTCAAAGTGCGCGAGTTCTCCATCACCGACGCTGTTCCATATCCTATCTCCTTGAAGTGGCATTCTGCTGCTGAGGAAGGTGTCAGGTAAAACAAACCACTTTTGCTCCATCTTTTCTACTCTCCAGTCTTTATGTATTGTAGCATTGACGCTTTGACATGGTTTTGTTTTGTAGTGATTGCGAGGTGTTTCCCGTGAACCACCCAGCACCTTTCTCCAAGGTGTTGACGTTCTACCGCAAAGAGCCTTTCTCTTTGGAGGCGTACTACAACAACCCCAATGCGTTGCCCTACCCTGACCCGACCATCGGTAAGCAACTAGAGTGAAGCCTCTAAAGTCAAACACAATCTATTCTGGGAAGTTGGTTGACCTTTGCTTTGTTAATATTAATAATTTTCCCATATATTAAAAATCGTCCGTTCCAGGGTGAAACTGTTGCTGTTAAAAAAAAATAATGTCAATTTTCTCCCAAACAGGTCAATTTCTGATTCAAAAGGTTGTTCCTCAAGCTTCCGGCGAGAGCTCCAAGGTGAAAGTGAAGGTCCGAGTCAACATCCACGGAATCTTCAGTGTGTCCAGTGCCTCCCTGGTCGAGGTGATCAAGTCAGATGAGGCAGAAGAACCCATGGAGACGGAGCAGGTCAATGACAAAGACGGGGAGGTAATAATGACATCAATACTAAACTTTATGTAGTGATGGGAAAATGAAGCTTCAAATTTGCTTCATGAACCAGTGGTATTTTTTTAACTCTCTATTTAGCATTGGGCTAAAAACACACAGACGTGTTTTTTTAAACCCCTTTATTTAAGCCATCAGTGCCATCTAGAGGAGTCAAAAATGCAATAACTGGTTCATGAAGCAAATTTGAAGCTTCATTTCCCCATCACTAACTTTACTGCCCTTGTGTTGGGTCTAAATACGATTAGACATTAAATCACTCGCTGGAATGAAGAGGAGAAGACAACCAGAACAGGTTTACTCGCGAGGAGAACGATAGAGAAAGCAATCTCAGTTACAACCTCCATCAGTTCTGAGTCCTTACTCCACGTGCCCCTCTTTTTAATGTTATGGTTGCCCTGGTTACAGAGGCGTTGCTACACTAAAGGGAGGGGGGATTGTGTCTGTAGCAACGCTGATTAGCAAAAGAATGTAGTGTGGTGTGAATTAGCACTTCGTTGTTGGCTCTTGAACCCCCGCAGAGACCGTCCTCAGCCGTCTTCCCTCACAGTTGGCTGACTCCTTCTCGACTGTGGTCAAATACCCTGAAGCACGTTGATTGCCGCTTTGCTGTGGAACAAATGCAACTAGACCTTTGCTAACTTTGTCTACTTGGTAATTAACACATAATAATAATAATAAGTAACTTGTCCTAAACACTTCAACACACATTAAACAAATGTGAGGTAACCGGTATGCAGTTCCTTAAACAAACATTGAGTAAATATGGGATAACTTTTATGCAAATACTTCTAACTGTATGTAACCTTTAACAAAGAAAAACAGGTCTGATAAACTACAATCTATGAACCAAAACTATATCTAACTGCAAAGGAATGAAGTTCCTGTGAATCAAACAAAGAACATGTCACCTATGCAAATAAGCCTTGCTCATTGTTAGTGAAGGCCTCTTACGGGAATGAAAACACACAGACAACATAAGGACAGGAAGGATACAAATGGCTGACAGGGATCAAAAGACATCCCTATCACTAAAAAGGAAGAACCTAGATAAAAGGAAAGATAAACTCGTAAAGTCGGGGCCTCCAGGTCTGGCAGGCCAAAGCTTCACTTAAAATTATTCCAACACCTTGTTAGCTGCAATTGGATTTGTGCTTGAGGGGCTTAAAACCATGACGTCTTTTGCTTTCTGCAGAACAAGATGCAAACTGACCAGGAGGAGCAGCAGGATGAGGGAGATGGTCAGAAAGAACAAGAAGAGAAGACGCCACGAGAGAATGAGAAGATGGAGGTGAATGGAAAACAAATGTATTGTTTTGAACAAGCATGCACGTCAGGAGTGAATGAGTTTGTAAAAGAATCTAATTGCGATTAGACTACCACAGAAGAGGGCAAAGGTGAGAAGAAGTCTGACCAGCCACCACAAGCAAAAAAGCCCAAAGTCAAAACCAAAGTCTTGGATCTTCCCATTGAAAACAGCCCACAGTGGCAATTAGCAGACGACATGCTGAATCTTTTTGTGGAAAACGAGGTACTCGCAGCATGGATACATTGTCAGCACAATTTGACGCTCATTTATTGACACAAAGTGGTCTCCCCACAGGGTAAGATGATCATGCAGGACAAACTGGAGAAGGAGAGGAATGATGCCAAGAATTACGTGGAAGAGTATGTGTATGAGATGAGGGACAAACTGCAAGGCATGCTGGAGAAGTTTGTGAGCGAAGCTGTAAGTTGGCATTCCAGACCACTTGGGTGAGCATCAATGAAACAAGGTGTTCCTAATGCGAAATAATATTTTGTATTTTCAGGAAAAGGATGCCTTATCATCAAAGTTGATGGATACTGAGAACTGGCTGTATGAGGATGGAGAGGACCAACCCAAGCAGATGTACATTGACAGGCTGGCAGACTTAAAGGTCATTTGCAGTTTAAATCAACTCTTATATTGCTCTGTCAAATCAATGAAATGATATTTTGACTTGTCTTGAAATTCCTGCAGAAACTGGGCCAGCCTATTCAGGAGCGCTACACAGAGGCCGAGGAGAGGCCTAAAGCGTTTGACGAGTTGGGGAAACAAATCCAACAGTACATGAAATTTGTTGATGCATGTAAAATGAAAGTAAGCATATCAAAGTGTGGCTCATCTTGCTGTAGCCCCTAAAAATGTACTTGTCATCTGACTTTGAATTTGTGTTGCTCAGGAGGAGCAGTACGACCACATAGATGAAGCCGACGTCACTAAAGTGAACAAGCTGGCCACTGAAGCCATGATGTGGATGAACAGTGCCATGAACCAGCAAAGCAAGCAGAGCTTAATGATGGATCCCTCTGTCAGAGTTAAGGAAATTCAAGAAAAAACCAGGGTGAGAAGCTCCATCCGTTCTGCGCAGTGCTAAAGAGATAGGTTCATGAGAAAAGCGCACAAATAGACATCTCATGAGGGATTAATGAATCAAATAAAAAAAGTTTTAATTTCAAGCCCCTCGATTATCAAAATTAAATTAATGAATAGGGATGGGTGAGTACCAATATCTGGTAAAGACAACGCTTTCTATCGCTGTAAACGTGACAGAATTTCATTTTATTGATTTATTTTTTTAAATTGTGCTCCTTTGTATGTGAACTTTTCCAGGAGCTATTCTCTGCCTGTAACGTTACCGTGACCAAGCCCAAGCCAAAGGTGGAGCTGCCTAAAGAGGACACACCAGCAGAACAGAACGGGCCCATGAACGGACAGGAGAAGGCTCAGGAAGAAAGTGCAGACAAGGGAATGGGCGAAAACACGGGCAACGCCGCTTCGGAAACGGAAAACAAGCCGGAGATGGACCTTGACTGAAGCGTCATCAAAGCTCCCAATTTTGGGAGCTGGTCGATTGAGATTGAGTTGCTGTCTTGCGTGTGTTATCAGTGCAGGTGGAATGTTTCAGGAAATGCACTTATATCAACAGCAGGCAGAGTTTTTAGCACACTAATCCCAGCTGCGGGTGGTGGCTCTGTCTGATGCCGTGGCATCCATCTCTCTTTATTTTCCCCCTCGATGACATCATTCTGAAGCCAGCTGCAATAAGCCTGTTTGACGAGCGCCATCATGATGGTATTTATTTCTGTTCTGTGCCCCATGTTCTGGTCTGTCACAATATGATTTTAATAAAGGTATTGGAAATCAGTCCCAATTCTTCAATGAGATTTAAACACTAAACTAAAACATGCTCTGACCGACCGCATTTGTGGTGTGCTAAATCAAATGTAACCAAACACCACGGTCTCAATAATTCTGCCTTTAAAATTAATATGCTGGTTTTAATGACACAAGCAGAATGGAATTCATTTAACAGTTTTTGTGGTCTCAGTAGTCGAGAAGTGCACTATCCCATCGAGTTGCTTCCTAACTTTTGGGTCATGTTAGTAATATTTAGGAAAAACTTAATGACAGACTGTATTAAAAACATCCAATGATGATTAATTGCCTAAAAAGTCTGTGCTGATTTATCAGAATTTATAATTTGCCTCACTCCAAAAATACCTTAGTGCGCTTTGCCGTGTGGAAAATTACATCACCAACGACGCAGGATGCCTATTTGTAACACATTGAGGTACATCTTTATAATACTGCAATTTATTTTTATAAACCCCTTGAGAAAGATAAACTTCTTCACAATTTGACAAGATTTTGATTTGATTTCTCAGTAAAGTTCTTTATTTTGTTGTGACGGCCAAGAGGGGGCGTTAGCGTCTTAACTCATCTTTGGCACAGTTTTGTAACATTTGATTGGTGTGAATGAATACATATACTACAATATAATTCATATAACCGATTTTGAATTTTTTGTAGTTACATATCTGACGGTTTCACTAGGCTTTCTGCACATCAGTAGTTACTAATTATAATGTAAAATAAGCACTTAAGCACATCGAGTTTTAAATTTGCTCGGATGACGAACCTTTTTCTGAAACTACGCACGTCAATTTTACAAAAATATGAACGTCTCTATGATGTGACGCAATTTCCGCTGCAAGTTCCTTATCCGTCCGCCACTGCGCACATCACATGATCAGACAAATGGTACACACTGAGGCAGTTGCAATCCACCGCAACTGTTTTCTTTACGATCTTTGGTGACAGTACAATAGATAGTTTTTTGCTTTAATGTGTTTTGAAAGTTGTATGCATCTTCTTTTGTAACTTGTTTAATAGCATATACAATACCAATCGTATTCGGAACGTACGTACTGGATTGGTTTACGCTTTGATGAGTCTAAAGTCTGTTGTAGGTGTGTTTTGTCCTTAGTTCCGTCCAGGTTAGCTTTAGTATCTGGTTTTTATTTTTCTTCTTTTTTTTCATATTTTTACAAACGGGAAAATGAAACTGATTATCCTTAATGACTACGAAGCGTCAAGCGAGTGGGCTGCAAAGTACATCAGAAATAAGATTTTACTTTTCAAACCTGGCCCAGACCGCTATTTCACTCTTGGCCTTCCTACTGGTGAGTATCTTCATTCCTAACCTCGCTATTTTTTAAATTCGACATTCAAGATGTATATGTGTTTTTTTTTTTGTGAGAGGGGGTTATAAAACCAGTGAGCAGCCCAAGCGTTTTTTTTCTTTGTTTTTTTTCAGGAAGCACTCCCTTAGGCTGTTACAAGAAACTGATTGAGTATTATAAGAAAGGAGTAATCTCTTTCCAGTATGTCAAGACGTTCAACATGGATGAATATGTGGGTAAGTCATCACTCTTAAATAGAAACAAATTGTGCCCTCCCCCTCAAACACACACATACAATTTACACATTGACACAATTTACAGCAATTGCCAATTGTCTTAACGTTTGTGACTGGGCTTTTGTCAGTGTACCCCAAGGATGAAGAATGAAAACATGCTTTGCGGACCAGAATTCTTCCAGTTGAAATTCACTCAGCCCCCAAATACTGCTGGGTCAAGAGCTTATGGAACTAATGAATGCAAGTCCTCAGAATGACATTGAAAGCATTTCAATTTGTGGGTTCTGCATTTCATATGCTTGCTCAAAAGTGACTCTTGCTTTGGAACTTCAGACAGCATAGCTGCAGATTCATTGAGTAGCTAAATTAGCCCCACTGTTATGCAACAGTGCAGCGGGAGTGCAAAATGCCTTTCACAGACATATTTTCAGAAATATGCTGCTAGTGGATTGACAGTAGTGCCTCGATTTACGACTGCCCAAACTTAATTTATTTTTTCTTTGTCTTGTGAGCCAAAAACAAATATGCTTCAACTCGAGTTAAGTAAAACACAAAGGTGAACCACAGCTACTGATGAACTTTCAAGCCATTATTGAATGGGACAAACAGTCAAACACAAATCCAAAATGATAACACATGCAAGGAGTACAAATCCTCTTCAGTCCTGCTTTTTATGGCTACAGAAAGCAGAGTCTGTAGTTTAGTTTTATAATCCGTCGGTCCATCCATCCATTCATTTTTAACAGTGCTTATCCTATTCAGAGTCACGGGGTAGTTTTATAATGTACATATAAAACACATGCCTAGGAGTATTCAAATAGAATATTTCCATATTGTAGATTTCACTTATTGCAGGGGTGCTCCGGGATGTAATGAAAGATGTAAATCAATTATTTTAATGTGCTTTGCTTTGTAGGACTTCCCAGAGATCACCCCGAGAGCTACCATTCCTTCATGTGGAATAACTTCTTCAAGCACATCGACATACGAGCCGAGAACACGCACATCCTTGATGGCAACGCTCCAGACTTGCAAGCAGAGTGTGACGCCTTCGAGAAGAAAATAACAGCGGCCGGGGGCATCGAGCTGTTTGTCGGAGGTATAGAACCAAACTCAGATTAAGACCGTGTGTTTACGACAGATCACATCATGACATCATGTCACATTAAACACAATCATTCCGTCACCTCAGGAATCGGGCCGGATGGCCACATCGCCTTTAACGAGCCGGGCTCAAGCTTGGTGTCGAGGACCAGGGTGAAGACTTTGGCAAGGGACACCATTGTGGCCAATGCAAGATTCTTTGATGGAGACCTCAGCAAAGTGCCCACCATGGCCCTGACCGTTGGAGTGGGCACCGTCATGGATGCAAAGGAGGTTAGACCCAAGAAGGATGTCAACACATCCTTAATATCTCGCTAAAATGCAAGAAGACAAGATATGTTTGCTTTGCTCCACAGGTGATGATTCTCATCACTGGAGCTCACAAGGCTTTTGCTTTGTACAAAGCCATCGAAGAAGGCGTGAACCACATGTGGACCGTGTCTGCATTCCAGCAGCACCCACAGACTGTTTTTGTGTGTGATGAAGACGCCACGCTGGAACTCAGGGTTAAGACTGTGAAATATTTTAAAGGTGATATTTAATCATACCGTTGCCTAAGTGTATTCCTGCCAGACAAAAAAAAAAGACTGCTCGTGACCATCTGAATATGGAATCATATAAAAAGTTGTTATAGCAATCTTTTTTATGCTTTTGTGGAATTTATGACGCTTGTATATATAGAGGGTGACTCCGTTCGTCAAAATCCCCCTTTGAGTACGGTTACTGATACGAATCTTATCAACGGTGCTCAATCAACAGTGCTCAATAACTTGAGCCAAGTATAAAGTACAATCTGGGTGAAAAGTAACTAGACAATAAAACTTGGTCATAAAATCCATATTCTGATTTGTGATACAATGAGCCCTTGAAACATTTTTTTATGCGGGCAGCAATATGCCTATGTACAGCATCAGTCAATATGAATTTCAAAGTGCTTATTCTTCTTTTGTTTTTCTCTCCTGTAGGGATGATGTATGTGCACAACAAGCTGGTGGAATTACCCGATGTAGAGTCCAAGAAATAAGGATGCTTTGTACAATTTTTGGGATCATGCATTAAAAAAAAAAAAAAAGTTCCAATAATTCATGTATATTTTAGCAGTAAAGCATGGGGCGTGACTGTGGAAACAAATCATTCGTTATTACTGCTGTTGCATATTTATAATAAAATGATTCACAATCTTCTTGTCCCTCAACTCGTGTTACATTTAGTTACACCAGGAACTCTTCATTATCTGGACTGTACAGGAAAAAAAATGAGGAGATGGTTTATACAACTCCAGTTGATAACCTCAGGTTGCCTACTATTTTGAATATCAGACAACTTGTGATGTTTAGTTTGTTTCCAGATTTGTGCTCAATTCGATTATCTGTGACGTGACAACAATCGATCACAAATTTTCCGAAAGCCATGAACGCATCATCAGACCGAGTTGGAGGCGCTCGTGAAGGAAAAAGTTGGCCGATTTAAGGCAGCGTAACAGCCCCTCGTTCATCGGCGAGGGCCGTTCTTCTTCAACGTATTTTGCCCTCCTGGGTCGGAAGAGGTTATTTTAATCAACACAAGGCGTTTACGATGGCTGAGCAAAACAGCAACGTCAGATATCAAGAGGTAAAGCCTAGCTCAGCATAATCAACCGACGCTAGCCGGATATTTGTTCCCACTAGCTTAGCCTGTCATTAGCGATAAGAAACGCGTCGCATTTGATAATGTTTCGCTTCTATTGGATCGTGCACAAAACACTTGAAACGCATCACGATCCGTGTATCAAGCGCATTTGACTACATATTAGCACCATCCTGCGTCAGTTAGCATTAGCTGCGTTTCGCTAACCACAACCCAGTGTTATTTTCCAAAGAAACAAATTGAAATGTCATTCATCAACAATGTCATAGAATACAAACTACACTGATTTAAGAGCATAACATCTTGCAACCATATCAATCATTACCATTGAGCGAAGTAGGGCCTGACTAATATGGATTTTTTTGGGGGGGGGGCAATTATGACATTTGGAAGAATAAATCTGATTCACAGAAAACACATTCATCGGTAGACTAATTCAAATATAGAAATTGTTAACATTACCAAGTTTTGTTCCTTCAGTCTTACAACAGTAATGATATGAAATGCAGGCAGAACATTTGACAGTTTTGCAGTACATTGTCCTTCACTAGCTAGATTTTAGATGAGAGAAACACTGCCTTTTGTTTGCATTTCATCATATTTATCTTGTGTTGTAATGTGCAATTGTGTAAGTAACCAAGAAAGAGCAACAAGATAAAAACAACTAAGACAATTGGCCAATTTCTAAAGTTCTAATTTCATTTGATTAAATGAGCCAGCCGCTTAATTGGTTGAGCACCATTAACATGTAAACCGGGCGTTTGTGTGTTCCTGCAATGTTTGTCCTCAAATTTAGTTGATGAAATTAACTCTGGTCAACAAATCATTACATATTATAATTAGAAATTCTAGTTAATTTTTATAGATGAATTTGTTTGTGCTGATTTAGAATCTGCCCAATTTTTTTCTCTAGCGCATCAGGTGTTCATAATAATGCAATAACTATATAAGATGTAATACAGTTTAAGTAACATTTATGAATTAAGAGTTAGGTTTAGCAACAAGTGGACTATTTTATGAAACATCATAGCTATAAACAAAATCTATATTGCGCTTTTACAGGTAAAACCTCTCAAAAACATGATGTGCTAGAAAAAAGTAGATAATCAGTCAAAAATACCTTTAGTGGCACATAAATCCACCTCTGACTAAAATTTGTCATTGTTAATCTTATCCATTATCTATTCAAATGTCACGATTATAAGTAAAATAATTTTCCCTATACTTGTTTCAGTTGAAACAAATGAACATTATGCCCTTTATATATTGATTTGGTCATTATCCTGTTGATCGATAGGTGATATTTGATGCATTCCTCCTCATCAGCATGTGGAGCTTTGGCCCAAAGCGGGGTTTGGTATTGACACGTTGTTCCTTATCACTCAGCTGGTGAACGAGGAAGAGCCGCTCCCGACATCCGAAGAGGATCCTTCCCAGGATGCGCCACCGCCCTACACCAGCGTCGCAGCAGCTAATGCAGGTTCGGGAGCTAAATTCTGCCTCATCTCATACGTACGGTAGACCTCCAAGTTGGTATGGGTGCTACTCAATTAATCATGCTATCGTGGAACAGTTCAATTCAGAGTAGAATTCTGATATCATGCCGATTTATTTAACACTTGCATTGAAATTGCTGCGTGTAGGCCAATTCATATCTGATTTTGGTGTTTAATTGTTTTTCATGTTATTTAGGTGTGAATTGTAATTGTTATAATTTGGGGGAAACAAAAATATATTTTACTGTGTGTGTTTGTGTGTGTGTGTGTGTGTGTGTGTGTGTGCTGAATCTTTAAAAAAAATGCTTTTGAGTTTCCCATTTTGAATTGAACTACTAAAATTGAGTGCATTGTCCTTGATATTAAAACTTTGTTTCACCTATACAATAGGAATTAATTAGTCATCCATCCATCCATCCATCCATCCATCCATCCATCCATCCATCCATCCATCCATCCATCCATCCATCCATCCATCCATCCATCCATCCATCCATCCATCCATCCATCCATCCATCCATCCATCCATCCATCCATCCATCCATCCATCCATCCATCCATCCATCCATCCATCCATCCATTTTCTTTCTCAAGGACAAATATTTGTTCACATCCACTTGAATTTTTCTTACTGTGATTAATGTGCGAAAAATGGATGCCAAAACTCCACCAGTATTGGAATTGGTCGACAGACCATACATGTTGTAAATGGATGCGAGTCCACTTACTCACTTGACTGCCCTCCGTTGTGTTTGGGCAAAACACAAAGGCGGCTGCTGGATGACAGCCACATGAAAGTCTTGCCTTGAATGGAATGGACCATTAACAGTAATGGATGCATTTCACTCTAATGCAGGGGTGGGCAATTAATTTTTACAAGGGGCCACATGAAAAACCTGAGTTGTGTCAGAGGGCCACAGCTACGATAACTTAAACGTGCTCAATTTTCTTCCATTGTAAAATGCACTAAATTATTTATTTTAAATAGTTGGTACTGGTAATTAGAAGAATACAATTATTCTGTTTTTATTTATATTAAGCTATGTGAAATTGTGGTGTAAAGGTCAAATAAAAAAACAATTATTAATCAGTACAATATATTCTTAACTTCTTTAACTTTTCCTCAAATGACAAAGCCGCTCCATCTCTGGGTGTGAAGTTTGATAAAAAGTCCTTGTTGGGCTTGCAGTTTTGCTAGCAATGAATCAGCCTCTGATGCGCCCTGTTTATCAGACAGATGTATTTTTTCTCATGCTTGGTCGTGTGGTGGTGACTCAAATTATATTCTTTAAACACAGCGACCTGTGTACCACAATTCAGGCACATGGCTTTACCTTTCATTTCTGTAAAGAAATACTTGGCAGTCCATGTCTTGTTGAAAACACGGCGCTCCTTGTCAACTTTTCTTTTCTTCGCGTCAGCACACATTTTGAGGGCAGCATTACTTCGCACTGTTCACCTACACGCACAGCTCACATGCACGCACGCTACACGGAAGTGCGACACCGTTCAAAATAAAAGCGAAACAGTTGTATTGTACGCACGACACAATTTTTTTTAATTTTTTTTTTTTAAATTACGATTGGCCTCATGCGGGCTAGACAGGGACGCACAAAGGGCCGGATGTGGCCCGCGGGCCGTAATTTGCCCAAGTTTGCTCTAATGTATTCCCCCCCCCCCCCTTTTCCTTGCTGCTCTGCTTTTAGTAAATTACCATTTACAGAAGGTCCTCGATTGCGACTAAGAGAAATAAGATGCTTTGAGGTTATGAGCGATGCTAGTTTGCGACGTAAGAATTTCTTCACTGCTTCTCCTCATGACAGTGTTAAATGCATACTTTCAGCAAAATGAACAGTTTCATGACAAAAGAGCTTTCTCCTTGCCAGCTTTCTTTGAATATAAGGAAGATAGCGGCAGATTCCCCAACCCTCCATCCTACAGCGTGGCCACCACTTTGCCGTCCTACGACGAAGCGGAGCGAAGCAAAGCGGAGGCTGCCCTCCCCCTCGTCACCAGAAGAGTCACGGTACTTTCTTCGCTCCGCTCATTTGTTTGCTGCTGCATCGCTTAATCAACTATTTGCTTCCAGGAGGATGAATTTGTGGCCCGAGACGACTTTGAGGATGCCGACCAGCTGCGGATAGGCAATGACGGCATATTCATGCTCACGTTCTTCAGTAAGAAACTTTCTTCAAGATGGTGTCAAAGCACGACTTTGATATTAGGGCAAATGCGTCTAAATGAAGCTCCTCATTCTACTTCAGCATTGTCTGTTGACGGCAAAATGACGTGAGACAAAACTGACCAAGTTAACATCTGCATGCTACTAGAACTCTTAGGAAGGTGCAAGATCACCAGTGTCATACTCAAGGCCCAGGGGCCAGACGTGGTCCCCCATACCTTTTTATGTGGCCCTCGAAAGCAAATCATGTCAACTTCCACAATCTTTGACAGCAAAACAAAATGTCAGAGTTCTGAAGTGTTTTTGTCTTTCAGTGGCATTCCTCTTCAACTGGATCGGCTTCTTCTTGTCCTTCTGTTTGACCACGTCAGCTGCCGGTCGATACGGAGCCATTTCAGGGTTTGGCCTGTCCCTCATCAAATGGGTTCTTATTGTCAGGGTGAGAAATAGTTAGGATTAATTATGTATGCCGACTGTAGCTCGTGTTTTGATTGGTTAATGGCTGCTCTTCGTAGTTTTCCACCTACTTCCCTGGCTACTTTGATGGCCAGTACTGGTTGTGGTGGGTGTTCCTGGCCTTGGGTGAGTAAAAACTAAATTTAAAACAGTTTTTTTTCTTCTTTTAGACAAAATGCTAGCTACGCTTTACCAATGTTTGCATTGCAGGCTTCATGCTGTTCGTCAGAGGCTTTGTCAACTACTCCCGAGTGCGCAAGCTGGCTGATCCCACCTACGCCAGTCTACCCCGAACAAGGGTGCTCTTCATCTATTAGACCGAGGTGAGTGTGTCTTGAAGTCAGGCGGGAGTGTAGACCGACATTTTCGGAACAACAAAAAAAATCCTCACTTCATGAGAAAGCCCGCCAGACCACGGTTTACGGTTTGTACTCGCGCGACAGTATATGTGCGTATGAAACTCAAAAGTACATTTTCCACATGTCCTCTAACATGAAGAAGTTGTTGAAATGTCACTTTTCCTCATTAAACACAATTTATTCCTGTGTGATAATTACTGTTTTCTCAATTCAGCTGATCGGATGTGGAGGCCAAGGACATGACACGACGCAGAAATCAAGACGGCTCTGTAGCGAATGAGCCATTTGAGGAAATAGTCGACATTTTGTTTGCCATTGTATTCTCAGAAAGCGGTTAGCAGTACTCGTCCCTCAGTGTAGTCAGTCATTAGCGACGCATGTTAGCTACATCTTGTGTGTAACGTTTAATAAGTGATGCCTTATTATTGCTTTGCTAGAATTACAAGTATGACTCTTGCTCTCTAAGGAGAGGCTGGAAGTCACAACAGGTTTTCATGATTCAACATGCGCCATATAAGCATGCAGCTCACTCACTTTATAGCGCCACCTCATGATTTTATTGTGACTGTTATATAGGCTCTGTTCACGCACTTGCACAGCTCCGCCCACATAGCTCACTCAACTGTTAGCTTGAGGGTTAACAGTGTTGTCTCCTGCCCCAAGTGACTCATTCAGGGCATTTTTTCTCTCCCCAAGTAACGATACGTGGACAAAAGGTTCCGGGACACAGGATGTATGTCCCAACAGTGCACTGTTTCCCAACCTTTATCAAGCCAAGGCATACAGCACCAAAACAGAAAAATGTCACAAAAAAGTACAGATTAAATGTGGCTTCTGACATCCAGTGGAAGAGCATTTACTTGTTCTGCTTGCCACTATATGTTACTAGCATGGACTGATTAACATATTATTCGTGGTAAATAAATATCTTTCAGACCAGTTTAGTGGAATTGTCTAGTTTTCTGTGGCACATTAGTGGTTGGGAATCACTGGTTCAATGTACATGCTCGTAATGAATGGTTTGTGCAACTCAGGTGCAGCGTCCAAAATTGCACCCTTGTGTCATGTGGTTATTGGCCATTTTGATGTTTATCCATTCAGATTAAATATTTTTAGTCTTCAAAATGGATTTAAATTCAGTGTGAGATGTTAAAGAACAAAATTTAGGCTCACCCAATGACAAATGAATAAAGTTAATCTTCTGAGTCATTTGTTAATGGCATCACAACAAACTGGGAAGTATTTGCCACTTTGTTATTGGATGCCTGCACTTGACTCTCAATGCAACTTTGTTAACCTTGTGATCTCGTTTATCTTCATGTAATTGAAAATGAGCACGGCGAAGGTGCTTGCCATCCTGTGGGTAGCGCGAGAACTTTATCAAAGAATGCCATATGCCGGCACACTTTGACTGAGGAAATCATCTTTTGACCTCAAGTTTAAGTCTGATGAATATTCTGATTTGCATGTCAGAAGGATTCTCCATTGAAACACAACTGTTTTCTTTTTAGCCTTAATGATTTCACCTTCAATTGAAATGGAAATTATTTCAACTTCACTGTCACAGCTTTGACGCTCATTTAAAGTGATGTAGAGTGACATCGATGAGGTTTTGTTGTCCTGACGCTGTACGGAAGGGAAGACCTAGTTCAATAAATGTCACTATGATATGAGTGGTCTTGAGTTCCTGTCGGCTAAGGCTACAAAAAGGCACTGTGGTATACAGCATATTTAATCATTATCTCTTTTCCCAAAACACTTTCAAATTAGGCAGAATGAGGTTAGAGGTTACGAGAACTGAGAATGAGTATTATGCAATTAACAAAATGACCACCAGGTAACAGTAAGATTGCTGCAGTATTCGTAGTATATTTCTAAACTCTTTAGAAAATGTCTATTCATCAGATTGACATTTCACATGACACATTTTAAGAAATTATTTCATATACAGGTGCGTTGGCCATAGTCCTAATATATGAACACTTTAAAAAATAATGCGTCATCTATATCTGACCAAGGTGTTTTTGTGAGCAGCTACCTGGTTAGCGTGTCTGTCACATACTTTGTGTTAAATATTAATCAGTTGTATTGGTTAGTGAACAGCAAGAACACAAATAATTACAATTATAAAGTAATAAACTGCTGTTAATGTCTACTCGAATGGTTAGCTTCACAGAAGGGCTACTAGATGACAGGTTTTCATTCGATCAGGTCAATTTTTGATAAGCATATTTGGGTGAATGTTTCAATCCAGCCGGCGGGGGAGGAAGAAGATGGCCTTTCGTCCAATGTCAGTTTGGGGACCCAGCTCAGGTTTCCCATTTCTCTTCAGCGCCACATACCAGCGTTTCTCCTGATACTTCTGGGACTTGTACGTGTTGTAGTTGTTCTCCTCCAGCCTCTCCAGAAAGTGACTCATCATTTACAACAGGCTGAGAGACATAATACGAATGATGGAAAAAAATCATTAGTCAAATGTTATCCTGTAATTACACATGAACTGGAATCATATTGATTGACTTACCGAAGCATACAAGCGACCCTCCTTGTTTATGGCCAAATATCGTTCTGATTTTTGGCCTTTGATCACCACCACACCTGGAGCCACAGCCGTGAGCTGCAAAAAAGCTGAGAAAAATATTGAGAAAATAAAAATATATAAATACATTCATCAATCCATTGTCTGAACCGTTGGCGCGCTGGTGCCCATCGCAGCTGATATTAATAATAAAACATAACGCATTTTCGAGTTTGCATACGTAATTGATAAACTCGTTTTAAAACACATTTGTATTTTTTCACTTTCGAGTCAGTGTGAGTCTGCGTTGTTTGTGTGTTTTAATGTTAATTTATTGTATTAAATGACTTTTTCTCTAATTTGGTACTTTGTCATCATTTTGTATGCAGGTACTGTTTTGAAAGTGTTCTATAAATAACGTTGGGTTGAGTAATTAGATCACTAACATTGCCTTATAAACTGCTTGACTGGTTATGACCCTGTCTTTTTCAGGAACCCTGTGTGCTGTATATGATATCACTAGCTATAGTAGCATATAGAAGTCGAAAGATGTCTATTAGACGTCAAAATGCTCGCAGGGTATCCAATGCAATACTATTAAGTTATCAAGTCAGTCTTGGCTCGTGCTTTCAGCGAGGTTTTAAATTGGTTTATAACTGCATACATGAAGCTACTTTAAATATTTATTTAAAATAATGTCATGTGTAATCGTTAATAAAACAAATTGTAATAAGCAGTAAAATATGCAATATTGTTTTAGTTTAGGGTTTCAGCTGGATGTTACAGGTATCTGTAATGTACATAGAGTCCATGAACGCCTCACCCTACTATAAACGTCCGTGTCGTCCCTCTGGCCGTGGACCGTCCCGTCGGGGAGAATCTGGAGGTGATGTCCGCCGCTCATGCAGTACAGTCGGGTGGATGCAGATGTTATCCTTCAGCAATCAGAGGAACGGAAATGTCAACTAAAAATGCTTTTGAGCGTGCATGCGCGGAAACACTTGGGATGGACGCCCGCCCCGGACCAGTGAGTCCCCACTAGTGTTGGCTCGTGAGTGAACGATTCGTTCAAAGGAACAGTTTTGTTTCAGTGAACGAGAGTGAGCGAATCATTTCCTAAAGTGATTCGTTCTTTTTTCAATTCATATGACTTCAACCAGTGTCAGTAATGCGCATTGAAGCTGGTGCCACCTCGCCGTAAAACAAAACAAAGAAGAAAATGACGTAACTTCCCGTTCACGAACAAGTCGTAAATTGCATTTCCCTTTCACCAACTGAACGGATCTGAGAGTGAACGAGTCAGTCAGTGAGTGATTTGCATTTCCAGTTCATCGCGAGAACGGATCAGTGAGGGAACGAATCCTGCCTTTCCAGTTGTTGAGAGACTGTTGCCAACGGATCAGTGTGGAGGTGTTGTATTACAGAAAGAAATGTGTGAACTACCTGAGCCAATTATTATCATTATTATTATAATAACTTCTTTGAGGGGGGTGTAGTTGTATTGTGTGATGTATGTTGTTCCCACAGGATGTTGTAATATAGAGAAAAATGTGTGCGTTGCCGTTGTCGACATTACCGTGTGTTTACGTGATTGTTTTCTGTCTGGTGTATTGCTTAGTTGTGTGTTATTGAAGTTAAAAAAAAAAATAAAAATGGATCAGTGCTGGTGTGTGGGGGGGACGATTCGTTGAACAATTCGTTTGAACGAATCTTTTGAGTTGACCGATTCTAAAGATTCAATTCACTTAAATGAACTGGAATGCACATCACTCGTCCCCACGGTCCAGAATGAGGAAAAAAGTACTGAGGGCAAGCAAGAACAACTTTTATACATTCTCTTTACATGTCAAGTGATTTAATATATTAGTCATGTCTACTTATTGGCCAATAAAGGCACACATAACGCATTTGGGTAATTCCAGAACAAACAAAAAACGTTAGAAAAATTATAGTGGAAATAAGGTTAATATATAAAGAGGATACTTTTAAATTTATGCCAGTCTAGTCTAGGCAGTTGGAACACAAATCAAGAATCACCTGCCAGGATGGAGAGCTCTTTTATTTTTCTAAACTGGTGCTTGAACAGTGACTTACAAAGAACTACATGACTGCATTTTTAAAAATCTGGCAAAAATCAGCATGGACATTAGGATGGAAGAGAGGTACAGAACATACAAAGCGAAATTGGGGGGGGGGGGGGGGGGGGGGTGCAAGAGTGGCATTACAGTGGAGAGGAAACAAAAAACAAGTGTATAAGAAAAAAAAAAAGTTCACTTTGTCTTTACACGGGATATACTTTATATATAGTATATCTATATGTATAGTGTATGTACAGGAAAACAAAGCTCGTATTTGCCCTTGACAAGTCTACAAACGTCTGCATATAATTTGTACAAAATTGATTTCCAAACAACAGTTGGCTAGTGCAAAGCTTTTCCCGTTCAAGCCGGCTGATGACTTTTACGGTTGGTGTGAAAAAGACTTGACTCCTATTCTAGTGTACTCGACTTACAGTTTAACACAATTTAACACAATGTCACAGAAGCCGTCATGTTTCGTTTTACAAACACACACGCACGCACACACAAACAAAAACAAAAAGTTACTTGGCGAGTTTGTGTGGAGAATAAGTGCTTTGGTCACCTTGTTGTCAATTGAACATTAAAATAGGCTTTGTGTGTGTGGTCTGATCCATGTTTGTTACTGTATACGTGTTCCTGAACATCTGGCCTGTATGACAATAGCTTATATGTGGCGTGGTGGTGATTAATTAATCTGTCATTTCTACTGCATATTTTGTTGAACAGGAAAGAAAGATAGCCACCTTTCTAAACAAGACGAGGCAAGTGCGTTATTAGTATTTAAAGTATTTGTATATATATCAATATACTATTTATAGGTATGTGATTTCAAAAGAGCAGCAGCAGAGATTTGTGTTCACTGAATGTGAAAGTAAACCTTAAAGATGGCAAAAATGTGACTTTTTCTGATAGGCAAACGTATGGAGAAAAGAGTTGATGACTAAACACTTTAAAAAAATAAATAAAAAAAAGTTGAATGAGAAAGACAATCAATCACCTGAGCCTGGATCAGACATTAGTAATAGGTGCCTCCACATTTGTGTTTAATGAATTTGTCCTTCCACAGAAGCTGACGCCATGGTCATTGTATGAATCAAGTGACCTGATGGGAAAGTGACTAACAACTGCATTATTTCCTCAAATAGTGGCCTTTGCTCTAATTAATTTCCGTGTAAGTTGTCCACTCCAAGAAATGCTAGACCAGGGGTCGGGAACCTTTTTGGGGTACAGAGCAGTAAATGCCCATTTTTTAAAAATAATTTCCCGTAAGAGCCATACCATTTAAAAAAAAAAAAAAAAGATAGGTTAAATACAATTAAATGCATGTATTTTAATTAAGACCAACGATTTTTGAGTGTACTAATGTATTCTTTTTAATAACGTTTTTAACGTCGCCAAAAGAGCCATATCTGGCTCGCGAGCCATAGGTTCCCAAACCCTGCGCTAGACAAACGTGAATTAGACAAAATCCAGAATGCGCACTAATTTCTATGGCAGATCATCTAAACATGCCAACCTGAAAAAGGAACCGTTCAACTAAATGACAGCTCTATTAATGACAGCCATAGCCATAAGTGGAAATGAAAACTTTTGACTTGCCATTCATTCTCTTGTGAGCAGGTGCGAGTATCTGCCTTGTCTGAGATGTGTCAGGCCTCAACATAACTCGGCATCAGAAGCTGTTTCAGCACTTTGGTCACCTTTTAAAAGATGATTTTTCAGCAATTAATCCTGACGATAGACTGAGAAGCGAGTAAAATCTTCAATTGGCAGCGAACGATTAAAGAGACGCATTAATGTGACGACGTATGGCTCGATTATTAAAATAATTGAAAACGTCTTTTGGGTGGAAAAAAAAACTTGATATAATTGTCCATCCATCCATTTTTCTGTACCGCTTGTCCCCACGGGGGATTGCGGGCGTGCTTGGAGCCTATCCCAGCAGTCATCGGGCAGTAGGTGAGGGACAACCCGAACTGGTTGCCAGCCAATCACAGCGACATAATTGTTTGGGTCCTAAAGATAGCTAATTCTAATATTTACCATATACAATATTCTAGTTATTATAATACATACACTATGCAATATGCATGTTACACTGCAGAACCGTTAAAAAAATAAGAACCATTATTTGACATGATAAAAAAGCATCAGTGCAAAATAGGTCTCTATGTCCTAACATTAAAAGACGCCTCGCCTCGTACTCTGCTGAAGTTAAATAACAAAGCCACTAGATGAGGAAACATGCAAACCCTTCAATGATATTATTGTTTAACATCAGAAGTGTTTGTGGGCATTTTGAGTAAAATACTGTGAGCTGATTATGTTGGCGACATTGATCACCATCACATCCTCGCCATCATGGCCGCACCCTTTGGATGCACTAATAAGCTACAAATCTGCATGAAAATAGGATCTCTCTTCTGATTGGTTGACGCAAATCGCAATCTGTTAAATTGATTCCAAGGTTAAAGTAAATAAATGAGCGAATATAGGGAGGGAGGTGCCAAATTGAGATTAGGGAGGCTAAAATATAAAAAGAAGCCGCAGTCAGTCACCCTTCACAGTCTTAAAGCCTTTATAGCTGAGTCCAAAGCGCTTGCGTCGCACTCGGGCAATTTCATGTGTGGTCTGGGGACTATTCACGCACATGCGCACGAATCCATCCACTCAAAGGAGCAAGGAAAAACACAGTCGTTTCAAAAGGAAGCGTTGTAACTGCGTGGAGTACAATCAGGGTAAACTTGCGATGGGCTGAGGAGAGGCACGCCCCCGACAGGTATAGTTGAGAGATAGCTGAGATGATTAGTAACGCAACAACAAAACAAAGGCACATTTTTTCCCTTTATGAATCGATGTGTGTAAACCTTGTAGAGGTCAGCTTGTGGAGTAATCCTATTAAATGTCTGTTTAAAAAAAAAAAATAATATACCAATCCTCGGGCATTGTTATTCATATCAAACCGGATCAAAGCATAAAATCAAGTCGGATCATTACAGAGGGTTGCTACCTAGTCACAGCCTCCTATGATAACTACAAAAACCTAATTAGTCACCAAGTTTAGTTTGTTCGCGTGTGACTACAACCTGGAAATCTGAACTGACTATTCAAATGTGTATAGAATAATTCATGTGTAGAATCTGTGAGATCTAGTTGTGTATTTGAAGGGAGTCACCTGAGACAACATGGTTGTGAAGTTCTTTCGTCCACAAGACAATTTTTGAAGAAAATTCCTAAAAAACCTCAGTTCACGCCCAAAGACGTTCTCAGTCTTTTAACTTCAACTCTTTAGGGTGAAAGTAGGTGATGCTGTTGTTTGTGGTGGTCTCGGGTATTAAGGCATGGTGTCCGTTTGGGAACTAACGACGGTCATTTCTGGTGGAAAAGGAGAGCTTTGACGCCCCCAGCCTTGACTTTGGGAAGCTGGTGGCTGATGATCTCGGCCAGCATTTCCGGGAACTCCACACTCAGTGATTTATTCACAAAGGTGTAAAAGCAAAAGTTGAGAAGCCCGCCGACCATCTGCGCACACACAACGTTCACGCAGGCAATCAATTGACATCACTTTTCCAAACCAAGTCAGAAGTGAAGTCATTTCTGTTTTGCAAGCAACCAAAAATCCCAAGTCTCCACTTGAACCGAACGAATGTAGATGACAACATGTTACTTTTCCATGTTATGTGATTTCTCACCTCATGCATGGAGTCCAGCAGCTTAGTGAGCTGGTAGAAACGCTGCCAGTTCTGGCTGGAGTTCTCCTCTCGCTTCACAATGGCTTTCCCCAGTTCCTTGATGTATGACATCCGGATCTCGTCAAAAGCCGCCTGACTCCTCAGGCCGTCCTTTGGCACTGCCGGAGTAGGGAGTTGGACGTTTACCGCTGTGGACCGCCGGCAAGGAAAGCATGACGGGACCAAGAGACTCACCCGTGCTGAGAAGCAGCAGGACCTTCATGCAAAGATACTCGTCGTGGGAAACCTGCAGCCGGACAAACTCGCTGGCAATCCTCATCATTTGCTCGCACTGTTCGGCCATGTAGGGCAACTTCATTTGTTCCCTTCAAAGTGGAAAGAGCGAGAGTCAAGGCGGGAGGGAGCAGTGCGCGACAAATGTTTGCCGCACATACTCGTTCATGATGAGGTCCGGCGCAAAAAAGAGGATGCTGCCGTTACACTGCTGGTAAGACCTCCAGCCCAGGCTAAAAGACATAAGGAAGAGCCACGAGCACTGGAGCAGGGTCATCTGGTCGTCGAGGTGGAGGTTCCGGAAACCTGAGCGGGACGACAGCACGATTGAAGACCGACAAAAGGCGAGTTAGCCTTGCCCGAGAAACCCACCTGGCAAAGCCTTGGCCCACTTGACGGCCGAGATGAGCTGCCGGCCACCCAGTCTGTTGAGGGAGGTGAGGAAACGAGCGAGGGTGTCGGGGAGGGTGTTGTCGTAGCCCGCATAGAGGGTGTCCGGCTCGATGGCCTTGAGAAGGGACAGCATTGTGGGGGCCAGCTGCGGCATACACTTGGGTACGATCGCCTGAGGTTCGGCCGGCTCCGGGGGGAGCAGCTCGGGCGGGTTGCTCGTCTGGGCACCTTTGAGGCGATTATTCTTCTTGGTTTTGCGTGCTGAAGACGAGTCAATGCATAAAAGTCAAGAGGATCATAAACGGACTCCCGGCGGGTGTGGCTGTGCGTACCTTCGAGATTCATGCCCGCCATCAGACACTTGCGGAAGCGGCAGGCTGGGCAGTTTTTCCTGCGGATTTTATCAATGATGCAGTCGTTTCTTCCAGCGCACAAGTAATTATGTTGACCTGAGAAGCAACAGGAGAAGTGCCATGTTAGCACAAAGTTCCAAGAACTAAATGCAGTCAACTCAACCTCCGTTCCATTGCAGATGCATTACGAATTTTAGCAACCATTTTAGGGGGTTTTAAGAAGTGTAGGTTCATCTGAATATAGAGTTGTGCCCCTCAAAATATTATTTTTATTAATATGGGATCTTTATTTCACACATTTTTTACCTGTTGCAGGCAACTCTGGAACATATCCTCTGCGAGAAACTGCGCGTCATAGTTCTTGTAAATTAATAACTGACTTCATATCTCATATTCTTGAACTTACACTAATGGCAGAAAAATAAACCTCCCTCAAAAAAAAAAAAAGTGTTGCGCGTTTTTGTTCTTTCTTTCTCATTGAGTGATTCATAATAGCAAACTTACCTTTTGATAATTTTTTGCCAGAGAAAATTTTGTATTCTTTCATTGTAATACGTTGCCATCACAATGTCCCCAAACAATGGTGTATATGTAGCAAGTATGGCATGGCAGCTTCACCTTCCACTGCTCTTTTGAAGAAGACCTTGCAGCTCCCGCATGTGAGCACACCGTAGTGGCACCCGGAAGCCTCGTCGGAGCACACCAAGCAGATTTTGTGAGCGCCACTCTTGCCCTGGGTTGATGACGACGGTGCCGTGGTGCCTTCCGGTCGGGAAGTCGAGCTGAGGGTGAGACAATCAGATCGTGAGAGGTGAAGGACGGCCTTGTCAACTCTATTCGCATTAAAAAAAAAAATAATAATAAATCTGATGAGCAGGAAAAACAAGTTTGATTCCACAACTTACATTTGAGGATTCAGTCCACAATTGTAACGGTCGCTTCAATGGCAGGCTTATCCATATTTGATGCACAAAATTTAAAACTAAAGGTCACCCTTGCAATTCATTGACGCACATATCCTTTCGAGTGAACAGCGGCTTCTTGATTTTTAAAACGGCAGGTATAAAATTCTGCACATTGTCCCGCCTCCTGAGATGCAGTTCATCAAAACCACCACAAGAGGTCATCTGACCTCTGTAAATGCATGCAAGGTCACAGCCCCGCTTTCCAATCCAGTGGCTTCATTATCAAGTAAGCCCATCTCAAGCTTGAGCTGCCATCATCTGTGTTTGTGCATCTTTGGGTCTTAACTCTGTGTGAGCTTGACAAAAAAACAAAAATAAAATAGGGGCCGTGAGCAGATCTGCTGCGGATGCACAGTGTGCCGTTAAGCCACGTTTACATAGTTGCGCAACGTAAAGCGTGCACGCGTGATGAATGGGGGCCAGACAGTGGCAGTCGGTGGGTGTAGTACGATGGGAAAAGTGAAAAGGAACAACAGGGCCTCACAGTCTAAGAATTCAGTGGCCTGCAAAAAAAAAAGGAAGGGCTGTCGCAGCAGCGCTCGGGCTAGTTGGATTCAAATTAATTAGCGCGCACGGTTTTTCAGAGCAACAACTTGAACAACACACAAAGCTCCACGTTTTGTAAGGACTATTTGATTCAAAAACAGTCATACGGTGAGGTTTGGCATTTATACTCCGGGGATCATTTGAATTAATCCGTCTTTAATTTTGATTATCTAGTGAGTGGTAAAGCCATTGCAGCAAACGTGCACCAGTGTGAAGGATCTTGTGGTTTGAGCCGCTGCAGACAAGTTTTACAAAAAGCTCAGAGCCCACACTGAGTGAGTGACAAGCAAGGTGGGACCAATAAGTTCACTGTGAAGAGGGTGATGTCACAGGGTGTGGATGGCAAATGACTCCACCTTTCATTGGCCCAATGGAGATGCTGTGCATCGGGAGCGGCTAGTGTGCTATCACTCTTATATGTTCATCTTCTTGTTTTATTTTTCCTGTGTTGTTTACTTGTATGTGCGTTGTGAACTCTGTCTTGTCACCCTGGGATAGTGAGAAACGTAATTTCGATCTCTTTGTGTGTCTTGACATGCGGAGGAATTGACAATAAAGGAGACTTTGACTTTGACTTTGAGTGGTGTCATTGGGACAGCTTCCCTGTCAACGCTTTAAGCTGCTCATTGAAATCCAGTTACTCTAACACATCTTAAAACACAGGTAAAATTGAGGCAGATTGGTGAGGAAATTAAAGAGTTGTAACAGCAACATCAACGCTTGTTTGGTTAACCCATCCACGGCCATTTTGCATCGTGTGTCATCATTAACCTGGCAGCCTTTCGCAAGACAAAATCATTTGGTCTCATTAGATCAAACCCGGGCAAAATACGGCCTGCGGGCCATATCCGGCCCTGTGTGCGTCTCTGTCCGGCCCGCAATCATAAATTACATTTGATTACAACTTACTAAATAAATAAAAAATCAGTGTCGTACATGCAATACAACTTTGCTGCTTTTATTTTGAAAGACGTCGCACTTCCGTGTAGCGTGCGTGCATGTGAGCTGTGCGTAGGTGAACAGCGCGAAGTAATGCTGCCCTCAAAATTTGTGCTGACGCAAAGAAAAGAAAAGTTGACGAGTGCCGTGTTTTCAACAAGACATGGACTGCCAAGTATTTCTTTACAGAACTGAAAGGTAAAGCCGTGTGCCTGGTTTGTGGCACACAGGTCGCTGTGTTTATAGAATATAATTTGAGTCGCCACTACACGACCAATCATGAGGAAAAATACAGAAATCTGTCTAATAAAGAGCACGCAACAGAGGCTGATGCATTGCTAGCAAAACTGCAAGCCCAACAAGGACTTTTTATCAAACTTCACACCCACAGAGATGCAGTGGTCAGGACAAGTTTTGTCATTTCCCACAAAATTGCCAGAAAAAGTAAGCCATTTACTGACGGAGAGTTTATTAAGGAGTGCTTATTGGACTCTGTTGCACTGATATGCCTGGAGAAAAAGAGCGCATTTGAGAATGTGTCACTCTCCCGACGTACCATAACAAGGCAGGTTGAGGACACATTGATATGTTTCTATAAATGTGTTGTAATTCACAGTTTGAGGAAAAGTTAAAGAAGTTAAGAATAAATTGTACTGATTAATGATTTTTTTATTTGACCTATACACCACAATTTCACATAGCCTAATATAAATATAAACAGAATAATTGTAGTCTTCTAATTACCAGTACCAGCTATTTAAAATAATTTTGTGCATATTACAATGGAATAAAGTTGAGCAGGTTTAAATTATTGTTGGTGTGGCCCTCTGACATAACTCAGGTTTTTCATGTGGCCCCTTGTAAAAATTAATTGCCCACCCGTGCATTAGATACTAAAAATAATTCTCATTGTTTCATTTTGTTTTACAGTAATCCTCAAATGGAAGTAGCAATAACCTGCTTGGAGCAAACAAGGACGCGCCAAAACCGGGTTGTCAATGATGAACATAGTGTTTCTCAACTGTTGAAATGAGTGCGCCCCATCAAAGGAAGTTGCTGCCTTCTTTTGGAGTTAACTTTGGCTCACCATTCATAGCCCAACGCGGCAGCATCGAAAGAGGCCGCTTCAGCCAGAGGTGTCGCTTACGTTTGTGTGAGTGTGTGATTAAACAGCGCGGCTTTGGAGACAAACTACATTTGGAAAAAAAAAAACTGGTGGCCCAGTGACCAGCTTAACAATTCATAATCTCCTGGTTACATGTAGGTTAACAGCTTCCTCCTCTATGCGCATTGAGTGTTTGTATCTACGTGTAAGCAGCAATTTTCCCAATACAATAGAGCAGACCATTTTACAATCACTTAAGCTATTATTATTATTGTTGTCATTATTATTATTATTATTATTAGATGTGAGCGCTCTCCTGCTCAATGTAACTATTAAGGTCATTGCTTGATCTGCAAGTGGGGGAGTAGATGAGTGAGGCCAACACATGGATATCCGCCAAGAGAATTATTGTGGCTCAACTTTTAAAATAATGCAGAGTATGGCTGAAAGCAGATACCTTTTTTGGATTTGAGCCAAGGAATAACAACAATGGGCATGACTGCAATTAAGTTCATGAGTCACTGAGGGTATCTTCAATAGCCACAGAATTCTTCCTGATGTTTGAGTTTTTTTTTTTTTTTTAAATTCAAAGACCAGATGAGTTCTCAGTTATTGTGGAACCGCTGTTACTGCGGCAGAGGCAGATTACAGATCGACTTGCACATCGGTAGCGCCTGGAGTCATGACATGTGTTGACACATAAATTGTATATGTAAGACTCGCTCATAAATAGCAGCTCAAAACCATGTGGGGGGAGGAATGCAAGTCACTGGGGTAATATTCAATACAACTTTGCTGATTTGGCGATTTGCATTTTCTTGCAGATATTAATTTCAAACTCGTGTCGATGCAGCCTTGAAGATTATTAAGGTTATTAGGCATACTGAGGGATTCCAGCGTATACAAAAAATGCTTTTCAAACCGACCCTCAAAATATGTCAACTTAAAACCTCGCCCACAAAAGCGCCTACATTGCTTCACTACAGAGAAGGACTTTAGTGGCAAGCTCAATACATCATGCTGTGATTCTCACATACTTTTTGTGTCATGCAAAAGGGAGCGGAGCAGACACAGGAGGATGTGCTCCTTCCCTGAGCTAAGAGCGACCAAAATAGAACTAGGAACTGCTTTTTCATGCATATGTGCGAGTACTTGTACTAGCCCACAAAAAGTTGCTTCAATGCAACTTACTCATCATGACATAGCGCAAATGAGATGTACACTTACTAATGAGAGACATATGGACTTTAGTCTGAGCAAGTAACTCTTTGGAACTAATGGCAGAGCAGATGAAAAACAACACTAAGCGACTTGACTTTTCACATTAGTAGCCATAATTGGAGCAGTGTGTGTGTTTGTGTAGGTGGGAGGAAGTTTCCTGCCGTAAGAATGAATTAGAGCCCCGTTGCTACTGTGCACACGGCTGCCGCAGCTGAAGCTGGAACGTGGGAGGAACGTCCTAAAATTTGCTGACTCGTCACGTAAGCACAATGGTAAGACGAGAAGCTCGACCCGCACGCATACCTCGATGGGAAAAAGTTCTTCTATGGTGTCAAAGCAAACACAAATATGATTATGCACAATTGTGGTTTGTGGTGAGAGCATTAGTAACTGGAATGGCCAGCATTCCATCGGGTGCGTTCAGGCGGCGCCAGCTGTGTACAGGCGGGAAGTAAAAGTAGGTCAGGGAAGTGAGGGCTTGCTTCACAGCCGAGCTCTGTGGTTCTGCCTGGCTGCCCGTGAAGCACATACACAAGCACACACACACCCACACACTCATGCATTATACACAAAGCTAAATGATGAATTGGAGTTGATATAAAAAGCAGCTCAGAGACTTTAGCGACAATAAGCTTGAGGTTGCCCTTGGCTAAAGTGAGCCGGAGAGGTGATGATAATGGAAGTTGGGGCCTGTCTGTAAACAACATATTGTATACACTATACACGGACCAGCCATAGCATTACAACCACTATAATTATATCCAATATATAAAATGAACCCCTTGCAAAGATAATCTGATCTGAGAAGTATTCATTCAATGTTCAATGCTATATTTGTAGCATGCTGTGGTGTACAACAATGGGAGCAGTGTCAAACAGTTCAATTACCTCAAATAATTACACGTCTTGTAAAAATATTAGAAACAGCAGCACTCAGTATGATGCAGAGCAGTTTGATGCCTCTGTGGAATTTTGTTTTTGCCGCCCCCTCCCCCACACAACTTTTCATTGCCAGGATGTGTGTTTTATTGAATTAGTCCAGTCTGAGATGCAACAACCAGTCACAAGATAAAAAGCGTCAAATGAGGAAGGCCTGAATGTCTTGCATCTGGGATGCGAGAACAACTCGATTCAATGAGATGGACACAAACAATGCTCGCCATTCACACCAACGTTGATTCAACAGCCCACCGGAAATTCCAGAACCAGAATGCGTTCATCGTGATTCATACGACTTGACAGACTAAAAATACTACTTATTTGGTAAGAGCAGCAGGGATCAAAATGTGGCTTCATCCACACGCTGCAGAGAAAATGCCACGTTTAAAACATAGGTTACATACCAGCAACTACAGGCTGGACGTTCGCCTTTCGGTTACGTAACTCAAATGTAGCGTCGATCATAACGTACAAATCAACTGCACCACCAACATGATCTAAACAATGTGGAAACATTTCTTTTTCTTTAGAATTTCAACTGTTGCATATATCGCTCATCCGAGATAACTGGAATAATGCACTTTTCGGGTGTACAATGTAGAAACTGTAAAACACATTTAGAAATAGGACTTCAGTTAAACTGTGTGGAATTAATAGTTTACTAGTAAGACTACAATCATGAGCCTAATTTCAATCAAGAGTAAAAATACATTCACAGCACTTCAACTTTCCCCTCAATGCTGACTAGTTTCCCAGTGCTATTTCTGAAAGACATTTCCACAGCATGATGATGCCAGCACCACGCTTCACTGGAGCAATGGTATTTTCAACTCAACTGTATTTATAGAGCAGTTTAAAACAACCGCTGCTGCATATGATGTGTCATTGCAGTGAGTGTTTTCTGACATAAAAAAAAAATAAATGCGGCAGATGCGATCAGTGCACATATTTGATTTATTGAAGGCTTTCTCTGATCAGAGGTTCCAAGCAACCTCTCCCAAAGAGCCTAATGAGGGCCCCCAGTAGGCAAGCCCTAAGAAAAACAGAGACTTCAACCAGCAGCAGCACTGTCTAACTTGAACAGGAAGGTCACTGGAAACACAATCAGGAAGGGGGAATACATTTGTCCTTGACCAAAGTGTGATCCGCTTCTTTACCTGCATATCATGTTTGCAGAAGTCTTTTGGGCTCTGCACTTTCCTAGTGCAGTTATTAAAATTAAACAAGGGATCCTGGGCGAGTTAAATCGTGCACACCCTGCATTTTTGCTTTGACTTGAAATAGGTAACCAAGAGTATAATATAATAATATCTACTAATGATCATGCTGATGATTACTCAACCACATGATAGGCAGCTATTTAGGCTTGAGGTGTTTAAATTAGTCTCCCTTCAATGTGCAGAACTAGTTGCATTTGTTATTTGTTAAATACACGACTATGTATAGTAAGATGCCATTTAAGGACGCCAACTCTGACTATACATGAGGCCATGGGGAACTAGATTATAAGATTTCTTGTAAAGATTCTTGTGTATGATTGCTGTTCTCAGACTTGAGCTGGAAATTAAACAAGCTCACTTAACAGCAGGTCGTACAAAAAACAATCACTTGGGTCTTGGGTGTAGCATTCTGCAACTGGTTGCTGGACTTCCTCACGGGTAGACCACAAAGTCGGCAGCAGCTCCTCCAGGACCATCACACTAAGCACTGAGGGCGTATGCTCAGCCAACTGCCCTTTATTGCGATCCCACGATCATGTTCCAACCGACAGCACCAACCGCACCATAAAGTTTGCGGAAGACAAAGATGGTGGTAGGCCTCATTACTAAAAATGATGAGGCCAACCAGGAGGGAGCCAACTGTGTGCAAAACACAACAATCTCTTCTTTGAGGTGGTAAAAATTTAAGAGATTGTTAAGACCTCAGGAAAAGTAGTTCACAGCACGTGCAACTTATTTTACTGCAACCACATATTGTCGTGATTAGCGTGGCAAACGTTTAGAGAATTCAAAGGCATCCACAGTCACCATGTCCCATCACACTTGCACATCACAAACTGTTGTCTCATTACCAGCCAGTTTAATTATTCAATCAATCTCTGTAGCATGATAAAATTGTCTCATGACCAGCCAGTTTCATTATTCAATCAATCTCTGTAGCATGATAAAACATTCACAGGTTAAAAAATATATATGCATCATTGCTCAGCAACTTAAAGGAAAAAAAAACAACATAACCAATCTGATCAGTAGATGGACCCATCCAACCCATCTATTGAAACAAGTCAAGAGCTATGCACGTTATTTCTTGGGGTGCAACTTCCTGTGAGACACCAGAAGTAGCAATTTATGAATCTTTTACAAAACAATTGTCAGACCCTTGTAGCATTTTAAAAT
This sequence comes from Syngnathus floridae, assembly GCF_059516105.1. NCBI lineage: Eukaryota > Metazoa > Chordata > Actinopteri > Syngnathiformes > Syngnathidae > Syngnathus > Syngnathus floridae. The sequence continues at coordinate 23,766,010 of NC_142413.1, forward strand.
GGGTGCGCTGTTTGCGGTTGTACTAACAAGAAGTTGAATCAGTGGCTACAAGAGCAAGGTTTTGAACAAGTGGCCCAAACAAAGAAAGGTTGAACCAAGGATTGGGGTGCGCATCTATTCTATTCATCACTTTTGAAAGGCATGATTTGTATGGAGCATCTGCAGATCACACTGGTCGTGAGAAGACTTAAAGACCTCCATAGCATTGTTGAAGGGGGAGGAGGGGCTTACGCATCGATCTGGAGCTCATATACTATAGCAGCTATCCACAAAAGAACTGGATCAAAGTTTTAAATTCTTTGTGATTCTTGAAAAATTTGAGGAGACACACTGCTGATGACTCTCTTGCGCGATGTGCTGTTGAAGAGCCTTCAGGAATGTGGTCTTTTATGACGACTAAAATGACGTGGTCTGTTTTATGACGATTAAAATGATGTGGTCCGTTTTATGACGATTAAAATGAATGCGCTTCGCTCAATCTTTTCAGTTGCGCTTTCTTCCTTGAGCCCACCTTCCACTTTCTCTGTACAACGGGTGCATGAGCCCCCCCTCCCCGTCTGACTGCCAACTCAATTGAAAATATAAAGTATAGCCTCCGCGTTTTTATGAAGGCATCAACCTTCATCAGAGGTGTGTAGTAATTAGTTACTTTCCAGATAAAATGTACTCATCTAGTTTACTCGAACACAAATTCTTTTTTGACTTGTATTTACGTAATTCTACTCTTGAGTAACAATAGTCATCATGAAATTTGTCTTGTTTTTCAGACCACCTCTGTACATAATTAAATGCAATGGAAATGATCATTAAAAGTTGCACACACACAGAAAAAAAAAATCAACAATGACTTTCTAAAAGAACGCCGGCAGCATGGCTGCAAGAGCGGCTTTTTCCTGAAACACAAGAACATAATGCTGTTTGCATTTCACATGATGTTGAAAACTTGAGACTAAAACCCAAGGTGAGAGATTTGAGGCAATTTGCTGGGCTCTGTCCCTCTACATCTGCTCTCAGGTATCTACATCTGCTCTCAGGTAACTAAGCCTATGTCCCACCTCCAATCAAAACGTGAGCAGACTTATTACGGTGCATGTAATTGTACCCCTGAGAGCTTTTAGGAGGGTTCAAATCTTTAGCCACTCATCCTTCCACCCCACTACAATGCAATTATAATGGTTTCTCCTTTCAATTGTGACAACTGAGGTTCTAATGTGGTTTATGATGGAAATTGAACATTGACAATGTAATTAAAAAGCCAGTTCCAAATCATGCTCATAATTCACGGTGGATGAACTGAAATTTGGCCATACATTGCCAATACATAAAGTACTTGAAAAATGATGTTCATACAACATAGCATATAATAGCAGAACGTGTTTGAGGACTTTTACGAACGTACAGTCCACAAGCTCACCTTTAAAGCCAATTATATAACGAGAGAATCAAAGACCAACCAAAAAACGCCATAGGACTCTTTATTTTCTTTTTCAACATTTTGATATAAATGACTTTTCTATAAAAAAAGAACAAAGAACCTGTATGTTGTTCAATTAAGAGACCGCAATAGTAAAGATATGCTTGTGAAGTTGAACGCCTGCGCTTATTTCTCAATGCTTCCATTCCTGACAAGAAAGAACAATACAAAGCTGTCTCCAATGGAAATGATGTTTGCTCAAACAAAATGAAATATGGCAGTGCAGCAAGTTTGTCAACTTGGTTTTTTTTTTAAAAGCATTATAAAAACAACCTTAGCTGCCTACAAAGACAATTTCTCTCGACTCCAACGTGTCTTACCTGGCAAAGCCGCTGCGGTAGGTAGGAGTGGCTGAGAAGGCCTCAGAGGCTTGACTCAAGCCTGAAGCTGGCCCAGGAGTCAGACCTCGGTTCCAGGGTGCGCCAACGGTGGCAACAGGAACATACTGACAGGTGACCACTTTCTGATCCTTAAGTGGCTGTGCGCCAAGTCCAAAGTGGAAGCTCTGACCTCCCGAGGTGCTCACCCCACAGATGGAGATGGGACTGGATGCGGGCAGGTCTGGGGATGTGGTACTGCTTATCTGGCAGTAGGACATCTTCTCATGTTTAATCACACCTTGAGTGCAGAGCTGAATGAAGCTGCCGTCTTTTTCTTTCTTAATCAAAATGGGGCTTGGCGCTACATTTGTGGAGATACTTGAGCTGGACTGATCGGGACTGGTGAGGATGTCGTTGCCATTGAAAGCGAGCGGGCCGCTGCTGTTAGCGTTCTCAGCCATAACGGACTTGATTTCCTTCTCCTGGGTGACATCTGCAAGCAGAGCATCATCTGCTAAAGTGGACAGGAAAGCGTCGTCCCCGACATAAAAATCCGAAGGAGAGCCGGTGAGCTCAAAGTCACTGAGCAAATCCATCGTGTTATCGCTGAATAACTTCTGGTTCATGTCTATGTCTTTGCCAATGTGCTCAAAGGCATGATCAAGGTCAATAGGGTCGTGACCTACTTTATCCAAAGAGAAATCCTCAGTTTTCATGGTGAAAAAGCTAGGATCGGATCCTCCGATAAGGGAATCCATGGAAGACGGGGTTAGGTGTGCTATCTTGCCCCCTGACTGTGGCAACTTCTCCTCTAAGTTTAGGCGACTAGATGAAAGCAACTTCTGATCTTTGGTCAAGCCCTTAGGTTGCGGATCTTCCTGCAACGCGCCAACGCTGGGAGTGATAGAAGAGGATGTCACTTCCACTGACGCAGGGCTGCTGTTGAGGCCGTTAGACTGTCCAGGCTGCATTAATTGACTGGAAGGGAGAATAACAGAGGCTGGAGAGTTGCTAACACTGAGTGGGGGCACTTTCAATGGACTGTCCCCCACTGGAGTTTGGATGTTGACCGGTTTACCTGTACGGTCATCTCTGCTCAGTGTTAGCTTTACTTCACTGTCGTCCATCTGTTTGTTTGGTGGGAGAGAGAGCGAGGGAGGGGGGGAGAGAAGGGAGAGAGAGATTGAGGCCAAGGGTGATCAGCTAGGTTGCATCTTAGCATAAACAGGTAGTCAATTTAACACACACACAAAAACGACCTTGTTTCCTCACTCCACGCTATTCTTGAGCATTTCTTTCCTTCTAAGCATATTTTTAGACTGGAAGCGCTTTTACACACGAGTGATGTGAAGTGACCAGAGGAATGTGGTTTTCAAAGGTAGCAGGCGGTGGGAGGGGCTTTTTGAGACTTAATGAATCTTTATGAAGCATTTTGTCTAGTCTTTATACAAATAATGGTAGACTGAAACAAAAACAAAGGGATTACCACCCGCGCTAATTAGCTAGCCACCAAAACCAAATGGCCACATAGGGCGAGTAAATATACCTGGACAACATAAATTAAGGTACATATTGAGATAATCGAGTGTGAGGCATATTAACACTGCCTTATCGGTAGTTGTTACGATGCTAAGCTAGCAGTGTGACTGGCGTGCCAACACGTCTCGTATAACGCTGAAAGTACTGCTAATATCGCCAAGATAGCTGCGTGTTTATCGTTCGCGTCCGTGTCCGAGTTTAGTCAACAAACACATCGAGCCAACCTCGAGAAAAACTTTGATTTACCCTTGAAAAGACTTCCTGTTGATGGGAGCCCACTTGTCGTCAGTCAACATTGTTGTGGTTGAATTTGGCCGACCACAACACGCCAATAGTGACTTGCTATTTATGAAATCCTCTGGCGTCGTATCTTCGTCCTACATTTGTCGATGAAAAGCTGAACTAAAGGCGAGCGAGGGGGTCGGCTTGATGTTTACGTCTCTTGATTCTTATTGCAGGCCTGAGAAGCAGAAGTGGAACTGCAAGTAAACAAGCTGAGCACAGTGCTCCCCAGCTAGCCATTAGGGAAGTACATACGACTTTATACGCTAACCTTCAAGCATAACACAAAATGGAGAATCAGGCAAGCTGATCTGTAGCAGATCTCTTTGCAATCTGCAGCGACATCTGTCGGCACTCAAGGGTAACAACAGTATAAACAAAACAGTTGGGTCCCAACAAATGGAGATAAGTTCATCGAGTTCAATTGCCCTTAAAAATGAAATTCATATGAAACGCAAATGCTTTTCAGAATAACAATCCACATTTAATTAACATACCACAGTAGAACGACAGACTTACTACTATCTTATTGTTTCCACTCTTGGCCTTATCTACTGCACACTAGTTTCACATTTTGGCTATTTATCTTTCACTAATTCTACGCTACAGGACATCCAGTTGTCCATCAGATGCTGCATCCCCTAGAGACAATTTCTACTGAATATGTGTAATTGTGATTGTGTCACCTTATTATTGTAAAAGAGAATATATGCCAGAGCTGGATCCTCGATATTACACAAAACGCAATGTTTCCCTCCTCAAGGCACACCACATCACAGTTTCACAACAAAATCTACTATAGAAAAGGAAAAGGGAAGGAATATAAAGCAGGATGCAGCATGAAATTTAACTGTACGAACATGGAATACTCAAAATGTCTGCAGATTTTCATTATTTGTGTCTCGTTTGACATTCTTTTTAATGCTTCACAACTTCTGCACATCATTTCCAGGTGGGAACCATATTGTATTGCATTTGTCATGCTGAAGCGGCATGATTTCCAATTTCTTTTAGAAGATACAATTGGAGCTGAGAAGTAGCTAATTAAAGGATAAAAATGAGATACTATACTGTTAAATACATTTGATGATTTTGCCTTTAATCCCCATGGATTAGAAATAAAACAAGATGTCTTTCAGAAATATGGAGTTTATCTTTTAGGCCATTTATAAAGTTCCACAATTTGTATCAAAATGATAGGGAGAAGAACATATTGTACAGTGAGAAGAAGGAAAGGAACAATTTATGATCCAAAGCATAAAACATCAAACAAGGTAGATTGATACATCATAGGTCAAATTAATTAAAGAATAAAATAAAACCTTTTTAATGTCTTACAGCCCATGACATTCTTTAGTGGGTAAAATGTGTGCTTTATGTTGTATGTGCCATTAAGAGTTCCTTTAACTTTTTGCTATGTTAAGTCTTTTTCTGTCATGCAAAACTGACTGCATTGTTACAGAAGTTGAGTTGCATTGAGTAAATCTCTATTTAATGGCAATTGTTTTCCATATTGTTCCTCTATGTTACCAAATAGATCTGTGAAACTCCAATGAAGCCATGTACCAAATTGTGATTTTTGGTTACACCACAAGCCATTAGACCAGGGGTGTCAATCTCATTTTTTTGTTGCGGGCCACATCGTAGTTATGATTTTCCCTCATGGGGCCATTAACTATTTTATATTATTGCATACACACAACAGAATCCAGCATAAAAAAGTTGAACCATTTTCTAATTTATTTTCAAAGTGGGATTTTCTTTTCTTTTTTGCAGTCTCTCACTGTTATTAAAAGGGAAGACAATTTTGGTATTTTAACAAGAAACATTGAGTTGACACACAAATTGCCTTTGAGGGCCACATAAAATAACGTGGCGGGCTGGATTCAGCCCCCGGGCCTTGAGTTTGACACTTGTGCATTAGACATTCATGTTGTTTCACCAATGCGAGCGCTACCCTAAGGGGGCTCATAACTATGATGTAGCCCATGATGAAAACAAATTTGACACCCTTGCCTTACATTCAGCAGCAACATTCAAGTACAAGCATCAAAAGCACGCACCATAGACACATATATTCATGCTTGTGTAGCTCTATATCCCAACAGTTTGAATCCCACTCAGTCCCTGGTGGCTGCTTAGCAACCCTTCTCCAGCACAATGTACTTGGAATTAACAGGGCAAAGCGTGACCGCTGCCTCCTCAAAACCAGGAGTCAAGTGTGCTCCACTATCATCAGCACTGTGGCAGTAAAAGCCTCTCCTTTGCTCAATGCCGCTCTAGGCATTGAAAAAGAGGCAGAAAAATGAGCAGTTGATTTGTCTCCATGTTGGCAGTTGTTTGTGTATACTAATTGTTCATCATGGATCCCACATAGGATACCTGGAAATTCCCAATGGCTACCACGCCATGGAGATGCCCTTCCCGACACAACAAATCCATTTTCTGTTGGTGGGTCATCCGCCCTTGACTTAGATTCAAACCCTAATCTCTGTGTCCACAGAGAGCAGTTACCCGCTGAGCTATAACATTTTCTAACAATGTTACATTAAATGTACTTCAGCTACTGTAAACCTGTCAAAAATGGCGACCAGCCTCAGCTCTTCAGCCTGAATCTCCAGTCCAATCTGCTGGGTCAATAATAATGAGTCCAATTCATAGGGATGGGCGAGGACCGATACCAGGTATCGGTGTTGGTGGCTATACCAGCAAGCATCAAAATCCCTAATATAGCCCACCATGTTAATGCATTCAAGTCAGTTTGATCTTCAAAATTTGAAAACGAATGAGGATGCAGGGTTGCCTTAGATCTGTCCGTGGTCCTGAAACCAGGACGAAATATTAATCGATGATGCCGATCAGATGGATATTTTTCAATTTAGCGATTTGGGTGACGAAGAGAAAACCGTCCGGGGTGACTTCATTTCCAAAGTATAAACCAGATGTTTAATGACAGCAGTGAGGCCCAGGCTGCGTTTGGTGCCACATAGCTGTCACTGATGATGAGCGCAAGAGCCCCTCCCTCCGCCCTTCCAGTCTCTCTCTCTCTCTCTCTCTCTCTCTCTCTCTCTCTCTCTCTCTCTCTCTCTCTCTCTCTCTCTCTCTCTCTCTCTCTCTCTCTCTCTCTCTCTCCTCTCTCTCTCTCTCTCTGGTTATAAACGCACATGTAAATATGGGACAGTCTAACAGGATTAAAATGGGCACGGCAGGATGATAAAACCGCATTAGTCGCAATTCCTGCAGGTCGCCAGTGTCTGGGTGATTTTTTTTAACCCACACACATCACATCTTTCGCCATGCAAATGTCATTTGTCTTTAAGATGATGTAAGACATTATTGGACCTCGCTCTCCCACTCCCTCTCTCTCCGATCTCTCTCTCGTTTACAGCTTCACTCAACGTGATCTTAAACCGTCTGCTGGCCATACTCAGCACTTTGGAGGGATGTGGGTACGCACCGGAGTCCCACTTGCATCCATTACCTATACGAGCAGCTTCCGGCGTCCAGCCAGAGTGGAATTGTGACTTTTACGCACTGATCTTGAACCGTGAGAAAACAAGACGCTTCCGAAAAAAAGATGTATACTTTATTGATGGTGGTAAGTTACAGAGTGAAGATTATGTAGTCTGGTATCGCAGTGGATGCGCGTAACCCGATGAGCTCGTGATGATCGATTGCGTTGAAAAAGGATGCGCACATTTACGCACGGACTCAAAGGATTTAAACGAGGGACACACCTTGGATTTTGATGACTGAGGCTTCGACTTGTGAGTGCTTTGCCAGCATGCATCTGCACCGCGCGCCCTGAACTTGACGCCATCTACCCACTTACATTCCAAAGCGAGATTTAAAGGAAAGGGGGAAATGACCGCCAAAGAGGCTGGCGCGGCGCAGAGCCCTCCATCGGATGTCATCGAGCTGAACGTGGGCGGGCAGGTATACTACACCCGCCACGCCACATTGACCGCATTCCCAAATTCCCTACTCGGGAAGCTGTTTTCCAACAAGAAGGGCTCCTCCAATGACCTGTCCCGGGACTTTAGAGGACGTTACTTCATCGACAGAGACGGCTTTTTGTTTCGGTACGTATTGGATTACTTGCGGGACAAGCAAGTTGTCCTCCCAGACCACTTCCCCGAGAGGGGGAGGTTGAAACGGGAAGCGGAATACTTCCAGCTTCCAGATTTAGCCAAACTTTTATCGTCTGAGGAGTCCAAACTCTTTCCGGAGGACTACAGTGATTTGGACGATGCGTCCGTGGGCAGTGAGCACAGGTTTTACCCGTCTTACTCTCTGGACAGGAGATACGGCTACATCACGGTGGCTCTGAAAGGAGCGGCGGGAAGCAAAGAAAGTGAGCCCGACTCCAAGCGTAGAAAGTTGCCGAGGATCTTCATCAGCAGCAGGATCGCTTTGGCCAAGGAGGTCTTCGGCGACGCGCTCAATGAGAACAGAGACGCGGATCGTCCCCCGGACCGCTACACCTGCCGGTTTTACCTCAAGTTCAAGCACCCGGAGAGGGCGTTTGACATGCTGTCAGAAAGCGGCTTTCACATCGTGGCCTGCAACTCCTCCCTGACCGCCTCATCTGTCGCTCATTACGCAGACGATAGGCTCTGGTCTAATTACGCGCAGTACATCTTCTACCGTGAGTCGAGTGCGCATGCACGCACGCACGCACACACGCACGCACGCGCAACACACTCACCGGCCATAGAGCTCATTCCATAAGTTTTTTTCTTGGTGTTTCTGTATGCTTGCAATTTAGCCTAAACTCTAAAACATAAAAAAAACATTCATTCATTCACCCTTAAAACCGCTGGATTAAAAACAACCCAGTTTGCATTAAAAATATTTAACCCAGCAGTTATAAGGGTATTCATTCATTCATTCATTCATTCATTCATTCATTCATTCATTCATTCATTCATTCATTCATTCATTCATTCATTCATTCATTCATTCATTCGTGCACTCATTCATGCACTCATTCATGCACCCATTCATTCATTTGTTCATTAATTAACTTGTTCATTCATTCATTAATTTATTAATTAATTCATTCATTCATTCATTCTCTGAAACAGCTGGGCCCCAAAAAAATCTGATTTAGGTATAAAAATCAACTTTTGCAATTGCTAAGTCAAAAATTGGACAGACCTATACAAACTTGGGACGATTTCACCAAACATTGGATTGTTTTGAACAAAAACAATTTTACACAATTATTTTTAGGGTGTGGGTCAAAAAAAGGATCTTTTACTCTTTTCCTTGAACCAAAACATTTGGGTCAAATGAATAACCCACAGATCAAGTAAAATTCAATCAAGTTATTTTAAATAAAATCATATTTTTCTTTATACATACAATTCATATGATAACTCTTGATTCACAAGAGCTGTTGCTGTAACAAAGCGCTTTACAGAACATAACAATACAATAGAACACATCACATAAAACATTGGCACAATCAAATACAATCATATCCTTGTTATTTGAAGTAGGAGTTGTTTTGTTTTTACAGAAATGACCCAATACTTTGGGTTGTTTTGTGGATTATCCAATTTTACCCAAAAACTTGGATTGGTGCCTTTTCGACCCATGTTAAGTTTCAACTCAAGTGATTTTAGAGTGTATTATTACAGTAGCATCATCGTTCTGGTATTTCAATCTGGACTTCGAGTTTGCTTGTTCTTGCATATTCTAGTGATGGGATTCCCACATTCCCCAAACATGCACATTAGGTCATGTGGCCCAAATACTGGAACTTGCTACTTTCACAGCAAGCTACACAACGCAACTCGGTCAACATTGCATAAGAACAAGGGCCATAAATGCACGTCACAGTCTCTGAAGTAGAACCCAATTTGTTCCAGAACACTGGACAACCAATTTTATTGCACTGGTGGTGTACAGTGGTGCATGCTGCTGCCTTTCATGCAGACAGCACAACTCTGATTTTCAACTAGTGTCCCGAGCCCAGACAAAAAATGGATGGGCAACCCCTAACTGCAAAAGCAAGGCGTCCCAAGCAGAATATAGTCCCTTTTTCTTTTTACAACACAAGAATGCATGTTAGGCTAATTTACAACTCCATATTGTCCATAAGTGAATGTGAGTGTGAATGGTAGTTAGTGCAGCAATTGGCTGACAACGCATCCAGGGTGTAGCCCAACTCTTGCCTAAGGTCAACTGGGATAGGTGGTATTTAGAAAAAAAATTAAGTAAGACAAAACCAGACCTTAATAATTTAGAACAATAATGAAATTGTGATTTTTTCCCTCAATATTGAAATTACAATTTAATATGCCATTATTTTTTTCAATGTCTTCTTATATCTGTATGTAATAAATAATCTGTAATTCAATAAACAAGATCAATAAATGTTTTGGAGTCATAGGCTAGGCTAGGCTATTTGAGGGACTGTTTTGTTTAGCAATCGGTTTAAAAAGGGCTCAGCATTTCAACTGAACTGATGCTTGGAGGGGTTAAGTCATAATTGTGCTGCACTTCAAGTACATGTGTCATACGTAGACATAAATGCTTACTGTGCCTATGAATCATATAGCACCAGTCGACAGCAGAAAAAGAGAAACTCAAATCTGACTGACTAAAGTCTGTGCTGCTTTCTCTCATATCAGCTTTTTGCTTGGAGTTCTTCATCAGCAAAAGCCAGATTTAGCTTCAAATATGGCATATTTGCAAGGAAGAGGAGGACCATATGGCCAATTAAAAATCACTTTGTTCATTGTTCTGAATGCTTCCCTTTGGAATTCAGGAAGAAAAAAAACGAGTTGGCTTGTTCAGGTTGGAAGTGCAGAGAAGAGAGTGAGTGATGCGACTTCTCTCTAATGTTACAATAGCCTAGATTTGAAAGGTGCAGTGGCCCGAGCCGAACTTCACAACAGCATGTGAGTCATTTGACATGTAGGAGCAGCTCCAGGTGTAGGTTAACCCCACTTTCTGTCCATGGAAAGCTTCGAGAGAGGGGGTGTATTTTTTAGAGCTGCTTAAGGGAAATAATGAATTCTAAGAAGAAAAGAAAGGAACATGGAGAGAGAATGTAAAGGCTCGGGCTAGAAGGGAAGAGAAAAGTGAGCAGATTGAGGCCGGAGCGGATGAGCAACAGGGATGAGAAACTAAAAGTTGCATGACGCCTGGCCAAAGGGGGCAGAAAAAAAAGACAAGGGAGCAAAAACACTGACATATAACAGCAAAGGTCATGGTAAAAAAATAAAAAGGCATCATCCCATTTTGCTGGTGGTGGCATGGGATAGGCGACTCACATCGTGATTCGTGATAGGACACCACGACCGGGGCCAGGACAGAGTTGTCATATTTAGACTGCAGCACATTGCTCAGCAGCCCCTTTCTAATGCTGCAACCTGATTCTGAACGTGAGACATTGAATGACCTCAGGCAGGCACCCCCCATTTAAAATTGCATTTACTGTACTGTGTACGTAAGGTCTTTGTAAAGCAAAAATAAATGTCTTTTAAAGTTGACACACCACAGAGAAAGGTGCTATTGATAACCCTGCCAGCTTGAATAATTAAAACCTTTGAAATTGTGAAAAATTTGCACACTCATGGCGCACAACAAGGCACAGTAAAATGTTTATGCAAGCGGAGTATCTGAAGAGACATTAACTAACTAGTGATAATTGCACATTACATTGACATAAGCAAATTTATCAAAGAGGGCGCAAGAAGAAAAATAGTCTTATTGTTACGTGCCTCTCTTGTAAGTCAGTGTTTCACTTGTATGGCTTGGAATTTGGGTCAGAATAAAAGGGGAAACAATAAAAAGGGAAAATCAAAAGTGTCAACTCCACATTACTCTTTCTTTGAAATCATTAAGGACATCTTTTGTGCCATTTTCCTGCAAGCAGGTTTGTCTCAATCGAGTTATCACTTCACTCCATTCCATCAAATTAGTGCAGTATTGCGCAATCTGGGTCATTAGTCAAGGGACCAGTTAAGATGCTCAACTGCCATTTCTTTTATATTCGCTCTAGAGTCCCCTGCTGACTAAATGAACGATTCCATCAGCAGAATCTGTCCTAGGTGTGTGTGTGTGTGTGTGTGTGTGTGTGTGTGTGTGTGTGTGTGTGTGTGTGTGTGTGTGTGTGTGTGTGTGTGTGTGTGTGTGTGTGTGTGTGTGTGTGTGTGTTGATGTGGGGGAATCAAGGCATTTATCAAAAAAGTGCTTGTTGGGTTGTTGTTTTTTTTGTAGCTGATAGTGGTTAAGTCCTCATTTGAGCAATTGCGAATTACGCATCCTTTCAATTATTTATTTGTCCCTGTGGGGCCATTTTCAACAAACTGTTCAACAAATGTGTCGTAAGCAGTTAGCAGCAGTCACTGCGAGTATGCAAAATGGCAGGCTTGACACTGCAATCCAATGTAGAATTGATTCTCTCTCACTGACTGGAGGTACAAACGTAACTTGTGGTTGTTTCTGTGCTTTGCGACCGACTTCCGACCAATCGGCAAGTCTGCCATTCACACATAGTCAGCTGGGACTGGCTCCAACTGACCGGTGACCCTGAAAAGGATAAGTAGAAAAATTGATGGCTGAGTGGATAGATAGCAGTGGGATGGATTTGCACACTTTATGTGACCCAAATCAGATATACGGCACTCATTCGTAACAGCCAAGTGGTATAAACACACAAAATATGTATTTACAGCCTCAAACAAAATGCGTGTGTGTTTTCAAATAGTTTAATATGTTCTAGTAGTTTTCATGGCAATATTTTATGTTTCTTAAGCTTTTAAAAATTATTTGATACCCCAAACGATAGGCCGATGTCATACATGGCATCACGTATGGTTGCCGACAGAACTGGTTAACTTGGATTTGTTGTGGTGAGTGGTGGCCAAAAAAAAGCAGGATGAATTCCGATACTGCGAAAACAACCAAGAGTTTTTGAAATCAAAGAAGTGCAGTGCTATGCAATGACCAAGGCCATCACCCATTCTCGCATGCATTCTACTTGCTGAAGACAAAAGTGAATGGAAAATGCCCCAGGCATTGCAAGCAGGAATTGCAGACAGTTGCAGCAGAGAGTCCTGGCAGAGCATCACCAGCGATGAAATCCAGCATCTGGTGATGTGTACGCATTCCAGACTTCAGAGTGGAATTGACCGGGACCTGATTATAGTGCTTCATTATTTTAAGTTTTACACTTGAATAACAGTTAAGAATGTTAATTTCTGTACTGTTAAGTTAAATAGTGAGTTTGCACCATGCCCTGCCTTTGTGTGTTAGATGTAATAAAAGTTTCACAAAACCTCTGAGGTGCATTATGTCATGGATGGAGGCTTGGGGGAAGAGAGGGAGGGAACCAGCTAGCCCAGACCAAATCAGTGCTATCATATGAAATATTTGGTTTACAATACTAACTACAGTCAGTACTAATTATTTTTATTTTATATATTTTTTTAATATTTTTAATTTATTTTTATCTGTCATTGTTTGTGTTTTGGGTTTGCGCCTGCGCAGTGATATCAGATCTACTGTAAGTCACCAAAATAGATACTATAGGCCTTAAGTAAGGTATTAGGCATACCTGCAGTGTAATGCCCCTGAAGTTTAATAAAGACCCTCTGGTAGCAGCATCTCAACAGACTCCAGAGGGACTGCTGAAAGGGTTATTTATCACAAAAAAAGTAGGTCATCCCGCACAATAAGCACATTGGCAGTGGTGATATTATTCCTGTTAGGACTTAGAATTCCAAAACTCCCAGCTGGCATTTGAGGACAGTCTTATTACCACTAATTATCTCTGGGGAACGTGAAGGGTGTTGGCTGATTAAAAAGCAATCTGGGATCCCAAAATACTACCCTGTCTACAGCCATCTACTGGAGACACAGTTTGGAAAGATGAAGGGTAACCTAGTTTAAGGGCTGCTTCTTCAAGTCATATAATGCTGGCCAGAGAAAAGGAATACGGTGAAGCCCCGCGTAGTTGCTGTAGTTATACTGGTGTGACGCACAACTCAAATAATAACGACTTTTCTTTCAACAACAAAAGGCACAAAATATTTAAAAAATCAAATGTAAACAAATTGACTTGTCAAGTGGAGTCTTTCAAGGTATTTGCCAAGCAAGTCGCAAGGCATAACATTAGCGGCTTCTGTAAGTCGACTTGAGTCATGTGACTCGAGTCCCTTACCTCTGGAGGAATGGAATCCATTCCCAGGCTGTAATGCAGGCCAGGCAGAGATTGGGCCCAGCTCGTTTGGAGTCAGAATGGATTGGCGATGCCTCTGACAGATGGATGGTGGCAGCCATGAATAACTCATCCACTTCTGATAGAGCACTTGTGCTGGCTGAGAAATGGTCAGAAGTAAGTTACGGCTGTGAGCTGCTGCCATTTTGCACTACATCACTTCAAGTAGATGTGCCACCTCACCTTGGCAGTGAATGGTTTTGAACAGAAATGTGCAGACTCCAACATAGTTGGATCAATCAATAGAAGCCGATCATTTGTATTTCAAAGTATGATGAATCACACGATTTATAGTTTGTACTCAAATCTGATCCTGAACCTTAAGACTCACTTTTTGGAGGCCAAAATGAATAAACAAATAAATCAAGGATTATTGAAACATGATTACGCAGTTAAAAAAAACATTTATGAGTCCCATGAGGTCTCCCCCACGTGTAATATTGTCACTCTTTGTCAGTGTCTTGGTTTCAGCTCCACTGGCTGGCTGAGGGTAAGCACTTTATATTGACACATTCAAATATATGCAAATATTTGTTGCGTGCGCTAACAATCAGTTAAGCTGCGGCAGAGATGCTTGTGCAGCAAATAGGACCGTCGTGGTCAAACGGATTTCTTTTCTGCTATAAGGCCGGTCACTTTGCAAGGCAAGCTTTTCCCCCCGCTGCTGCAAGGGCACACTGACCTAATTCGTAAGCTAACAAGCATGTAAACTACACTCCTCCCGAGGCTGCGCTAGCTAAGCTAAAATGTATTTGTGCAGATATGAGACAGGGTACGAGGCGCCTGAGACTGTTTGCAATTTACCTGGTAAATGAGGTTACTTGGAAGACAGTCTTGAAGTACAACTGTTGATGTAACACCCACAAGATGTGTCAACGACACACTTACCCAACTTTGAGACTTTTTTGCACAATTCCGATCAAAGTCAACAAAGGCTCGATTGTGGCATGTCTCAAAAACATTATGCGCTGATGTAGGGTAGGTAAAGTACATTCACAAAACTTTAAATTTGTAATAAAATGAGATGCCAGCACTTAGTTCCACTGTCACAACGATGATGACACCCACGAAGTAGAATCGTTTTGTCTAATTCAGTGCAATCATTCTCAATGGATATTACTCAATGGATCTCCTTGGGGGTTCGATCCCCGACTGTCAAAGTGTTCTTGAGCAAGACACTTGCTCCTGATGGCATGTCATCAGTAGTTGAATGAGGAAGCAGTGTGAGGCGCTTTGAATAGCCAATCCAGAAAAGCGCTACACAAGTATAGCCCATTTACCATTTCATCACGAAGATGAGGACTGCTTTATTAGTCCCTCAAGGCTACAAAAGAGGGCAGAAGTGCTCACTTGGGCAAATATGACAAGATAATGCAAACAAACTCATTGTAAAAATTATTCCACCGTTAATTCAAGTGAAAATAGAACAAACAAGGCCAAGAAATAGTCAGGGGTTCAGTGGCTCGCCCGAGGGCACCTGTAATTCCCAATTCCCTATTTAAAGCTGCAAAAATTTTATAGTTCATCTTTTGCTGTTCACTGAGCTGAGATCTCATAAAGTCCCATGACAAATGTCGCTGTGCATGACAGCGATTCAAACAGTGACGTGTCGTTTTCCTTTTGTATGAAAGACATATTTTTCTAAGGCGCATTCGGAACAGAGTATTCTTTCAGGCCAAGCCCCAGAACTGCTTTCCTGATGACGGACTGTATGCAAGAAGTGTGTTAATCTAGAGGCAAGCAAACAAACCCAGTGACATTTACGTTTGTCTGAGCCCCCTGCCTTCGGTCCACGTCATGTCCTACTTCTTCTGCCATTTAGGACAATTTACCAGCAAAAAAGTGTCATTTTAATGAGCATCCAAGCTGATGAAATGAGACCATTTCCTGTCAGGACAAGTGTTCCTGGTCTCATTAAAAAGAGAATTTAGCTTAGCATTGTTGAGAAATGCGGAAACAGAGTTTGCTCCTGTCTCTTAATGTGGCGGAAACAGGATCTCTTAAGAGAGGCTGTATGGATCTGAGAACAAAAGACAAAGACAAGCGATCAATGGCTTCCCTGAAAAGATTTCAGAAAATGGACGCCCACTTGTTTAAACATACCCGCATGTATGTATGCGTATCCTGGTATCATTCTTTAGTGGCATCTCCCTTCCTCTTCTGAACAAAACTCCACAAAATTGTACATCAAGTCAAGTGAGTGAACTTCAATCTCAGGCAAGCTCGAGATTTGAAAATACAGAGTTGCAATTTGTGCCAAATGCTTTGACAGTTCAACTGCTGCACCGGTTTCACATGCACTGTACACATCATCTGATTTTAAGGTCACAATTCACTCTGAAAATTGCACACAGCTATTATTGGGAGTTGGCGTATTGCCTTCATGCCCCCCACCACCCGGACTCCAACCTCCATCCATTTAGAAACAATACTTACAACCCCGCTCCCTTCCTCTGGATACCGGTCACTAAAGCGCCTCCATCCATTTGCCGAGTGCTGCTCGTCTGCTGGACTCGGCTCGATTCATTTTCTGCGGGGGGGGGTGGGGGTGCTGATTGGCCACTTTACTCATGGATTAGCCATTAAAAAGCTGTTAGTGACTCTCTTACTATCATTTCAATATAATCATTGCGTCTAGGATAAGGTCATTATTACAGTGAGCGCGGAAAGGTTCAAATCCCCCCTTGAACTCCGTTCACAAGGAGCTAATGGACAAATTATTGCTCCCAATGTGATATCATAGCAACTGAGGATATCATATTGGAAAAAGACCATTAAAGGGTGTTGCTTGCGTGGATGATTCTATTTCTTATAAACGGATGTTGACCCTACAACTGCACCTTCTTATCTCCGATTGCATGGAAAATAGCGAAATAGCGAGTGTATCTTCAGTAAAAGAAGCCTATTTTCTCTGTGTAATTGACAACGTGGGAGGACATGTTGAAGGAAGAAAAGTTACGAGCTGTGAAGATGAAGTGTATGCCCCGTTGTTGTCTTGTGGTACACTCCCCCGCATTACTTTGACTGAATGGGGTAAAAAAACGGCGCTCAGTGAACCACAGAGCTCCAACATGGCTGAACAATAATGGGAGATAATCACACCTGGCTCTTGACATAGCAGTTGGTGTAAGTCTATGTCAGGGGTGTCAAACTCATTTTTGTTACGGGTCGCGTGGTAGTCATAGTTTCCTTCGGTGGGCCATTATGACTGTCAACCCAGATAAATGTATGTTACGCCTCATATTATATTCAGTATAAGCTTCAAAACAAACTGGTGAATAATTCGTTTTCAAATCAGGGACTAGTAAAAACTGTTCAAATATTTTAAAAAGAAGTTTCTTAATAGTGAAGACGATTTACAATTTTCGTATCGGCACATAAATTTACTGCGTAATTTGTCTTCGCGGGCCACATAAAATGATGTGGAGGGCCGTATCTGGCCCCCATGCCTTGAGTTTGACACCTGTGGTCTATGTAATGGAAATGGATCCGATGAGTTTTAGTTCCTGTCTAGAACTCAGTCTAACTAGAATAGACAGTGCACTGCCATAACATTGACATAAACACATGATAACTCCTTAGCCCACCCCCACCACCATCAGAAAATGCATGGATTTATGACTACAAGGACTGGAGGTCTATGCCAGCTGATTTAAGGCGAAAGACCCACTACACCTGGACTGCTTGCTAATGATTCTGAAGAATGGGAATCGATCTTCTTGCCACACCACACGGAACAAAAGTGGTGAATATTCAAGAGTTCATTACTGACAGTGGCCCAAGAATTTTTTTTTCATTGCAGTATTGAAGTGGCATGACCCAAATTGACATTTTTGTATGTCCAAAGTGCTGCTTTTGTACACAGGTCCTCAACTCCTTGGTGGCATCGCTGGGTGCATGAGAGTGAAACACAATCCACATTCACTGCATATCGTATGCAACCTAGTTATATATAGTTTTGTGATATTGCTTCAGCATATTTTGCCTAGCTCTGCTCCCACACAAACAGCCACAACAATCTCCAAATTAGATGGCTTGGATGAGACACAGTGTGCCCCCCCCCCCCCCCCCCACACACACACACACACAATTTTAAATGCTTCTTGGGTGTCTTAATAAATGATATTGTTCAGTCACTAAAAAGGATTAAAAATTGCAGCACACTTAATAGCCATTTGTCATTTTCTCGCTCGACATAGCAACAAAGCAACAAATCTTGGGACTTTCTGTGGAGTTATCAGAGATTTCTAATAAGAAAGAAAGCTGAGTTTAGGCTCTTTGAGAATGCATGATACTGCATCAGTGATTATCATCTGAATAATGTTAATCATGTTAATAGCATACATGAATTTGATGTGCTTTAAAAGCCGAACCACCTCAGCTAACAAGCTAAAACCATAAATGTGTGTGCGTGTGTGTGTGTGTGTGTGTGTGTGTGTGTGTGTGTGTGTGTGTGTCACGTAGGTGGGCCCTCACGGTGGTCATCCTCACACTGCGACTGCTGCTGCAAGAGCCACAAAAGTGAGCGCGAGGGAGAAAGCGGAACTTCCTTCAACGAGCTCTCTACTTCCTGTTCCGAGACCCAGTCAGAGGCCAGCTCCCCTCAGGGAACCGTCATCTGTGGCCCCGTGACTCGACGCCCCAACATCCAGTCCCTGGACCGACCCATGCACAAAGTCCCCGCTCACATGATGCAGCAGGCGGAGATGCGGCATAAGACTGACATGCTGCGGGGCAGGACCTTCGGGGTCCGCGAGCGAGAGGCTGCCAAGAGGAAAGCCAACAAGGAGAAGATGACACCTGAGCAGGAGCTGGAAAAATGCATCCAGGACTTCCGTCGCATTAGGATTCCCGATCACTTCCCGGAGCGGAAGTACATGTGGCAATCGGAGCTCTTGAGAAAATACCGGCTCTGAGGATGGAGTGGAGAACGGCGTCATGTCACCAGGTTATAGTCAGCACCCACAACAATACACTTTACTATTAAAAATGCCCACCAAAAAAAGAGCAGCTTGGAATTTCAAAATCTTTGGCATTCAAACTTCTAACTGCTCTACGATGTTGTGCATCGCCACCACACATACGCAAGCACACAACTCTGGTCTGAGGTGAAACTTATGCCTCCCCGTTGACATTCTTATGTATCTATCGACCTCTCGAGAGGGTCCCAATGGAAAGAGTGCATCACAAGCACAGTTCATAGCAAGCACTATTTTTAGCGAGATTCTGCAGGATCGCACAAGGCAGTGTGAGCCATTGATTTGTCAAGTGTAGCACCATGTATGATACGCACACGTATGAATCAGGTTACTCCTGTTGGGGGGGGGGGGTCACATCACTCACCTCTCTTTACGTCAAAGGCGGCCACAAGCAACAAAGCAACCTCAGGGGCAACATCCTGTCAAGCTACCACATTATCGATGTGCTCTTGTCCCTTTTTCACGTGCTGATGGTGCTTTGAGTTCACTTTGCTCCACGGATAACACAAACTTGTAATAGGCTTTGACAACGGCACTGCATGTCATTTCACTCTTATCGTAATTATGCAATATCACAAAAGATGGTGTGGTCGGATGGTGAAAGCGCTGCCTGGTTCTGTCTGCCATTGTAAAACATTTTGTCTCATGTCATTGTGTCTCGGATTGATGATTGATGATGATGTGTATGTAATTCAAGTGGCTGTTGGATTAATCTTGGATTGTAAGTGTGAATAAAAGCAAATAAAAGGATAAAAATGATGGTGAACCTTCTTGGTGCAGGCACTAAATAAAAACTCATTGACAGACAATATCGAATTCATCATACAAAAATGTTTTGTTCTTATAAGCTAGGTTTACGCTAAAATAGAGACAAATGAACCATGAACTAATATAAAATACAGTTTATGTAGTTCAATTAGAATTTATCTTGCTACAAATTTTGGGCCCTTTTTTTGTGTCCAGCATAAGTCTTAATGTGCGCATTGGGTGGAATTTTCTTTCTCTTGGCATTTTCAGAGATGAGCATAATTAGAAATGGGCGTTTGCGCCGTTGTGAGAACACAGCCAACTTGATTCCCGCCCAATTGAAGCAGCTCCCTTCATTCTCTTTAAACTCTAAATGGAGGCAGAAGTCCATGCAGGAGATTGGTCAGTAAATCAGCCATTCAAAAGTCAGTTTGCACAAATTGTCACGCCCGTGACAGAGCACGCTCAGCGGTCAACTTCCCTCAGCCACACCCCTTCGTTATCGTCATGTCTGTCACCTGCTCCCTCTTGTTACCTGATGTATTTAAACCCTACCCGTGTGTTCCTCCTTGTCGGTGTCTACTGTTGTGTTCCGTCCCCGCTCCCGTCCCCGCTCCCGTCCCCGTCCCCGTCCCCGTCCCCGTCCGTGCCCGTGCCCGTGCCCAGTGTTCCTGGCGTCTGGTTTTCCCCTGGTCTGTCTGGAGGCTCAAGGTCAGAATTTTAACCTTGTCCCAGTGGACTTCTGTCTGTCGGTCGGTCTGTCTGTTTGCTGGCTGTGAGTCTCTATCCCGTCTGTGTATTCGGTTCCCCACCTACCTCCCTTCCAACTCCCTTTCCCTTCAATAAATCCTGGTTCAAGCTGCATTTGGTCGCCCTGGCTCAACTCATTCCTGGCAAAAATAATACAAACAGGTCTGTGGTTTTATCAATGTGTTACAAAACATATGTATGTAAACATGCAAACTGCGCTGCTTGAGAATTGAATTGATCTCCACTCTAAATATAAAAAAGGTCTACGGAAAAAATTGAGGATCCAGATTAAACCTACAAAAAAAAAGGAAAAAATATTAGCTATAAGGTTCATTCCAGTTCTATTTACTTGCCCCTATCCAGGAACCAAAATGCTCAAAATTGATTCTGTACAGTTCTATGCATCTACAGTAGTGAACATACAATATTGTAATATAATACCTCTCACATTGACAATAAAAAAGGCAGAATGTCTGATACCACTATGATATTGGGCAACATTAGATTTGTCAGTGGTGCCTAACGAAGGGTGCACAGACTTTGTAACTACATTTTGACTACTATTTCTAGCAAAGTCTTCTGCACTTGCTAGTTTCCTCGTGGCATCGACAAAGAGCGTGGCCTGGGGATCATATTGCATGCTGGGTAGCCTTAAAACAGCCTGTGTGATGATAGATGAAACAGTACTTCTCTCCTGGGACAGACAGTGTCCTCAATGACTATGAAAAATGCTGGAAGGGCTGCATTAGGCAGCAACGTGACAATATCCACTTTTAGCAAAAGACGCTTTATTGTGCTGCCACAACCCTTCTGTTCACAGAGTTGAACATTTTGATTTGGCACAGAAATGTAAAAACTGTTCATCCAAAGTTAACAAAAACCCTAACACACATGTATTCAGTATTATTTATTTATGTATTTATGTATTCATTGATTTATTCATTCATTCATTTTTACATTTTTTTAGTTTTATTTTTTTACTTTTAATTTTTTTTAATTTTTAGTTCCTTATTTATTTATTTATTTATTTATTTATTCATTTGTCATCTTAGTAGATAAATATTGGTTATGAACCACAACAGATGATACAGATGGCCCAATTGTATGCTGTTACATTGCATTTTTTTGTGTGTGGAATTGACGGTTTCTATAATTGTGACATGATAGTGGCAGCATTAAGAGGTGGATTAAGTCGAGTTAGTCTCCACCGAAAGTGCAGATGCACGGCCCTCCACTAATCAAAAGTATCCACTTCTAAAGCCATTTGGAGAGTCTATCAAAACCTAATCTGCTTTACATGGCATTTTTCTTTATACTTTGTAAGATTCCTATCGCTGTGAAATCCTAATAGGCTATTAAAACATAAATAAATCCATGACTTTGTGCATATTCGTCAAGGTGTGACCCGGCCGGTGCGAGTTGACCTTGGAGGCCTATCCCACACAAGCACCTGACTGTGGCCGTTGCCACTCCGCTTTCTCCACAGATCAATAAGCTCAGATCCTACCCCGGCCTCTCAAGCTTTATAGTGGATCGATAACCGGCATTTTCTTCTTGGATGCAAAGTTACATTAAATCTTAAATCAGAAAACATCACCGGCGCTGAGAGCAGGCTGCAATTATCCAGCAAGGCTGCCGGCCGACTTTGCAGTCCCCACAACGTCTCCCTTAAAGTACAAGCAATCGCTGACAGCGTGATTACAGTCTTTGTAATAGGAAATTACTGTAAAGGCTGAGGGGACTTAAAAATGTGAGAATTAGCCTGCTTATCAGAAATAGGCGACCGGACAAGATGGTTGTTTACATATTCACAAGAATAACGATGTAAAGCCAAGCAAACGGGATTTTATTTGTTTTATAGTGAATCCCTTATTAATCCCTTATTAACATGTATTATGAGAGAAGTCTTTGCGTCTTTGTGGTTGTGAATCATGCTAGTATATTGTCTGGATTTGCACATCAAGACAGCGGATCATTTCACAGCTGGGAAGCTGCAACAGAAAGATTAAATATTCAGCTTGTCCCTTTCATGTGGGAGAAGTTCCAAGCTCCAAGACAAGGTGCTTGCAGCATGGTCTCCATAAATATCTCACTTTATTTTCCTGCGCTCATCTAAATTTAGACGAGTGACATCAGAGTTGAATAAGCACGAGGGAAGTGAATGAAAATCTGGCTGACTAATGACAAGACCTAAAATCCTCCAGATCCACCTCAGGCTCACATCCTAGTGATGGATTTGCACAATTAATAATCACCACAGCGAATGCTGAAGGTTCAGCTATGCATTGAACTAAATCATTGGGTGGATTGAGACTGCTTTTGTATGTATTTCAGTAGAACTATTGTCTGACCTTGTTGTTTGATGGTGTTCTGTGAGCTTTTTCTAAAATATGTCCCTTGGTGCAATAAAGATTGAAAAACACTGCTGTAAATATTATGCCATAAATCCAACTCCCTGTAAAGTGAAAATAAAAGTCTTGTAATTTCGACACACTCGAGAAAAGAATGTTGTTAACAACCCTGCCAAATCTGAAAGTATATAAATTAGTATACAAATTAAAGCTTTGGAATTGTTCCAATCAAGCTTTTCTCCACACACTAAAATGCTGCAGGCATGTCCACTGGGTGCACTGAAACCAAGCCTCAAATGTCAACTGTCAATCAAATATCACTTCCGCGAGCTGGAAACATGGATGCTACTTATCCGCTTAAAGCCTCCGGTGGTTGGAATAGTATATCCCACTGAGTTGTCGCCGGGCTTTTTCATAGCGCAACAATGAGGCACTCTACTCTTGTGGATTTTCTTCCCAATGTGCTCACATTTACAGCCAACAATCATACGGTCTAAGACAGCATATTATCTGGAGGGAAAATGCTTTTATGGGGTTAGCTAGCTAGCTATATGATATGGAATTTTTTAGGCTGATTCAAATATTTGATAGAACAAAATTCCAATAACCGATTAATTGGACGAATAATTACAAAATACCTATAATGAATGAAATAACTTATTGCTTTGGGCCCTTAAAGCAGTTTAAATGTCGTTATCTTTGCTTTACATAGTAATGTGTTCAATAATCACCCAATTTTTGTCAATTACAAAAAAAATTAAATCAGTTCTTTGCTCTGGTTCTTACATCAGTTTGCACATGTTTTACACATTATCTTCAAATTTTTACAGTGTATTTAGGAACAAACTTCCAAATTCACTTGACCGGTTGTCATACTAAAGTACTGAAAACAAATTAAACAAATTTGAATGTTTATTAAAAAAGAAAAATCTCTAGAACAAATCTCATTAAAAATCAAATGGTAAAGGTTTTGTGATGTCAGAAGTTTGACCCCGCAACAATTCCATGATTTGCTGCAGCAAAAGTTCAAACTAATCAATCAGGAACGCGTTGTGTTTGACCCAAGGCAAGATTGTACAATCACTGCTTTTTCACCGGGACACAAATTTATAACCTCAGTGCATTGAGGAATTTATTTTTTATTTTTTCCTTCGGCCTGATTCTGCCAAGTCCACTGTGTGGGAACACGAGTGGAAGCACTCACAAACGTATCCAAGAAATGGAATGACAAAAAATGGTGACGAGTGTCATCACCATCAACCCTGACAGACGAGTGGGAGTCGAATGCTGCATGAGGCCTTCCTGCCAGGCTGCAAGTGCGGGAAGAGGAGCAGTCTAATTGGCGTCAAAACCTCCTCGGGAATATTTACACTGAGTCTCCCTGCACCCAGCTCCCGGGATTTATGTTATTGGCAGAGTAGGGGTTGGGTTAGAACAGGCTTGGTTAAGTGTCACCCGCTTCGATTTGCCGACCTTATTTTTTTACATGTAGGCGACTTGAAATGCAGATTCATGGCAAATGTGTTATGTCTTGGGCCAGACTCAAAACACATATCACCATCTGGCATTCAAAAATTCATTTTGTTCAAAAAATACATACAGGCATATTGCTTCATTTGTTATCAATAGGTAATTTTGTATTATTTTTGTTAGTGAGTTATCAAGTTTTGATACAATAAAATGCTGAGCCAATTTTGTTTTCTAGTATGAGCACTATGAAAATTAATAAATGAAGAAATTGATTTTGAATGGTTTGTGTGTCTATTTGCAGATTTCCCCCCTCATTGTGCCAAGTTATCAAAATGGATATTGTTGATAATTGACAGTAAAATAATTGCGTGTTTTGTTTTTGTTTCACTTAAGGAGTTGAATACTTTTACTGTTACTTTTTTACACAGATAACTGTACTTCTAGTTCCATATTGAACGTGAGCATGTTTGCTATGTAGGACTCAGTACAAGAACTGTATAAAAAAATCTGCTTTTACAAACACAATAACGCTCATCTTTATGACACTGGTGGAATATTCGATAGAACTCATACATTGGATGTGATTATTTCCCTACATTGTTGCATGCACAAACACATCGACACTGGCAGGTGTCACTCTGTAGTGCTGACTTCAGCAGTCCTCAACTGAGTGTGCTTGTCCATTTGTTTGGCACCCAATGTGCTCCCTCAGCTCGCTCCACTGGCGCCAGCACTGAGTTACTGCCACCGACACACACTCATCGACATCCTCAGACACCAGCATTCACCGTTAGTTATCACTCTAAGCATCCTGGAAGTCATCCTGGAACTATTCAGCAGTACTCCACTCTGCACTGCAGCCTCGGTAATAAATTAAACTTTGATACCACATATATATATATATATATATATATATATATATATATATATATATATATATATATATATATATATATATATGGTATATTGTTTTAACCATGTCTATGCCTTGGCTCAATAAAGGTTGGGAGACACTGGTCCTATATATATATATATATATATATATATATATATATATATATATATATATATATATATATATATATATATGATATATGACGATACCCTGCACGGACACGTTGAAGCCCTGATATATATGTGTATATATATATATATATATATATATATATATATATATATATATATATATATATAAAAAACTTTTTCCTCACCCCCCGTGGGTGGTATCTTTTTCCCTTCAAGCTCGGGTCCTCTACCAGAGGCCTGGGAGCTTGAGGGTTCTACGCAGTATCTTTGCAGTTCCTAGTACTGCACTTTTCTGGACTGAGATGTCAGATGTTTTTCCTGGGATCTGTTTGAGCCACTCCTCCAGTTTGGGGGTTACTGCCCCTAGTGCTCCAATGACCACAGGTACCACTGAAGTCTTAACTCTCCAGGTCTTCTCCAGCTCTTCTCTGAGCCCTTGATATTTCTCAAGTTTCTCATGTTCCTTTTTCCTAATGTTAACATCATTTGGGATGGCTATGTCAACCACAACGGCTTTCCTCTGCTCTTTGTCCACCACCACAATGTCCGGTTGGTTCGCCATTACCATTCTGTCTGTCTGGATCTGGAAGTCCCAGAGGATCTTGGCTTGGTCATTCTCTACCACCTTTGGAGGTGTTTCCCACTTGGATCTTGGGACTTCCAGTCCATACTCTGCACAGATGTTCCTGTACACTATTCCAGCTACTTGGTTATGGCGCTCCATGTATGCTTTACCTGCCAGCATCTTACACCCTGCAGTTATGTGCTGGATTGTCTCAGGACCTTCTTTGCACAATCTACACCTGGGGTCTTGTCTGGTGTGGTAGATTTGGGCCTCTATTGCTCTGGTGCTCAAGGCCTGTTCTTGTGCAGCCAGGATCAGTGCCTCTGTGCTGTCCTTCAGACCAGCTCTTTCTAGCCATTGGTAGGATTTCTGGATATCAGCTACTTCAGCTATGTTTCGGTGGTACATCCCATGTAGGGGCTTGTCCTCCCATGATGGTCCCTCCAGCACCTCATCTTCCTTTGATGCCCATTGTCTGAGACATTCACTGAGCACGTCATCCGTTGGGGCCTTATCCCTGATGTACTTATGGATCTTGGACGTTTCATCTTGGATAGTGGCTCTCACGCTCGCTAGTCCTCGGCCTCCTTCTTTACGGCTAGTGTACAGTCTCAGGGTGCTGGACTTGGGATGGAACCCTCCATGCATGGTTAGGAGCTTCCGTGTCTTGATATCTGTGGTCTGTATATCTTGCCAATGGCAAGCCACTTGCACACGTGACCATCAAATGTGGTATATATATATATATATATATATATATATATATATATATATATATACTGAAGTCCACTTATGGGTCCAATAGTGTAGCATCTCCAGTATGTGTGACTGTGTGTAGTTGTAAAGGCAAGTAGAAAGCTCCTAATGAGACAGAATGTCCCATGGGGGTGGGTGGAAGTTCATTGCACTCACCTACAAAATCCTGTGGGACAAAGAGTCCACAGTGCGTTGAAAAAAAGAATGTGATGTCACACAGGTGTATTTGAGGCTCTGGTGTCCTCAACTTTTTTTTTCTTTTTTTTAATGCCTCCACTCTGCAGCTGTGGCAAGGCTCATTTACTATACAACCAAAGTGTCTTGGACTTGTCATTTTCTTCCTCATTACCCTATCCCTTCTCCCAAGAACTGCTCTGGAGACTATCACCTTTCAGGGCTGCTCCTGATCACTGGGAAGAGCATCTCTCCGAGCAGGAAGGCAGGAGTTATAAATCAAAGGTGGAGTATATTGCAGAGGGTAAAAAATAGCTTTACACTAAGCTGTAAATTGGCAAAATCATAATGATACCAAACAACAAACGCAGGAACAGTTGTGGTGTCATTGGAGAGTGAACAAGGACGTGCAAACTTTGATTTGAATTTAACATCACAGTTAAATGCAACATTTATCGCCAAACTCAGCTGTTTGATACTTATATAATCAACAATGTAACGTGACCTATAAATGCATATCCTACCTTTAGGCAAGACAAATAGCTTCAGGTACTTTCCTTCTTTGGAACATTCTTAGAGTGCAGAAAAATAAAGCCTCACTTTTAGCGTTTTGCTCTTTAACAAGAGCACTGGGAAAACCTGACTCCGGCAAAATCATTACTACACAACATAGTACTATGTGCAAATAATGTAAGCATCATTAAAATGATTGCAGCTTTGCTAGAATGGAGGACGGAGGGGGCGTTACAGCAATGTCGATATACAACATCTCGAGGTTGACACATAACATTAACAGTTTTATTTGAGATTCGTATATTCACGGTCTCAGGTGTTTTTCAAACAACATAAGATAAAGACAAATGATCGATTTTTCTTTTTTTTTTTAAGGTAAATGCAAAGGACATTGTTTTTTAATAATCGGCCAATTAATCGGCTATCGGAATTTTATTTTGGCAAATATTAGAATCTACATCTGCCCCGCAGTATCCACATCCGTTGGACCTTAATTGTTCTATATACTCCCCCAAATTTTTTACGAGTAAACATGGCACAAAACAAGGTATTTTTATTCCAGCTATTTTTTTCTCGCAAAAAAACCCCAAACAAACAGTATAGTAGGCATGTAAGAATCCCTTGAAATTGCCTGTGGAGTGACAGATTAAAGCTGCCGGAGATTAGATGTTGTACACAGATGGTGTTCATGCCCGTCTGACCTGCTAACATTGCTATGACTACCAAGCGTGTGCTAAACAAGTCACGAGCATGCTGCCCTCTCCTGTGCCGTTGCGTTTCTTCCCTGCTACTCTCATTAGATGCCCTCTTGACCTCTGGATTTATCCCCCTGATTTATCTTGACATCACATTCCTTGTGTCTCTGTGGTGGTTTTACCTCAGACCACTTTTGAGTTTTTCAAAAATTAATGAGTCCAATAATTATTCCAGTGGGTCCCTTGTTGTGTATAATGGATTATACTGGAATGTAAACATACCAACCTACCCAAGTGAACAATTTCTCTCTTTTTCATAGATTTTAGTGAGACTCGCCACTAAGAGCTGAGGCTCGTTTTGAAAATTAGTAATTCACCAATTTCCATATGAGCACCAAAATCTTCCGCATGAAGCCTCGGAACGACCTAAAATTGGGTTTCACCAAAACATCTGCTGGTATGGCATCCAGGCCAGGCCTTTCCCTGGATTTGTGGAGTTTGGTGTTTTTGTCATGTGTGGTAATAGCAGGCCTTCCGAGTATGAGGAGAACAACACAAAGCCAAACACGTTGTCATCTTCCCACAGTGTTGACTCGCTCGCCTGCTCATTAATCCCCATCGGCCCATGTCACCGCTCGGCACGAGGGGCCAGATTACTCCCATTTCTGGCGTCCGACTCTCATTTAGCCCATACTTCACACCGTTATTCAACCATTCAGCCATAAAGCAAATGGTATTTATCTCAAAGGCCAGAACACCTCAGGCAGCAAACTAGGAAGCCAGGAGAAGGGGAAATAATTAATACGAGTGTGAAAGTAGAAAGTGACTTCTTTTGGAAGTATAAGCCTGTCATCAGTCATCCAAGAACACAAGAAACGGCTGAAATGAGCTGGAGAGGGATTTGACACAGATGTCTGACATTCCCATCTAATCCTTCACCACAACTGGAAACGCCTGGATGGAATGAACTTGATTGCCATGGCAACACACAAAAAAATAATCCCGCCGACCCCCAAAAGCTGAGGTGATTGAGTTTGATTTGGATTTCAAATCACTGGCCGGCTGCCATATAGTGCCTCAACGAGGAAGCTGATAATTAGTCAACATCATGGGCAGGGCCCGCGGTCCATTATCATCCACAGCCATGAAATTCTTTTCCTACGGCTGCCCAAGCCTCTTATGGAGCAGGAGCAAAGCTTAGCCTCACGTGTAACGCTGATTCCATCTGTTCTCATCTCCATAGCTCAGCCTCTCTGCCTGTCATTTGTTTTAATGCCACACAAACAATTCCATTTTACCAGAGGACATTAACATCTGGCTTGAAAAGTGTGCATTCCAAGACAAGCCAAGGTCAAAGCAAGTTCCCAGGATAATCTGGATGGTGCAGACCTCTTTGTGTCAACAAAGAACCAGACGGTTCATGATCTGACTTCTGGATGGCATTTGGTGTCACCTTAATAATTTCTGACATACTTTGCATCACGCCTGTGCTCACATGATCCAGTACTGACAGATGATTTGATTTACTTCTTCCTTCAAACAACCCCACCGTGTTTGTAAAAGACATAAAAATGTGGAACTTCAATCTCCATTCATATTTCAAATTAGGGAGTTACTCAGCCTGTTTTCTCAAATAGTTTCTGTCCATCTAAAATCTCGACCCCCACAAAAATTAAATTTGTCTTTCAAATAAAATACACTTCCCTTTTCCCAAGACATTGCTAATTATTTGTTCACATGCACACATTTAAAAGGACGTGATCAATTAAATCAAAATTAAAATTAAATCAATTTCCGCATGATCAATTAAATTAATTATCTATTTCGATATTATGCATGTGTTCTATTACGTTAACGTACATTTTTCATATAATTGTGGGTCAAGTAATTGGTAATTGGTTATATGACTTGGGTCACGCCTCCACCTGACGTATTTCGTCACCATCTTTCAGCTACGGATACCCAAAGGAGACTAATTTAGCGAACGTAGTCCATCAATGTGCATACACTAAAAATGCACAGCACTTGCTTTGTCACTTGAATGAATTCTAGAAGTCGTTTGTAATGACATTTTGATTGTACTGCTGCCAAAGTAATTTGTAGTAGGCTTGCAAGGGGCGGTCTCTCTGTGGCACAGTTGTGCGCGTGCTTGGAACTTGGGTCGTTGCATTCTCTTAGTTCAACACTAGATGGCAAGTTCATTTTAGACATTGGAATTGTATGAATAACAGTATTTTAACTCTATGGCTAACCAAAACAGAAGCACCGACCGTTCCATATAAACAGTCACTCAAAAGAATTCAAGTGTGGAATAAATTAGTTGCAACACAGAATGAAAGATGATCTTCACTAAAGAGGCGTCTTTAAAGTTTAGCAAAACAGCATATTGGTTTTTTTTCCGCTCAGTCATTCCACTTCAGCATATTGGTTTTTTTTCCGCTCAGTCATTCCACTTCTCCATATTAGTCCTTTTTTATAGTTTTAAAACTCCACTTTCACATGACATAAACTAGTGCACTAGTTTATTATTCATTTATTCATTAAAACATTACTAATAATGTCCACAGTATTTAATAATGTCTATGATTAATAAAAAAAAATGCATATGTAGAAAATGCCCCTTCTACGAGCAGCTGACTGAATAAACATCAATAGATGATCCGAAATTTACGGGGAGCGAACAATATCGCACGGAACTGCCCACTGAATGGGAATTAGGCACACAAACAGCACATCAAAGCATACATGACTGCTTGTGTTGTGCGCATAGATTACTTTCATGTGCACACACGGCATGCCACAATAATCCTGCTAGTGCAATAAAGGTTTGGACGCCCAATGAATGCACACAATTTTGGAATCTGTGAAGCATGTGATGCTATGTCTCACCATACTAAAATAATCTCTGATTTCTCACTCAGTGAGGTCTCGGACTCTGCTATTGTTCCTTGTTGTGGATGCTACATCATACTTTCAAATATAAATAATACAAATTTAAAATTTTGAAGAGCGGAGCAGTAGGAATAAATTGCACAGTGCAGTTGCTTTGAGATTTGTACACCACAGAACGAGTGTACGCAATAAACAGACAATGAAAATAAAAATAATCATAAGAAATGAATAAGGCAACGATTTAAATAATGGAGTTTTAAAATTTAAGCCAGTTTCTGGGTTCAGAGAGAATACAAAAACAAGATGCAAATCCTCTTCAAAAGGCAGGCTTGATTGGCTGCCAAAGATTTCATTTTTTAATTAAGATTGGTTATCACATGATAAACACTTAAATCTTTCTGTGGGTTCACTATGAACTTTTGTGGGCCTCTCAGATAATTTGATCTCAGGGCCATGGGAGCAAGACTTCACATTTTTTTGCATTTGAGTGCTCTGCTCCCTCATCAGGTTCAATAATGGACCACAGTGAAGGGAAGTGGTATCATGTTTCAAGTCTTTTATGTCAGGAGAGGACTGGCTAGACACATACACAGCCTGACTTATGACCAGCGGGAAAAGTTGGTGAAGAGAGAAACAGACAAAAACTAACAACAAGCACTCAGAGAGGTGGAGATGCAAAATGCAAAGAGGAGGCAGCTGTCTCCGAGGTGTGTGTGCGTCCCATATTTAGTTTGCCTAATGCACATCTTCCAACTCAAACAGCTGCTGGAGCATTTGCATAGCAAAACACTTGAGCACTGTTGTTGTTTCCTGCAGACGACGCCGGTCGATTCCACGCAACAGGGAGGCTTCTGCTGGCTCAAGTGTAGTTTAGCCGTACAAGAGGGTGAAGGCCCGCCTCTCAGTCCTGCGGTTATTTTTTTCTTAGCGTGAGTTACCTAAATGTAGCCGCACGACAACGAGGTGGGGCGTCACATCACCCTGAGTGCTGCAGCTGCGCAAGACGCCAGGAAATTGCTTGCGTCCCATGTGAGCATGTGAGTGGGACACAGCAAGCCGGAAGGGGTCATTAATGGAGTTAGTCTATCCCATGATGGGAAGGGATTGCAGAAAAGTAATCATTTGTTATTTACAGTAGCTTCTTTGATAGACTGCAAAGAGACGCATGTAGTTAAAAAAAAGCTTCATATTTTAATATTTAAACCATTGGGTAAAAAATAACCCAATTTGTGTCAAAAAAGGAATGACCCTTTTGACCCAAATTTGGGTTATTTTTTACTGTTTTTTTTATGTACACACACACACACACACACACACACACACACACACACAAAATGCGAACCCATTAATTGGGTAGCCATTTCTCGATAGTTTTAACTCATCAGTATGGGTAGTTTTAAAAATCTTGACTGACGTCCTGGGTCAAATTCTCAACCCAGCATTGACTTGGTCCCTCTTGGACTCAGGGCTGGGTTAGCGGTTTCACCTAATTTGGGTTACTTTTAACCCGCCAGTTTTGAAAGTGTGAATGTCTTGAACATTCTGGGCCCGAACTAAAGGTTGCCATTAGAAGTTCCTGCAAACGTAGGTAGGGGAGCAACATAACCCAGAAGAAGGAAAGGAGGTTGTTTCATTTATTTATCAAATGTAAAATATTTATAGGACTCAATCTACTGGCAGAGGACAACTAAGCAGGGCAAACTGTGGGTGGAAGAATAGCAAAGTTGCTTTATGGGTAGCTGTTTTAAAACAAAAAAAAGCATGTGGTGGAGAGCCTGCCTGCTGCTCTGCATACATTTTGGTCGTGAATTACATTTGCCGAGCTTTGAGGGAGTTGAAACTGAGTAGGTCAGCACACCGGGAGCCACTAATGCAGGGGTGTCCAAACTTTTTGCGAGGGCCAGATTTGATAAAGTGAAGGGGCCCGGGGGCCAATACTTTTTTCAGACATTTTTTAACTACAGAAATTTCATGCAAATACTTACTGTTATGAAACAAATTTCATTGTCCCAATTGTCTTTATTTTTTTAAATGACAAATGTTGGATTTTGTCCACAATTTAGGGAGCGCGCTATCTGCGCCTCACGGCAAAAGCCATTGCCAATCACCTGTTATCCAATTTACTCACTGCATGCTCGTTTGATTTCTTCAGATTTAGGAAAATGCTAAGACACTGAAGCAGAAATTAGACTTACACAGGTTGGTTGAGTTCAATCACAATTCTTGTTCAGAAAGCTCTGTTTTCAGGAAAGTACAATACAGCGCTGGGCCTTTCAAGAGCGGAAAGTCTCCATTCAGAAAAGGCAACGTTCAAGGTTCTTTGCTCAGCTTATATATTCAGTTGCACATGCCGGTGTAGGCCGAGTTTGATGGGTGATGAGCCTTTGGGGTGGGGCAAGTTCGAGGTCACCAAAATCATTGATACCACCAGGGTCCCTCTGTTGGCACACCACGTCCCTCTGTGGAGCCGCTTCAAGTCCTTCTGTGGGGCTGCCAATGAGTGAGAAAAATTAATATAGATAAAATTCATACCCAGACATTTGTAAAAGATGGAGAGTGGAAAGGCAATTGGCCTAGACGACATTCCAGTGACAGCATGGAACTATCAAGGAGAGATAGCAGGGGAGATTCTTAAAAAGCGAGAAGATTCCTGGAAAGGTGCTGACTCCTATTCTTTATTTCAGGCCACGGCGATGCGCAGAACTGTAGTAGCTACAGAGGTGCTATGTTGATTAAGCAAAGCATGAAGTTATGGGAAAGAATGTTAGAAGCGAGGCTTGGAAAACTCTACTGGCCAAAATAATGGAGAGTGTTTTGCAGAGATGAAGATGTTGCAGGACATGCAGATGGTTGGTGTGACAGGACGGAAAGATATGGAAACGATTGCATAAATAATCCACCTGTTCCTAATTCGTTTCTAGTCTGTATGTTATTGTTCCAATTTTTTGCATTTAATACTCTCCCACCTATTTGATCCTATTTTGTAAAGGTCTACAAATTATTATAAGCTATTTTAAAACTCTCCACACTTGTTACCAGGCTTTGGTTCCATTTCACGATGTTGTCTCCCATTAACTTCATTTCTGCCGAGCTACTTCTTCTCCTCCATCTAGCATGTTGAAGACTTAAAAGCCATCAAATCTGAAAACACTTAAAATCTCACAATTTTTCCCCCCTCCCCCTTTTGACACATTCTAAAAAATGTGTCACAAAATAACCAAATATAAGCCACTCAGGCAGATGTGAACAACTTTAAAAACACAAATTCTGCCTTTCATTCATATCTGAAGAGTCATATAACATTGAACAAACTGTATAAAATAATTTAATTTACAAGAGTTTAAAATTATTTTTGCCTCATGAACATTTTAAACAGGAGTTATAAGTAATGCAAAGTTGTCTGTTATTATTAAAACTTAAAACAAGTGAATTTTGCTCTTGTCATTTACAATATTTTTCAGAAAGTAATAGTTTGTGTCACGTCTACAGGTTCAGAAATTCAACAGTATTAACATGGCCACTTCGTAATATTTAATATTAAGTAATTTTTACTTTTGATTTACTTTTGACTCACAGCCCCACGTGATGAATCGCTGTTGAGATGCCAGTTCAGCTTGGAGCTGCTTCACTTTATCAGCGCGGTCACTCCCTGTTAGCTTGTCGTATGTGTTAGCATGTTTAGTCTGATGGTGTCTATTTAGGTTGAATTCCTTAAACAAGACAACAGTCTTTTTACGAATTAGACAAACACAATTGCCTTGATTTTCAGTGAAGAAGTATTGTAATTCCCATTTCTTTTGAAAGCGACGGCCCTCAATGTCAACTTTCCTCGTTTTCTTTGCAGTCGCCATGGCAGAAATGAGCGGAGAGGGCTGGTGCTGACACCTTTTGGTAATAGGAGGAATTACAGTTTCAACTTTCATGTTTTTTTTTTTTTTAATTCAGTTTGACAGTGCAGGTGGGCCATGAATAATACATTATAAGACCGAAGCTGTGGGCCGTATGAAATATGACCGGGAGCCGGATTTGGCCCGCGGGCCGGACTTTGGACATTTGTGACTAATGCATCGTTATGGAGTCGTCGACTGACACTGGGAGTGGGACACCTCGGCCGCATAAAAGGAGTCTGTCTGTATGTTTAGACACGAGAAACCTGCAGACGTTCCAGTTGAGCCAGTTTAGCAAGAGCGTTGTGTTTTCCCTCAAACGACAACTCCTTGACGCATCCCTTTACAAAGTTCATCACAGGGCTTTGATGCACCTTATTTGGTGTTAATCCGCACCAAACTGCTGTGTGAGGATTACACGTTTTGACTGACGTCGCATTCAAATTAAACTCCCGAAAAAGACATCGCCTCTGACGCACATCTACCCATACGAAAGACAGATGATCAAAGACAAAAGGGTGGATAGGAACTGTGGGGGGGAGCAATGCAGCGAGAGATCACATTCAGTGACTTAGCAGCGCTCTCTGAACATGGCGCTATTTTAAATAAAACATGAAAGCAGCAGAAGAAGGCACTTCTCCGGATGCTGTGACTTGTGACAAAACATGATATTGTGAGAGACCACACCCAGCTCGAAGCGACCCCTGGGAGGACTCTACCCTCCCCTTCAAGTGGACTCTAAGTGGAAGAAGCGGCAGTCGACCACAATTTGCTCCGAGATACTCATCTATTTGTTGTATGCGACAACTATGTTTCCCGTACATAATAATGGAAATCTAATCAAGGGTCTGAGTGTCATACAAGTGTGAAAATGAAAAACCCTATAGATTGAATTCAGAGATCCGTTTCTAAATGTTTGAAGGTTTGCTAAATTGTTTGAATCAGAGATGCAAGTGCTTTGTTTCTAGAGAAAAGAATGATCAAGATAATCAGGTATTAACTGTTTTATTTAGATTGCTGAATGCTGCTAGCTACAAACGGGTTTAGCTGTTCATTTGACCGCGTCTGTGCCGCATTATGTAAGTGTCGTCGTTGTTTGCTGATGTAAAGGAGCAGCACAAAGAGCGCCAACACCTTCCAAATGGCCAATTAGTAAGCAGTGCATTTTTTGATGCTCAATGACAGAAAGCTATGAAAACACCAAACATTTAAATAACGGGATTCTTCATTGGATGGGCAGATGATTCCGCTGGGTGGGCACGGCTTATCTCTGGGTGGGCAACCCCATAGCCACATCCCCATGTGGTTGCTTTAGAGCGCCTCGCTGTGGCGAGGAAAAGCCTCACAATGACCTGCCAGCAGAGGCCCAAACATGTATTATGTGTAGGCATAAAATAGATGCTAGACAAGGCCTGTTTTCCCACGACTCAACTGTGCTTTTTTTTACTCTGCTTGGTAGACCCTGACAGACACATAGGAATGCCAGAGCCATCACTCAGTGAAGTTTTGACAACAAGGAACATTATCCATGAACTGACATCCAGATCTGTTTAGGCATCCTTTCACTCGGTGCCATTAAACTCAGAGCCTGGAGAGGAAGCGCCTGTGTCAACACTGATATGAACATGTAAATAAGTCATGTCTCTCTCTCTCTCTCTCTCTCTCTCTCTCTCTCTCTCTCTCTCTCTCTCTCTCTCTCTCTCTCTCTCTCTCTCTCTCTCGTACATTTTTAGAATTCCCTGGTTTCTGCTGATGTAGAGAAACGCATGAAAATTTCATGTCATTTTGAAAAATTTACAAGAATGTTTTGAACTTCTGGAGGCAAGATGGATAAATTGTTTTTTTTCTCTTTGGACAAGCATTTTTTAAATCTAAGCAATGATATTAATGCAAGAGCAGAAAACAAACAAGCAATTATTTCCAATCATTTTTCAACATTAGCGATCTAATTGAGAATTTGCCAAATTTCAGGTGTGGAGCAGAGTTATAATAGTTTGGGGTTTGTCATGGCTAATGTTTACTTTGTTTGACTTGAACGTTTTAAAATTCAGTTAGTTTTAGTTAGTTTTTAGGGCAGACTAATTTGATTTGATAACAGTTTTTTTCAAAATGCTGAATTTTAATTTAAAACTGTAACAAAACACTTGAAAGAAAGAAAGAAAGAAACAAACAAACTCACAACGAAAGAAAGAAATCATGCTAACAACGAAACTAGCATTAATTTTTGAACACAAATGGTGCAGCAAACCATGTAGACAGACAAAAGAACAATCCGCATGGGCATGTTTATTTTTTTTTATCCTCCAGCAAAAATGACTAAAGTAGTCACTTTTTGAGCAGTTGTAAAAGTATTCTTTGTGTGTATCTGTATGTCTATTATATTGCACTCTGGTCCCCATGGTGCACAAACGATAAGACGCTGTACAACAAATTCGTAAAATCATGTCACACAAACTGTTAAATTCTATACATTGAAATTAATTGTTATTACTGTATATTTGATAAACATAAAATACCAAAGAGCGCTACTGATTAAAAACATGTTGCAACAAGTTTTGTTGGCCTCTTAAACAACTCACATTCATGTTCATAAAGCATGGACAATTTAAGCCCTTTACTTTCAGAAGTCATCTTCAATTCACCTACACTGGATACTTTAGGAATGAAGGACAAAGAAAATGGAGAAAGCCTTTAAGGCGATATAGCAAATTTAAAACTGAACTTCAGAACTGTGAGGCAGATGTGATAACCAAACACTAGTCCACCGTGTTCCTGTTCCTGTTTCACGAGTGCGGTATTTAACGTTCATCTTCAGTCTCTCAATCTACAATTAGAAATAGGTGGCAAATTGCACAGGCATTTGTATTTTATTTTAGAAGAAAGCAACTCTTTTATTGCGCTTACATTTGAGAATCAGTATACAGACGTGGAAAGGACAGAAAGACTTGAGGTTACGCTGCGTGGTCAATAAATGCACCAGCAGAGGGAGACCATGGCATATGACAAGTCTGTAAACCAGCGCTATCTCGTTACATTCATCGACATACTGCTAGAATACATTAACCTAGAGTAAATTCACGTCCTCAAATTGTAGATAAATATAAACCAAAGCAACTTCGTATTAAATTCATGATACGACTAGAACCTCGCAGCGCAAGAACCCGGAAATTGGATTACATTCTGTTACATAAGTAAGTAAATCTTAAATAATTAAAATGTTATATCATCTAGTCTTTTTCGCCTAATTACCCTTTTTAGTCAGCGACTATGTTAGCCCGTTAAGGGTTAAATCTCGACGGTAATGACATTTGATACTGTCCCTGTTGTGGGTGCGCAATTCTTAGGAGCTTGTTACCTGTTGCTTGTAAACGTTTGTTTCCACGCTACTCAGGTACGCTGTGATCGCCATTAGCCGCGACGACTACGTGTCGTGCTGATCAGGAGGACGTTATGGTGGCGGCGGTGGAAAAGAACTTCTCTTTTTAGTTGGGGGAATTTGGCAGCCTGTGGACGAGCATGTAAGTTATAAATGTTCCCAGTCTGTGTTGTTCAAACAAATGTACAGTCACTTTCACTATGACAGGTGAGCTGATATGTTGTGTGCCCATGTGGAGGTTGGAACAGGATTGGAAAAAAAATAACAAGAACATTGATTACTTCAAAGTACGACGTAAGGCAGTAAATTTCAATTGGGAATTGCAGTATAAGTTGCAATTCTGGTACCAAGATTAGCTGCATATTTTTTTTTATTTTACAGCTCATCACTAATGATCATTTTAATAATCGATTAATTAATGTGCCAATGATTTTTTTCAATTAATTTATGAATCCAAGGCATGGTAGTCAGCTGGTTAGCCTCACAGTCCAGAGGTGCAGAGTTTCATTCATGCTCTGGCCTTCCTGTGTGGAGTTTGCATGTTCTCCCGTGCCTGCATGGGTTTTCTTCGGGCACTCCAGTTTCCTCCCACATTCCAAAAACACGCATGGTAGGTGAATTGAGCGCTCTAAATTGTCCTGAGGTGTGATAGTGAGTGTGAATGCTTGTTTGTCTATGTGTGCCCTGTAATTGGCTGGCAACCAGTTCAGGGTGCCTACTTTCCAGAGACCACTGGGATAGGCTCCAGCACGCCCGCGACCCTAGTGGGGGATAAGCGATTCAAACAATGGATTCATGGATGGATAATGAATCCGATTTAAAACCCTACCAGAGCCCTTAGGCACTGTGATGTCATTCTCAGTCAATATTATGTGGCAGTATGGCCTCCCACTGAGATGGATAAAAATAGGTAGATGTTGCTGCTTAATTCATATTCTATAAACTCAATATTAATCAGAATACCTCTCTTCCTGTCTTTTAGTATGGTGGATTAAATGATCAAGAAGCTCCAGTCCCCACATAAATGGAGGGGCTCTCCATAATGGCCTTGCTGGAGTGCCCTCTGTGTTCCCAGCCGCTGGATGCATCAGCCAAGGTGCTGCCCTGCCAGCATACCTTCTGCAAGGCTTGCTTGCAGAAGCAGGAGGCCGCACACTCGCAGCTGTTCTGTCCAGAGTGCAGAGCACCTGTCAGGGCCCTGACAGTGGAGGAGCTGCCCGCCAACAACCTGCTGGTGCGGCTCCTGGAGGGTTTACAGGGGTCAGCGGGGCCAAACCGGAACCCGCACTACGCTGTGCCCTTTGCCAGGAGCAGTGGGACGGGCAGGGAGGGTCATTACAGAGAGCACCAAGGGCACAAAGAGGTCAGTGTGCATTTCTCTGTACCAATGCTGGATTGGAGAAAACTGGTAAATTTGTGTAATGACATGGAATATAAAATAAGGCATTTTGGATGTACCTAAACTTAGCATCTGATTCCATAAATGTGTTACACACAATGATGATTAAAGAGGAGGTCAACCCCAGAATTTTCTTAGCAATAACATATTGTTTGGGCCTCTGCTAGTCTAAACACGGCATTCTGATTAATATTACGTTTGTGGAATATAAACTAAGCAAAATCCTCCCGTTTGTATCCAACCCAGGGGCGGCCATTTTGCCAGTTGCTGTCGACCGAAAATGACATCACAGGTGCTCAGGTCAGAACCAATCACAGCTCCGCTTCAGAAAACTAGTAAGCCGTGATTGGTTGTTACCTGAGACGTGAGCAACTGTGATGTCATTTTCAGTCGACAGCAACTGGCAAAATGACCGTCCCCTGAGATGGATTAAAAGATGTGGATTTGGTCTGTTTAATTCATATACCACAAATGAAACATTAATCAGAGCACAAATACGTCACAACCTAAAAGCCATCTGAACTATCAAATTATTTCCCCAGGCAAACTGCAATTCAAAGGCTTCTCAGGGCTCGAGGTTTCTTTAAACCGGTTTCTACAATGACAACTTTGAACTTCTGACTGCCACTGGCTGACTTGGAAAGAAGTTATATCTTGCTCTTGTTAAATTAGCTCATTTTAGGAACTGTATAACCGAGTGGTTGGGATCTTCACCAGGGTGACACTGACACCCCAACCTTTAATCTTAATAATTATTTTCCCATGAACGTTCTTAAAATGCACGTTCACATTCGCGAGTAGTGCGACTTTAGTCAGAGACATGAGGAAGGAAATAAATGAGGCTACTTTCAAATCTTGCTAACAGTTTAAAAACTCCTAATTCCCCCTTTAATGTCAAACTATTAAAACAAATTTTTATTTATGAGAGAAAGCAAATGTAAACCAGGTTTCTCGCCTTTAAAATTCTCAATTATAAGACGGCTTAAAGGAAATGAAACATGATTCATTGAAAAAAATGAAACAATAACAAATCTTTTGAAAACAAATGCTCGCGTTTGATCATGTCCTCTTCACCAAAATTATGGTTTGTATTTTCATTCATCTTCACTTCACACACGTAGCAAGAAGCTTTTGCACTCAATAGATACTCATTTTATGTTGCTGAACTGAGATCTTTTGAGGTACTTTTTTGTTTTGTTAAATACTAAATTGTATAACTGTAGTCTGTTTTATAGAGAATGTATGAAAACAAATTTTAATCTGATATGCACGGACCTGAACTCCATCATTAGGTTAACAAAGCTCTCCATGTAGTCTGTATCAATTTATGTCTACTGACGATGTGGGAAACTCAGAGCAGCCATCACAGTTTTACATCATTTACAGAATTCAATGTTCACAAGTTGGCTGGTCAATCCTTAACTTCGGTTCAGTGAGAGTTCAAAAAGCTGGGCCGAGTTCAAGCGGGAGGGAGTTTGTGATCATCATGCTATTTAGACACCCAAGACAAGCTGCAGTTCAGAGCAGTCTTATATAACCTATTCTACGTATCCTCTCAATCAGACCAGGCTTCACAAAATGTTATTTTAGCGTGGTTGATCTTAAAATAACATCAACCTGGCCACGAGAAGCCCACTGTGCCTGAGAAGAAGCAAGCAGATGTCTTTGTATCTTTCTTCAGCTGAGTTACTATTAAGTTGTCTTCAAATGGCCCATCTGGAGAATAATGCGTCCACAATGCTGTTTTAATTCACTGGTACATTCTTCTTTTGCAAATAATGTTTCTGATATTTGCTCGTCCCATTAATCTTAATGTAACCAGAAAATTATCTCATGAAGTGAGCTGTGATAATTATAGTTCATATGGTGAGTAAAAACAACTATGAATTTAGATTGTAAACAGTATGATGATAGCTGCTGCAGGCTTTTGGCCCCGCCCAATGAGTTATTCGCTTAACACTCTTAATTGAGAAGTGTATTTATGTTTGAATTTGTGCATATGACTTGAAACTTGCTTTTTCTGTTTCCCAGGCTTCTTCAAGAACTTCAATGCACAGCCAACAAGGAGATTCAGAAGGGGAGCTGGTCCTCACCCCTGTCAACGGCATCACGGCAAAACACAGAGCGACACCGGGTGATGACTGGCTCCATAGACACGTTAGCGACAACAGCGGCACATCCGGAACGCTGCACGCCGCCAGCCAGATGCTGCAAACGTTCCCGCACCAGCAGTCGCTGGCTCTCTGCCGAACGCTGTGTGACTTTAGTCCCAAAGAGATGAGCGTGGAGAGCAGCGATTCTTGTCTCAGCTTTCGGAAGGTATGTCTCTCCCAATCCTACTTGAACAGGTACAGAAGATCCTTCACAGATCTTACATAGTGGAAAAGAAAATAGTTGTGACCACAGTCCAAATACTGTATAGTTGAACGTTAAAGATAACGATCCAGTCTGAATTCCTTTTAAATCAAAATCACGTTTTCTCACGAGAAACAATGAAATGAAATTCTTCTGTGCCCTGCAATTGGTTAGCAACGATCTCGCGCTCAGCTGGGATCAGCTTTAGCTCACTCACAAACATTGTACAGATGTTATCACGGGAGTTGAACTTTGTTCTAGCAGCTCAAGATTTTGAAAAGAGTATCTGAAATAATTGTGATGCTCATGACTTGACTCAAGTACAGCAATGTCCTTTTTCTGAAGTGTGCTCACGTGCTCATTGTGATCTCTCACCAGGTGTTTGGTGTCTCTAAGAACTTGCCAGGCACAGAAAGTTCCTTGTGGTGCTAATTTATAATATTCATGGTCATTCTTTTTCTTTTTACTGTTTTGCAGCATTGCTGCCCTGAAGGATTTTTGAGTTATATAAGGGCCTTGTTACTGTCTGCTTTCCATTAAAGCACAGTTGAGGCTTCCCTTTCTTTCTTTTTTTTTTTTTTTCTTTCTTGATGGAATAAGCCTGGCCACAAAAAGGCCCCGGCCTTCACACAGAAAAGGGAGTTGATGGTT
Source organism: Syngnathus floridae (assembly GCF_059516105.1). Classification (NCBI taxonomy): domain Eukaryota; kingdom Metazoa; phylum Chordata; class Actinopteri; order Syngnathiformes; family Syngnathidae; genus Syngnathus; species Syngnathus floridae. Next base: position 23,808,448 of record NC_142413.1, read on the forward strand.
GACCAGGCTATTTAGTGTGAGCATGAAAAACTGACAAGCTGTCATTTTATCACGTCACCTCTTTGTCACTTTTGCCTCCCTTTAAGTTTGCTCACATGTGCTTGAGCTCTGCAGGGAGAAATTCTCACTGTCATCAGACGGGTGGATGAAAACTGGATTGAAGCCAGGCTGGGCGACAGGGTAGGAATTTGCCCTCTCCAGTTTACCGAAGTGAGTGTTCTCCTCATCCGACATGCCGCCTGTAAATTCTTTTCTCTTTGCGTTTTTCCCTAAGTGTCATTCTATGTCTGCGAAGTGCTGAGGGTAGGGAAGTCATCTTTGAAGCAGTGCTGGGTGTGCAGATGCTCATTAGTCAGGTTCTCAGCGCTTGCTTAGCTCGCTGACTGTCACTTGTTTCCCTTTGAGCTTCCTGACTGCCATTATAAACCTGCTCCTCGCTGGGACATGTTGCTGGTTCATGCGCTGGGTTCAACGTAGTGGCGTCTGAGTTCCCTTGCTTCCCTCCTTTTTTTTTTTTTTTTTTAACCATATCACTCCTCACTTATTTTCCCAAGCACTTCCCCCCCCCCTTACTCCTCTGTATCGTTCTCCTCAAGCTTCGCCTCAGCAGCCTTCCAATTTTTTCATACTCCTCTCCGCTCTCCTCGTGCTGTGCAGCCGGGCGTAAAGACACAGTAATGCTTTCTCTGCTCGGATGGCATAACAGCACATCACTGTGGTGAGCGAAAGCATTAACCCAGCCTTGGCTGCCTGTGTCGCTCTGTATTTCACCTTGCCTCCTCCCGCTCGGCTCTCAGCGCCAGTCGATCCTTCCGGGCTTACTGGCTGCTGCTTTATCTTCCCGCCTGCCCGTTCAACAAGTTGGAGTGGGCGAGTGGAATGATGAGCAACCGTATGTAGACAGCAGCTTCACTGCTCAGCACTCAGCCTGTCAGGTGCTAGTGACAGGTAGACTTTGAAAGCTTTCCTAGTTTCAAGGAGCTGACATCACTTTCCCCTTTCTGCTTCCATCTTTCCCAGCTAAACTCAGTGGCAACCAAACTGCTGGAGGCAAAGAGTCAGCAAAGGAGTGACTCAGCAGAGTTTCAGCATTGGACGATCGGACGCAGGAGCAAAGACAAGGCCCCAGAGGCATCCAGCAGGACGGCAAACCAGAGAGTCACGCAAGTTCCGGCAAAGACTCCTCTTACTGGCGCTTTGATCCCTTCCAACCCACACAAACAGCCCAAACCCGGCAGCAGCAACTTTTCCCGCGTGGCCTCCGAGGAAGAGAACAACATTGGCGGCTTCAACCTCCAGCGACAGTTATATCGCTCCTCCGTGCGACCCACCGCCCGTGGACACGTGCATCCCTCCAGAGTTAACTCTCAGCGAGTTCGACGCCACTCTGACGGCCCACGCAGGCTCCTCTCACTGGTGAGTAATTGATTTGATTTGAAGACTTGTGGCTGACATAAGAGGTGCCGGTTCTGTGAGCTGAGAGATGTTTTCATCAACAAAGATAATGTTGTTCTCAGGGGTTCTGGGTGGGGTCCATTGTCGTAAGACCCAAGGAATGAAAATTGGCCCGGTGCTAGACTTTGCATGATCAAATGTCTCCTATTAAGATGAAACACATGTGAAAAGGGCTGGGAATGTAAACTACTGGGTTAAAAGATTGAGGGTCGAAGGTGAACAGAGTGGAACATTTGAGAATTTTGTCATCAAGAGTCCTGGGACCTGAGCCAAAGTTTCCTCTCAGAAGTGAATGTGACAGCGCGAGTCGTTTCCCTCTTCCAACAAAAACACAGCCAACAATACCATACTATAATTTTGCCACTCTTTATCTTTACTGTTTGACGATGTACCAAACTTTAAAAAATACATACAGTCCTTTAATCTTACTGTGACTGATTGCATAAAAGTTGGATTAACACATCAAAACCACTCAATTGGTATGCAAAATTGAAGAGAGCGGGGAGACTTAATGGAACAAGTTTATGTGACATCAACTCAAATGTTAACATTTTCAAAGTGTATTATGGTTGGAAGGAAAACCTACCTGTTTAAAAAAGGGCTTCACAAAGCCTTTTTTCAAACTGTTAACCTCTCTGTTTGCAGTGGTGTAGAAGTGCTCTTCATCACACTGACAGCTGTTTCTGCTATTTGCATTTGCACCATTTGGACCCATCAGAAGGGCAAAGTATTAGAAATGCCAACTCCCACACTTCATTTCGGTACTCATTGCTCTCTTCAGTTTAGATGCTGCTGCATTTGCATCGTGTATAGTGACCGCATCATTTTATTTCAAAGGGCTATTATAAATATTGATAGTCAAAACAGGTTGCTTTGGCAGAATGATGGATGGCTGATAGCTTTTGGATGCTGGATGGTGCTGTGTTCTCTTCAACTCAGCATAAAATCTTAAAAGGACACGTGTGAATGTCGCATATGTGCTGACCATCCATTCCATTTTTTGGAGCGAGTCGGATGCGACTTAATGAGGAAACTGCACAGAGTCACAGTAAGGTTATGCAGTCCCAACATGAAAGTTTGGTTTTCAGCATTTAACTTTCCGCCAAGTGACCTGCTTCCTGAGATAATGATTTCCTTTGATTCAGTGGAAGTTTCACAGCTCTGCCCTGCAATTAAACATGTCAGCTCATAACTCTCCCCCCCCACACACACACACACACCTCAAGTAGGTCTGAAGGTGAGATCAAAAATACAAGCGATAATGGCAATATAAAAAAAAAAAAAGGAATCAGCCTGGGAAGACAAAAACACAATTTTTGAGCTGTGTGAAGGCAAGTAAGTAGGAAGATGAGGAAAAATATGAGATACTGTAGATTCAGCGTGTAGGAGGTTCGGAGAGTCCCTCAGTGCGTCTGCTCATCTCTCTCATGCTGATGATGATGAGTCACTGGTGAAATTTGTTATATAACAAACCCTCGACTCCCCCCCGCCATGCTTTAAAACTCCTTCCTCTTCACTAAGCAGGTAACATCCACTCACACATCAGTTGGCTAGCAATAGCGGACAAGCCCTGCTTTCTTTAAGGAAGTGTGTCCTAAAACTTTCTTGAATCAGGTTTCATCCACTTGAAGATGAAGCGAATTTCCTGTCGTGTAAATTCATAGTGGATATGAATTAATGTGACCTAGAATCTGCATGTATTAAATTGAAAAAAAAAAAAACTTTTTGGGAAAGTCGAAGTATAAAAAAAACAACACTACCAACAACTGTAGTTGCACAAGTGTGCACACCCTTTTGTAACTGCAAATGTGGCTATGTTCAGAATTAACCAATCACATTCAAACTCATGTAGCACTCATGTTAAATGGGAGTTGGCACCTGCCCACATTTTGTCTCTTTGTTTAACCCCAACTAATATTCAGATGTTATGGTAGGAGTTTCCTGAATGTTATTGTAGTCACCTCTTACAGCAAGTCTAAGATTTCACAGCTCAATCTCATTGTTCAAAGATATTCGTCATAACCAGGATAGAAAATATTTTCCAAGGTATTAATCATACCATAGAATTCAGTGACGACAGTCATAATCAAGTGAAGACAATATGGCACAACAGTGACATTCCCAAGAACTGGACTTTCCTCGAAGATTGATGAAAAGATTGCGGGTAAAAAAAAAATGGTAAGGCCACCTGCCAAGAGGCAGTCAGCTACAATGAAAGAGCTGGAACTGGGGTCAACTGGGGTCTCAGTTGAAATGGGTGGAATTATAAACAAAAAGTCCTTGAGGCTACAAAAGGAAATTAAAAGCCAACTCAAACATCTGAATCTTTTGGGTGGATTTTCAAACTAACATTGGCCATCTAGTATACAAATTAATCATTATCAGATATATTTTTGGATGTGTTTTCTTTTTTAGTCTCAAAATGGCTTTAACTTAATTGTTTTACTATAATTCTTACTTTTCTTATCATTTTAGTAGTGGGAAACCTATAGCCCCTGGCCCAAATACAACCTGTAAAAACATGTGAGCCAGCCCACCATGCAATTTTAACATCTTTTATTTTTTTTTAAAGCCCTAAAGCCTTTAACAAACCCAAATTCTTACATGTTTGCACATTGCATCATATTTTTAAAACATTTAGAAGAATTTCCACAGGCTTCCAATGGCGTTCTATCTGTGATTTATCAGTCCACTATCTGTCCATTAGAGTTCCTCTCCCCCTGTAAATACTCTGTAGCGATTGCTGGGTCATTGCACATGGCAATTGCGTGACTGCTGCCTGAGTGAGACAGCCTCCTTGTAGCTGATAAAACAGACCGAGAATAGAAGACGGACACGTAGAAGTGACTTAAATAATTGAATACACGAAGAATGCAGTGCCGTGCTTTTCCCTTGCTGAATGACTTGCATAGAGTTAATGGCGTTCAGAAAGGATTAATTACCCTCAGTTTGTCTGAGTTTGTTCACATTTAACCATCTGCCTTCCCAGGAACGATGTCAGGGCTTAGATTTACACCAGAATCTCTGAGAGCTAGAATGGCTTCAGGACATACTCAATGCACTTTGTCCCCTCTTTTACATTGTGCCTCACAGCTCTGCTTTTCACAAGTGACTTGCAGGCAGTAGCAATGAGTCCATGTAAATTATAGCTTGCTTTATGTTTCGTGCTAGCATTGAATGCCAGTGTATGTGCAATGCAGCCTAATGGCCACAGAGCCTCAGGATCCAGGCACCTTCCAATAAAGACTACCTCTTGCTTCACTGGCCACGATTAATTCTTTAAGCACTAGTTGTGCTTTAAATAGCATCAAGCTTGCATTGAGGCCGTGACACGGAATATCATTTCTGTATTTTGTAAAGAGCAAACTAAAATAATCAAAGGACTGGTTGTATATTTCCTGGCCACAACATTCACTTGTGCAGTGTGTCAAACTCATTTTTATCGCGGGCCACATTGTAGTCATGGTTTCCTTTGGAGGGCCATTATGACTGTCAGCGTCTTCTATATACAGTATAGGCTACACAACAAACTGATGAATAACTAGTTTTGGAATAAGAGTGAGTAAAAACTGTTCAAATATTTTGAAAATACAAAAAATTGGAGAAAAGATCATTTGTAATTTTAGTATTGACACATGAGTTACGGCTGTGGCCGTAAGGTCGTTGGTGCCTGTCGTGGCGGCAATCCCCGAACCCGCTGGTGGACACCGGCGGTAAGGGATGCCGTCAAGCTGAAGAAGGAGTCCTATCGGGCCGTTTTGGCCTGCGGGACTCCGGAGGCAGCTGACAGGTACCGGATGGCCAAGCGGAACGCGGCTTCGGCGGTTGCTGAGGCAAAAACCCGGGCGTGGGAGGAGTTCGGTGAGGCCATGGAGAATGACTTTCGGACGGCTTCGAGGAAATTCTGGTCCACCATCCGGCGTCTCAGGAGGGGGAAGCAGTGCAACGTCAACACTGTTTACAGTGGGGATGGCGTGCTGCTGACCTCAACTCGGGACGTCGTGAGTCGGTGGGGAGAATACTTCGAAGACCTCCTCAATTCCACCTACACGCCTTCCATTGAGGAAGCAGGGCCTGGAGACTCTGAGGCGGATTCTCCAATCTCTGGGGTCGAAGTCACTGAGGTAGTCAAAAAACTCCTCGGTGGCAAGGCCCCGGGGGTGGATGAGATCCGCCCGGAGTTCTTAAAGGCTCTGGATGTTGTGGGGCTGTCATGGCTGACACGCCTCTACAACGTTGCGTGGACATCGGGGACAGTGCCTCTGGATTGGCAGACTGGGGTGGTGGTTCCCCTCTTTAAGAAGGGGGACCGGAGGGTGTGTTCCAATTACAGGGGAATCACACTCCTCAGCCTCCCTGGTAAGGTCTATTCAGGGGTGCTGGAGAGGAGGGTCCGTCGGGAGGTCGAACCTCGGATTCAGGAGGAGCAGTGTGGCTTTCGTCCTGGCCGTGGAACAGTGGACCAGCTCTACACCCTCGGCAGGATCCTCGAGGGTGCATGGGAGTTCGCCCAACCAGTCCACATGTGTTTTGTGGATTTGGAGAAGGCGTTCGACCGTGTCCCTCAGGAGGTTCTGTGGAGGGTGCTTCGGGAGTACGGGGTGCCGAGCCAACTGATAAGGGCGGTTCGGTCCCTGTATCACCGATGCCAGAGTCTGGTCCGCATTTCCGGCAGTAAGACGGATTCGTTCCCAGTGAGGGTTGGACTCCGCCAAGGCTGCCCTTTGTCACCGATTCTGTTCATAATTTTTATGGACAGAATTTCTAGGCGCAGCCGAGGCGTTGAGGGGGTCCGGTTTGGGGACCTCAGCATCGCGTCTCTGCTTTTTGCAGATGACGTGGTGCTGTTGGCTTCCTCAGGCCGTGATCTCCAGCTCTCGCTGGAACGATTCGCAGCCGAGTGTGAGGCGGTCGGGATGAGGGTCAGCACCTCCAAATCCGAGTCCATGGTCCTCGATCGGAAAAGGGTGGAATGCCCTCTCCGGATCGGGGATGAGATCCTGCCCCAAGTGGAGGAGTTCAAGTATCTTGGAGTCTTGTTCACGAGTGAGGGGAGGATGGAGCGTGAGATCGACAGGCGGATCGGTGCAGCGTCGGCAGTAATGCGGACCCTGTACCGGTCCGTTGTGGTGAAGAGAGAGCTGAGCCAGAAGGCAAAGCTCTCAATTTACCGGTCGATTTACGCTCCTACCCTCACCTATGGTCACGAGCTATGGGTCGTGACCGAAAGAACGAGATCTCGGATACAAGCGGCCGAAATGAGTTTTCTCCGCAGGATGTCCGGGCTCTCCCTTAGAGATAGGGTGAGAAGCTCGGTCATCCGGGAGAGACTCGGAGTAGAGTCGCTACTCCTCCACGTTGAGAGGAGCCAGATGAGGTGGCTCGGGCATCTTATCAGGATGCCTCCTGGACGCCTCCCTGGGGAGGTGTTCCGGGCATGTCCCACCGGTAGGAGACCCCGGGGACGACCCAGGACGCGCTGGAGAGACTATGTCTCTCAGCTGGCCTGGGAACGCCTTGGGATCCCCCGGGATGAGCTGGATGACGTGGCTGGGGAGAGGGAAGTCTGGGAGTCCCTCCTAAAGCTGCTGCCCCCGCGACCCGACCCCGGATAAGCGGAAGAAGATGGATGGATGGATGGATGGACATGAGTTGACGCACAATGTGTCTTTGCAGGCCATATAAAATGATGTGGCGGGCCGTATCTGGCCCCCGGGTCTTGTGTTTGACACCTATGAGTTCCATTATAAGAGATGTATTAGAAATTCAGTGTTTCAAAGACGTTCACTTTGTAACTGACACCGTCACATGGTGGAATAAATATCAAATAATGGTGTGCTCTAGCATTAAGACTAAAGTACTGCTACTAGCATAAAAGCATGGCAAAGATGCCACTCTGTGTCCATAAACGATTTGTGATGATGATGAGAGTAAATCATGCTGCAGTCATTTTAGTTTCCCAATCTAATCAAATACCTTCGGGTGATTTTGGACTGACGCAGTTCGCTGCCCTTGCCATTGCTATTCTTAGAAGACTGAGTCAAGCGGCACTGTATCTTTATCTAACATATGTCATTTGGAAAAAAACCAAATATCAAGGATGAACTTATTCCTTGGATGACGAGTTTATAGCTCTAGAAATTTTGATCACTCTTACGTTAAATGTCATTAAATTGGGCGGGTGTATGTAATGTGGCCTGTGAGTGTATGTTCTGGTATGTTGAGTCATGTCCTCATGTGAACTGTTGGAATTCCCCAACACCACCCTGTGACGACTTTGGACTGAGTGTGTGCTATGGTTTAAAAGTTCAAACGTCTTCCTTAAAATTCAAGTTGATGATTGTTTTGCCTTCATTTTGTTTACAGAGTGAGAAGATGGCCAACGAAGCTCCGCCCAACATCTCGATGGCTCTGTCAAATCCACAGATTTCCTCAGACAGCAAAAACTCCAACACACAGCAGCTCTCCATCAGTGTGTGAGTCCCTCAATAAAAACTTTTGCTGCGGTATCCCTAGAGTCAGCCAGGTGTATGCAATGCTGCGGCCACATTTGAATGAAATTCAGAAATTCTTCCAAAAACACACAGGGGTCAGCTGCAGCTTTAAATTGTTATATCACCATTCACCACTAGATAACAGTCTTGGCTTTTATATTAAGTCATATACTACTCCATACAACAATAGGAGTTGGCCTAATATTTTTTGGGGCGTATTTGTAATGGTATGTAGAACAAAGATAGTACCCAAATAAGATTTAAAAATTAGAGTTGCTTTTTGTTAAAAAATAAATGTACAAAATGAGTTCTTGCACTGTTGGATTGTTGTTAAGTCGCTTTGTGCTGACCTTGAATGGTACTTTTAAAGCAAGAGAGCATTGCACATTATGCATGCAATGAAAAATATATGATCAAAATTGAAATATATTAAGAGCTCGCATTTTGCATGGATTTTGCCCATATTTATTTTTGTCATACATTTGGTTAGGAAGTGCGTAGTCCTATGTGGTACTGATGGCACTGTTATAAAGCATTTAATATTGCCCATCCCTGAGCTAGACTGTTAGATTGCTTTGACCTTTATTTTTGCCAATGCTGCTTTGTGACTATTTGCATCCTTTCACACTTACCATTTGAAACCAATTAAGACCGTGAAGTTACACAAAGAAAGATTGTTTAGGAAATGCCACGCTCCTGCGAGGCGCATGGCAAAAGACAGAATAAGTGCAGGAAAAATTTGGACACCTTCTTCGGCACCTATGCTGTGTGATGATCTTTTTGAAAATTTGCAACACTTGTTTTTCCCTAAAACATTGGTAGAATTGGGGGATTCGACTTGAACTGTTCCATTACCTTAACCATTTAATGACATTTAGACCCATACGCCTGCTGTTCCTCATGGTGTGATAATAACATGGGCGACTTCACCCTTCAGGTGTGCTGTGCTGTACTCCTACAAGCCGCAGCGCCCAGAGGAGCTGGAGCTGAGAAAAGGCGAGATGGTGGGAGTGTACGGCAAGTTCAGAGAAGGCTGGCTGCGTGGGTTGTCTCTTCGAACGGGCAAAGTGGGCATCCTGCCCAGCAACTACGTCACGCCTGTGCTCAGGTGAAAGACCGCGATCCCTGACGGCAGAATGCGTCAGCCGAAGGACGCTTGTATGCCGACGCACTGCATTTGTATGGGCAGGAATATGTTAATCATTAAAAATGTAGAATGCAAAATGTATCATACGTGTAGTGGAAAAAGGATTGTGCAGAATGCAAGTGTGAATGGCTAACTTTAACCTGCTGTGTCTCGCTGTAGAACGTCAGCCAGACTCCTGGAGACCAAAGCAGCGAGCTCTTCTTCGTCACAATACTACGCAGCAGCGTCAAAGAAGCACACAACTGCCAGGAATCCTGCTGTGGTCCTTGCCCCTGATAGGGTAAATAATGATGGAGCGCTGTACTCAGCAGGACAGGTCCCACATGTGCCAAATGGAGCGCAGCACGCAATGTCATCCACAGACAGCGGAAAATCATCCTTCTACAGTAGCTCACCAGGTTGGGAGACAGTTAGGCGATTATTTAACCCACACAGAGGTGAATGCCGTCAGTCCGTCTCCTAATTTCAGAACTGTTGTGCATTGTCCCCTAATGTATCCTTTTTTCATTTTCCAGTATCCAACCCTTTCAACCATTCATCCAATTTGAACGTCTCCTCCAATTCGGAGCACTTTGCTCAAGTTCAGGCATCCGGCTACTCGCCAGCCCTGCAGAGAAAGAAAAACAGTGGGATCCTTGCCAACGCTGGAAGACTAGCCAGCTGGATGAATGAGCCGACAGCGCTCTCTGCTGCCCCACTGTTGAAAGACAGAGACTTCAGCTCTTTGAATGAGGCGGGAGGTTATCAGCATGAGCGCCATCCGTCCAGTGGCCCTCAATCAATTCTTGTCAGACCCGATTCGCATAAGAGCACTGCAGACAAGGTAAAGTAGTGCTCACATTAAGTTACACTGTAGTCACTCCTCCAGTCGCTTCCATTTGGTGATTTTCTGCTGATCGATCAGATTTTCCTGTGTTTATTTATTTGCATTGAAGCAAATATTTTGATCAATATAAAAAAGTGCACAGCTGTCATCTCCGCTGTGTTAGAACTCTAAAATTACCCGAAACTGCAGTTTTGATAGGATGACTTGCTCTCATAAAAATTTATGTGAGCAGCGACCCAGAGAAAAAAAACTCAAGATAATAATTAACGCATTCCAGTTTAAAGTCATTTTCTTCTTTGATTCATGTCCCATTGTCAAATTAAATTTTTTTGTCTATGTCCTGGTTGTTTCTAGCCTGCCAAGTCTGTGCGCTTCCTCACAGATGAAGACCACCCACCTCCACGGCTTCGGACCTCCTCCTGGTCTTCAGGAAGCCAGGTTTCGTCCAACTTTGCCCCAGCACCTCCCCCGCTCGAAGTATGGGCACCATCACTCACCTTGGGAAGAGATGGACCCGGTATCATCCTCAAAGACGGAAAAGCTTCAGCTCTCAGGAAAAGCATGGAAACTGGCTTTTTGGATCCAAACTCAAACCAGCTTAAACCAATGTCGCCACAGCCGTCGCTATCGGCTCAGTTTAGCCCCACCAGGTACTTTGACAATCAGAACAACCATTAACAAGAGAGTCGTTATATGACTTGTCTACATAAGTGTACACTGTTTTTTCCTCCCTCAGACACAGAGTGAATTCAACACATCTAGCCCAGACAGAGTCTGAGCTCAGTCTGCTCCAAGGAGAACTGGTCCTGGTCCACAAACCTCGACCTGATGGCCGTGTCCTGGTTACTCAGGAGACCAGCGGCCAAACGGGGCTATTTCACAGTAGTGTTCTTCATGCTCTGGAGAGACTCAGCTGACTTTGTTGAATTAATATATTTTGGATACCCTTTGTCAAGATCCAGCGATTGAAATTTTCAAAAAGAGATTTCCATGAGGGAGTTTATTTTTGCTTCGGGTTCATATTAAAATGTGTGGCGATATGTTTTGTTTCTTCAGTGTAAAGAGCATGTACTGTACTGTATGTCTCACGTGTACTGAGAATTTGCACACAAACCCACCAAACAGCTCTCCCTGTTTCTGCCCATGTTACATACAATACATAGGTGAGTGCCTTTGTCAAAACCTACAAAGTCAAGACAATTAATTTAACCACGTGAAGTGAATTATCTCTATTTTTCTCTGCAAATAAATTACCTACGACAGCTAATTGGATTTCTTGCTGGAGTTATTTGATTTATATGGGGCAAAGTAACTCAAACAAAAAATAATGATAAATGTGTCTACTCCAAAATTCACGTGAGAGCCATACAATTAATCAAGATGGCAATAAACAAGGCTATTTTCCCAAGTTTAAAATATATAAAGGAATATAGGTTCTACAAAATAACAACCGTTTAATGTTAAATATTGCACATTTATTCACAGATAACACATTTTATGTAGCTATTTAAATAAACGTGACTGCGTGACGGATTTAGTTTTGACCGTTGCCGTGGTGATAGTCGAAGACGTACGAAGGTTTGTCATCCTTTGAGCTATTCACGTATCAAACTAAGATGATTGAAACTGATGAAAATGTATACAGTTTTTATTTTATTTTTATTTTTTTAGCATTGATGCTTGAAGTCCAGACATTTGACACTGGGAGTGATGAAGCAGGTGAGGGTTCGTTCTTGTATTTGGAAACTTATTTCTGTACGACGGAAAGCACACCGTGTACATTTTGAGACCAAATTTAGTTTAGGTTACAGACGCCTTTTTGCGTTTAATTTCATTAATAAATGCCCACGTCACCTTATGATAGCTGTGAGGAATTCCTCCGAGTCGCCCCCAGCAGGTAACGCATGCGCACTATGCACAGGCTTAGCCGAGCTACGGAACGTGAGGCTGATGTTATGGATTCCACAATGGCTTTTAAATTCTTAAAATAACCAGTCTAGTGCTCAACGGACACAATAATACAAACACCGGTCGTTGCACGTATACTCTAACTACTTCCCTGCTGTTTTACCATGCCGGTAAGTCGCTCCGCCGAATTTGTATTTTGTGTTTTGTTCGCCAAGGGTTTCCTCCCTTCCTCCGATCCCAACGATGTGATGCTAACCGGTTAGCCTGTTAGCTCACTCGCAGTTAACCAGAATGTTAGGGAAATGTGCACTTTGCGCTTTGTCGTTGTCCGTTTCAACGAATGGGTTTAGTCACTGGAAATTTCTCACCGTTGATGTCATCTGTAATCTGAATTGTTTGCGTCTCGTCATCCTCAGCAACCAAGCGCCAACAAACAGAAACTAGTGGTAATTAACCAATCTACTCAGAGTCTTATGGCGTTAATCAATTCAAGCCCTTCCAATTTTCCACTGTAGCGTTATGACTGTGTCTACGTGTCGCGCAATGACCGACCGTGATATCTTGCAGAGCAATAAGGTTGAAAAGCCGGAGGTGAGCGATAACGTCAAGGTGGTGGTACGATGTCGTCCGCTGAACCAGAAAGAGACTGCGATGTGCTACAAGCTGGCCGTCGCCGTGGACGAGTTCCGCGGTACCATCACGGTCAACAAGCTGGACACTCAGCAGGAGCCTCCCAAAACATTCACTTTTGACACGGTGTTTGGACCAGAAAGCAAACAGCTGGATGTCTACAATCTTACTGCCCGGCCCATCGTTGACTCGGTGCTGGCAGGATACAATGGTATTAATAATATAGTAATATTATGTGATCATGTTTTGCTTAATAGCCTGTGGATTCATATACACTCACTAGACACATGAATAGTCAGCCCTCCACAGTCTGGTCCACATAAAGCTGAATGATGTTTCAATACATTGTCATGAATCATAAGCCATTGTTTCCCAGCCTTTATTGAGCCAAACCCCCTATCTTACATTTATATAATCTTATTTTACACCACCAAAGTACTCAAGATGTGTCAGAAAAGTTCTAGGTCATGTACTGCTGTCACAGGTGATATACACCAGCACATTTAAAAGGGATCCTGCTTCAATCATTGCAAAACCCATTTAATGTGTAGCCATTATGATATGTTACATTTTGCAACCCATATTGAATCTCAGTGGGATTTATTTTTATTTTTTTTTTATTATTTTTTTTTTTTGCATCTATGTGCTTCTGTTTATTTCAGGTACCATCTTTGCCTATGGCCAAACTGGAACCGGTAAGACCTTCACCATGGAAGGTGTACGAGCAGTGCCAGAGCTCCGAGGGATAATCCCCAATTCCTTTGCACATATATTTGGTCACATTGCCAAAGCAGAGGGAGACACTAGGTATGTAAAAATGACAGATTTGAGGCTTTTATTTCCTCATTATCAATATTGGCCCCTTCATTTATATTATTCCATTTCATTGTCTTTACAATCTAAAATTTCATTAAAATGTTAAATTTGCACCTAAAACATTCATGCCATGTGTTGTTTTTTTAACTTGCACAATCCATCTAAACATTGTGTTGCTTGGAAAAATTGAAATTGTATTGGAGCAACTACTAATATTTTGATGAGTCAGAGACTGTTATACACCTCGACAGGTTTCTGGTTCATGTATCATACCTGGAGATTTATAATGAAGAAGTGCGTGACTTGTTGTCCAAGGACCAGACGCAGAGACTGGAGGTATCATATCTGTTACCAAAAATGGTGTTGATTCAGTGATTCTAATTGAAACAGCTGCAAAAAATACTGCTTCATTTGTAGATTGGCTTCTAAGGGAATCAATCATTCTTGCGCATCATAACGTTTTGTTTTTTTCTATATTAGGTTAAAGAAAGACCAGATGTTGGCGTGTATATCAAAGATCTTTCTGGATATGTGGCGAACAATGCTGACGACATGGACAGAATCATGACTTTGGGCAACAAAAACCGTAAGAAGAGAATTAACAACCACTTATTCCAACTTTAGTGTTTATCTGTTTGCAAAGATTTCCAATCGAGTGATGTGGCAACCCCACCCTCCAAATAACGAGGAACTCAAAGTGACTGTAAAGAGGCTTTATCAACAAGCCTGTACTTTACACAACACTGAGTAGCCTCTTAACTCTCATACAATAGTTGTTTGTGTGTAGCTTCATCATTGTTTTGATCCAACCACCTGTTTTCTGCATTTTCCTCTCAATAGGCTCTGTTGGTGCCACAAATATGAATGAGCACAGCTCTCGATCACACGCCATCTTCACCATCACCATCGAGTGCAGCGAGAAGGGCGTAGATGGAAATCAGCACGTGCGCATGGGAAAGCTTCATCTTGTTGATCTCGCAGTATGTCAAACATCAGCTATATAACTTCCACAAACGGAAATGATCATCACAGTAACTTATCAATGGTTATGATCCACGTGTACATATTTTTTTCCTCTCTGTGGTCAAAACTAAACCTCTATTCACAATACTGGGGTAAGACTACATTTACTAGAGTGTCAAGCAGGAAAATTTGTGTAACACAAGAGTTCAGAGGAGTTATTTTTGAATATCACGTGGACAGAATTTGGCAGTTAAGGAAAACACTGCATCAAGTTTAGCCTTTACCATGGCTAAAGGTTTTGATTGTGGACATGGCCTGATTCTTACTATTAATTTAATATGTGTACCCCCCTCACAGGGTTCAGAAAGACAGGGTAAAACGGGGGCCACAGGCCAGCGCCTGAAGGAAGCCACAAAAATCAATCTGTCACTCTCCACTTTGGGTAACGTCATCTCCGCCCTTGTGGATGGCAAGAGCACCCATGTGCCCTACAGGAACTCCAAACTTACCCGCCTGCTGCAAGACTCCCTAGGAGGGAACTCCAAGACCTTGATGGTAAGGCCAAACAAAGGAGATATTTTCCGAGATTTGGCAAGACTTCAGCGTGCTGACGTTTTGGCGTGTCGCCGACCAGTGTGCAAACATAGGTCCCGCGGACTACAACTACGACGAGACCATCAGCACTCTGCGCTATGCTAACAGAGCCAAGAACATCAAGAATAAGGCCAGAATCAACGAGGACCCCAAGGAAGCTCTACTGCGCAAATTTCAGAAGGAAATTGAGGATCTGAAGAAGAAACTTGAGGAGGGTAATAAGTTTCCTCCTGACCCCACTTGAGCTGAGCACACTCTTCTTATGTCGTAGTCTTTGTGACCTTATACTGTTCCATAATGCCTTGACGGTCCCAGGTGAGGAGATCTCCGGCTCGGAGGGCAGCGGCTCGGACGAGCCTGATGAAGGGGACGAAGAAGGAGAAGCAGGACAAGGACGCAGGAGACGAAGAGGTAACAATTACAAGGCCTTGAATCTATTTTCTCCTCTTGTAGAGAGGAAATTTGAGTATGTGAACTGCTTACTTGATGCATTAATTTGACGGACGTTTTGTTAGTAGTTTTCTCAGGATTTTTTTTTTTCTATTCCACCACCATGCTGGTAGCAAAATGCATATGACACACACACCTCACATCCCTTTATTGCTGAAGTCGATGAATGTTAGATTTAGTTCATTTGTAACACTAGCTCAGTGGCCTAGTGGTAGAGTGTCCGCCCTGAGACTGGAAGGTTATGGGTTCAAACCCCGGCAGGGTCATACCAAAGACTATAAAAATGGGACCCATTGCCTCCCTGCTTGGCACTCAGCATTAAGGGTTGGAATTTGGGGGTTAGATCACCAAATGATTCCCGAGCGCGGCACCGCTGTTGCTCACTGCTCCCCTCTCCCCCAGGGGATGGGTTAAATGCAGAGGACAAATTTCACCACACCCAGATGTGTGTGTGACGATCATTGGGACTAAAAAAAAAAAAAATGCCCACAGTCAGCTCATGGCTCAGCTTTATTCTACTCCTTCAAGCCTTCACCTGTACCATTTTTCATTCACTGACCTGCGTTAAGTGTTCTTATTTTCTTTGTCTTTGCTGTATTGGTATTTGTCTAACATTCGTGTGTTCTTTCTCCTCCTTTTGCCTTTGTCTTTACAACTCTTCTTCCTCCAAGGAGAAAGAGGTCGGTGTAAGAATATTTATGGTCCATCTGTCCTGTAGCAAATGTTTTGCTTTTAACGAAAGCATATGACATATTCTGAGGTTATTTTCAAGTAGGTTGTTGCTAAACCACAGCTGACATTTCTGTCCAAGATTCAATTCCCACTGTGGTTTGTAACCATTGTGCCATTGAAATATTAGATATTGCAGAATCCAGTTAGCACATATTGTTATTTCAGGGAAGAAGAAGGTTTCACCAGAAAAGATGGTGGAGATGCAGGCCAAAATTGAAGAAGAGAGAAAGGCTTTGGAGGCCAAGTTGGACATGGAGGAGGAGGAGAGGAACAAGGCAAAAGCTGAGCTGGAGAAGAGGGAGAAGGATCTTCTCAAAGCTCAGTGAGTAAACCAGAAGAATAGCAACACATCCTCACATACTTAAAATGAATTTTTCTTTCACAGTGCACATCAAAGTTTTTTTGGGGGAACTTTTTGTGTCTAAGTCAAAGTCTGCTTTATTGTCAATTTCTTCACATGCCAAGACATACAAAGAGATTGAAATTTCGTTTCCCACTATCCCACAGTGACAAGACATAGTACACAATATACATACAAGTAAACAACACAAAAAGTAAAAACAAGAAGGCACAAACAATGAATACATAAGAGCGATGAATAAATAATAAATAAACAAATAACATAATAAATAAGAGGAGCAAGTGTGCACAAAGCAGACAGTCAGAACATAGCGTAACAGTTTTGGAGGTTACCTTATTGTTGGAGCCTGTTTCTGTGTATCGAGTTTTAGGATGTTTAAAAAAAACGTCACATTTCTCACCGCATATGTTCATATTATCACTCTTAGGCAGGAGCATCATCTTCTGCGTGAGAAATTGTCAGCCTTGGAGAAGAAGGTAATTGTAGGGGGTGTCGACCTCCTGGCAAAGGCTGAAGAACAGGAGAAGCTTCTCGAGGAGTCCAACAGTGAGTTGGAGGAACGCCGACGGAGGGCGGAGCGCCTTCGCAAGGAACTGGAGGAAAAGGAGGTAAACACATGGCATGGGAAATCAACTCTTGTTTGTTTGTTTGTTTGTTTGTTTGTTTGTTTGTTTGTTTGTTTGTTTGTTTGTTTGTTTGTTTGTTTGTTTTTTAAATACTGTAATTCATTGTGGGGGTCACATTCCAGACCACAAGCAAATTGCAACGCAATATATGGAGGGAGCTGTCTTAAAAATGGCTTGTCAAACTATTCCTACCTACGGTACCACTGCAGCCATGTGTATCTGTGTAAATCTGCATCTGTGTATTTCCAAAACAGCAAGAACGCTTGGACATTGAGGAGAAGTACACAAGCCTTCAGGAGGAGGCCCAAGGAAAGACCAAGAAACTGAAAAAAGTCTGGACCATGTTGATGGCTGCCAAGTCAGAGGTAAGTGACTCTGGCGGTGATGTATATTCAGCATAGGTTAAATTAGATTTCGAAAGGAACATCTGTGGACCTTCTTCAAGGTTGAACACCCTGCAGGTGGCAGAAACGTGCCATTTCACAAATCTGATGCCACATTGCTCCTCAATTTGTGTGAGAATCTGTTGAATTGTGCTCGCACTAAATGCTTGTGAAAAACGTTTATAGGCACTAATTGGAATTTGCTTGGATATGCCATGTGACCCTTCACATTGAGTCTTCTCCTTCCTACTTCAGTTGGCAGATTTGCAACAAGAGCATCACCGAGAGATTGAGGGCCTCTTGGAGAACATTCGCCAGCTGAGCCGGGAGCTGCGACTCCAAATGCTGATCATAGACAACTTTATTCCTCAAGAATATCAGGTCTGTGTCTATTTATTACTATTATAATTTTTTTCAGTTGTTCATACATGCTGAGAGCTTGTATAAACTCTGTTGACTAAAGTTAAAGTAACTTTACCACATGCTCAGAGCAGACAGCCAAAGAATGGCTCTGTTTTGTTGTAAATTTAGCTTGCAAGTTGTTTCTCAGTACTTTTTTTGCTAGAAATGTAAACCTAACTTTTAAGAATAAGAGTGTATGTTGATGCCATTGCTGTTCTTTCCCTAGCTAGAAGCATTGCTAACATTTTTTTCATTCCTTGCTGTGAGTGGTAATTTTCATAAAGAGTTCCCTGTAAACTGCCAACATGAGAGAGATCCATCCAGTCAAGTAGTGAATAAAGATCATTCTCTATAACTATGTATGTATAACTTTGACATTTTCCCTCTGTGTAGGAGATGATTGAGAACTATGTGCACTGGAATGAAGACATTGGAGAATGGCAGCTGGTAATTGTTTTGTTTTGCTAACTTGACTATGGAGCTGAGACCCACCGTTGTTTTTATTTGATGAAGTGAATCACGATGGTCCTCAAGATCCAGATTGTCTATCATTTGTATTTTCTCGTGTCAGAAATGTGTCGCTTTCACTGGCAACAACATGAGAAAACAAACACCTGCTCCAGGCAAAAAAGAAAAAGACGTAAGGTTTTTCTGCTCTACTTGTTCCCGTCCAATTGACAAATATTCGATACCTGTCGCTTTTCTTCTCAACACCGTGCTTGACTCTCATCCTGCAGCCTTTCGAGGTGGACCTGTCCTATGTGTATTTGGCCTACACAAAGGAGAGCATGCAACAGTCACTGATGAGGCTTGAGAGACCCAAAACCTCTAAAAGTAGCAAGAGTGGCCGGCCCAAGACTGGTCGCAGGTAAACACAACACAACACAGACCACAAGTAAAGCTTACTAGAACTTTAGTTGAGGTTTAATGGGGTTAGTTGGGGTTAATTGGAGGTCCATAACTAATAGTTTTTTATGAGATATGTACATTAGATAGAAATCTATGTGACAATGATGACTATTGCAATGTGAATTCGACCCGGTGTTGACCTAATGAATACATCGCAGCATTTGTGCTGACATCAAGATATAATCTTCGTTCTGAGAAGCCGCCTTCCAGATAGAGCACCACTAACGCTTATCTCTTTTATTAACCCCTAACAGGAAAAGGTCTGCAAAAGCAGAGGCGGCCGTCGAGTCCCCTCAGCAGTGAAGACATGTCGATGTCAAGAAAAATCGTATAAACTAATGATCCTTATTTTAAGAAAAATGATCTGAATACACTGACAGGTTTAAATGTGACGCGGCTGAAAAGCTATTTGGAGTATTATAGTCAATAGGATCCCCGGCTTCACATAATACTGTATCTTGGCAATGCATTTCAACAGCAGCGGCCCCAATGAGAGGGGCCGCTGCTGTTGAAATGCATTGCCAAGATACAGTATTATGTGAAGCCCTGCGTCTAACGGGAGATAAATCTGGGCTGCTTACAGGTCATGGCTACATTTGTTCTTTTTCTGCAGCAGCAGATCCTTTTCATTTAAGTCTGAAATTCCAAGTTAGTTCTACAAAGACTGTGTCACTGAAAAAGAACGGTCCAAATAGCTCAGCCTAACATTTGCATTAATAGATGTCAACATATGTTAAAACATTTTAAACTGGATCTGTATGTTCTGATGACCGACGGCAACTGTTGTATTGGTTGGAAACTCCATGCAGTCATCTGCAATGATAAAGATCCTAAAGTCAAATTGTTTTTGAAGATTCAGGCTGAAGAGAGATTACGTAGTTATAAGTATTTAGGTGAACGTGTGCTTTCTACTATTTCACGTGGGTGCAAAGTTTTGGGAACGTGCATGCCAGCCAGCTGTCTCATTAGTGCCACGTGTTCATCTATCATTTTGAAAAATTACAGCTGTATTGTTGAGATGCACCATATTTACTCTATGCCTTAGTATAATGCACTTGTATGAGGCTCTGTGAAGGTCATGTTAATTTCACGTGGGTGTTTCATAGTGGAGGCAAAACGGCTTTTGTTTGATATCACGATACATGTCAAATGTTTACATTCACCCTGGAAGTTTTATTTATTAAATTATTTTACACGTTTACCTCACATTTGTGTTGTTCTTTTTGTCTTTGTCTTGATGGTGTAGATGACAGTGGTGATTAGTAACGTGCATTTACGTACCGATTTTCCTGTATGCGTCGGGCTTGGATGACTTTCTTTGTAAGATAAGGCTTCCCTCTCACCACCTGACACCGTAGGCCAGACATATAAAGAAGATGAGTGATTATTGTCTCAAACCGGTACTTAGCAGAAAATCTTTTAGCTCCTTCAATGATGAAGTCGGCCTGTTTGCAGCCTTTTCTTGTCTTGTCATCAAAAAGACAAGGCAGTCATCAGTTCTTGGTAATGTCAGTTATGCCACATCTCCACTCGATGACTGTTTTCACTGAGTCCTATGGTGTGATTATTTTCCATCCTGGTTCTGACCGATACCTTTGAGCAATTTGATCCCTTTGTTGTTGTGAAAGCTCTCATCAAGATGTGACTGGAAACATTTTATTTGGTGCATCTGAAATGGTGACAAATGGTGACGCTGACTCCTATTTAGCATGAGTTTAAATTAGATTGGTTGATTCTGAACACAGGCACTTTTTGGGTTATTTTTGGCCCAACTGTTTTGAGAGTGAGAGCAATTTAACTTTTTATATCTGCTGTATGTACATGCCCTTGTAATTGACTGGCGACCAGTCCAGGGTGTACCTCGCCTCTCGATCAAAATCAGCTAGAATGGAGGAACTTTACATAAAATGGTTGTACTAAGTTCATCTTGTTTTCCCTTTTTAATCACTTCACTGGTTTCTTTTATAATATAAAAGACCATTGGTAATGGTAATAAATAAAAATAAAAGTACACAGAAAACCCACACGCATCGACCAATACCTCCTCTGGACCTCAGAACATCCCACCATACATAAACTGTCAGTAGTCAGAACACTGTACGAACGCACAACAATAATCACGGATCCGGATTATTTTTATTTATTACCATTACCGACCACTGTAAAAGAGAAAACCACATCGTGGACTGGGAAAAGGCCAGAGTCATCCGCACTGAAGAAAACAAACATCAGCGTTGGATCAGGGAGGCCATTGAGATCCGCAAGCGGGGCCCGAGGACCATCAACAGGGATGAGGGAGTTTACATGCTCTCTACAATCTGGAACAGCATTCTGGAGAGGTGAATGGACAGCAGAGGGCGTGACTCACCTGTCAAATCTTCATCCATCAGCTGATAAAGACGCGTCACAACCACATCGGTGAGACTCTGATGAAGGCGGAAGAAACCGCTGAAACATGTCAGGTAATGCACCTAAAATAATTTGTTTGCTATAAAAGAAACCAGTGAAGTGATTTACATAAAATGAATCATATTCCTGTGTGGTAAACTAAATAAATAATACAAATAAATGTAATAAAAATGTAAAATGTACTCCACTTTAGTCACTTTGGTTGTTTTATTTCAAATTCTTTGGTATGAAGATAGAGTCCAAAATTCTTCTAGACTTAAGTATACCATGTTAGAAATTATTTAACATTTTGCTAAGTATGAACACTTCAACACGATAATGGAAAAATGAATATCAGATTTTATAATTAATATACAAAATAATTTATAAGTTATTCTGATGAAAACATACAAGCAATCGTCACTTTTATCAGAACAACTGCTGGAGTGCACATTTTGCGATGTCTTCCAACAATTTGCACAGAGGATATTTTGTGTTGTTTCTCAGGTGACATGTCTCGACTCTATTCTGGAACAGAACATGAGCATGAGTTGAGTAACGCACAAGATTTGAAGAATAAAACTCTGTGCTCTTATGAACAACAACTATGTCTGTTAATAACGTTATCTTTTTATCATAAATGCAATCAAACTTTTCTAAATCTTTTTTTGCAGTGATTCCAAACCTGCCCTCAATTTTTTCTCGAGCACATCAGATTTTCATATTGACAACAATAATATTATTAATACAATAGCATAGCCGTTCATGGGGGTGAATGAGTTAAATGAGAATATCTCAAAAACCTGATGTGCTCATTTAAAAAAAATACATATTGACACTTCAAGCCATCTCTGATTAAAATTTGCTTTAGAGAAGTGTAATAGGAGTTTACCTTCTTATTGTACTGATGTAGATTACGGGCAAGTATTTTTAGTTCTTCACCAGTAGTTTTGTTCACGCCTTTCTCAGCTTTGCAAAAGGAACTTTTCTGTAAAGGTCACTGTTAATGATGTCAACTTTCTGTTCAGGTGACAACCTTACTTACCTTGTCATCTTACGAAAATGTCTCAAACTTACCTGACATGTTGCCATGTTTGGCTTTTGCGTCATTCCACGCGACTTTGAAAAACAATTTTTCAAGGTTTTCTCAGCTTCGCAAAAGAAACTTTTCTGTCAAGTAAAAAAACACTGTTATTAATCCGGTCAAGTGCCATCCATGTTGACATGACAAAGCCTACCTTTCTGTCATATGAAAATGTCTGAAACCTACTAGACATCTTGTGGTGCTTGGCTTTTGCACCATGAGTGTTAGGGTTTTCCAGGTTATCTTTATCATAGGATTATGTTGGAATGTAACAGGTAATAAATACCTTACCTTGTCCTCCTTATCACAAGGTCGTAAAACATCCCCTGAGATGTTTAGACTAGAGGACAAGGGCTTTCTATTCAGCCCACTCATACCCCCACTCTGTTTCTCTTAATAAATATCCTCTTGCAGGAAGGAGAGTCCAGAGCTCTATTCGAACATCGCTGCACACACAGCGACGAATGGACTCTCCACCTGCAGGTGTCCAAAAGGACTTACTTGTCTGCCGTGTGGTTCTTGCAAAATAAGTTGGAGTGAACAAATCTCTAACATTGAGAGTCAGTCGCGGGGACTGTAAAAAAGGCAAAACCTATCAATATAATAAAATAATAATTATATTTTTATCATTTTTATTTGAATATACCGTATGTACTTACTGGGAGAAGACATGCATTCTCCGTTGCTTCCTGGATACTCTTTAGCTGGATATCATCAGAAAGCACAAAGGATGCTGAAAAGAAGGCCATGAGTATGACTATTACATCAGTGTTAAGTGTCATCATGATTTCGAAAGCAAGCACAGGCCGACGCTGTCAGGTGGGGCAAAAAAACAATAAGCCCCACTTTCAGATGCTCTGCTTTACATAAGAGGCATAAGAGGAAAGAAAGACCATATAAGGACTTAAAGTAGCGTGGGTCCACGCATGTGACCCGCGCCCACATTGAGTAGCACCTCGACATTTATTGTATGTATTAGGGGTGTGACAAAAACTAATTCATATTGGAAAAATTGCTTTTAATTTGACAAATCGAATGGTACATTTTAAAATAGACGAGTAACGCACATCGAGATACCTCATTTTCTACTAGTATGATTGAATATTATTCAGTGTCCATTTCTTATTATATATAAGTGAGAATCCAATCTGCATTTCACGTGTGGATGAATACATTCACTGGTTTACAATGTCAATTTTAGCAAGGCCTTGGTGGTGCAAAGGTTAGTGTAGGCGCTGGTTTGACTCCTGCCTCAGGCCTGTTTCGGTCCAGAATATTTTCCAACTCCAGTTTGAACTCCTACTTACTCTACATAAACCCCTATTTCAAACTAGGGTTATTTATATATATTTAATTTATTTTTTACTTTCATTTTTTATTTTTTATTATTATTTTATTTTTGTATTGTTTTTTTTTTTATTATTGTTATTTATTTATTTGTTTATTTATTTATGCTGCCTACCCCGACTCTTGTTTTTGATTATTTTGCTCGTCTTCAAAAAACTTAAGAAGCCTGTATAACGCCATACAAAGCGTGTCTACAATCTTTTTGGCGTGGTGTTCGTGTGTGTCGGTGGTGACTTGGAAGCTTTTGCGCACACTTGTGTTACCGCCGAGCGCCGACAACGAGACAAAAGCTGACTGAGTTGACCTCACAAACGGGTCCACTCAACATATGATGCTGTCATTCTCCGTCCGTCTCTTGTTTACCTTCAGAGTGTGTCAGACCTGCACAGGTGAGTAAAATATTCACTTTATTTTTATTTATATATATATATATATATAAAACACCTCGGTTTTGTGCACACCGGGCAGGCTTTGTACTATCTGCAAAAAAAAAAAAAAAAAAAAATATATATATATATATATATATATATATATATATATATATATATATATATATATATATATATATATATATATATATAATTATATATAATATTATATATCTATATATATCTATATATCTATCTATATATATATATGTGTGTATATATATATATATATATATATATATATATATATATATATATATATATATATATATATATATATATATATATATATATATATGTGTATATACACACACACACACACACACACACCGAGAGATTCGCACCCGGGACGAGTGGCGAAAGAACCAAGCGGCCTTTCTCAGCATCTGGGGCCTCAGCTGTCTCTACGGCACCGCCTGGGCTCTCGCCTTCCTAGAATTCAGACCGTTCTCAGACTTTATAACGTTCCTCGCCTGCATCCTCAATTTCATATATATATATATATATATATATATATATATATATATATATATATATATATATATATATATATATATATATATATATATATATATATATATATTTATACATATATAAATATATATATATATTATACGGCTGACTAGCTTTATACGTCTGACTAGCTCAATCAGTAAGTGACATGACTTACAAACGGAAGACCCGGGTTCGATTCCCGGCAGGGGCACAATATGAGCAATGAGCGATTACCTTACCAACAGTCAGTGTGGGTCCTTAGGCAAGACCCTTAACGATACCGCCTACCTCAGAGATAATGAGAGTACAAGAAACGAAAGACATGCCGGCTCAGACGTCGCCCGGACAAAGAAGGTCTGCGTCAGGTGCTGGGGAACCAGAGCACCCTGATGAAAAATGGGCTACTGGAACAAGACACAAATGGCCGAGATGCGAGAATAAGGATCTATTGGAATGCTACTACTCCAGCAACCCGAGCGAGAGGGGTTACATGCGGAGAATGCGGGAACAATGGCAACTTCAATACCCACAGTCAACACTATCGGCCAAGCAACTAGTAGCTCAATGATCCAATATCCATAAACGGCACCTGCTATCACACCTCGAGATTGAGATACAACACAAATGCCATAGCGAAGACCAACCAGAGCACCAGGTCAGAGACGAGTTAAATCCATGTAAAAGTCCAGAGGTTGGGTACGAAACCCCAATAAGCACAATCAAGCTGAACGAGGCAGCAACTGACCTGAAGAACAAGATCACGGTGAGAATGAATGCTCGGGAACCTAAATACACACTGCAGAGGCTAAGTGAAGTACCCTCAGAAAGTCTCCTAGAAGATGTGAATGCAGCATTGACAACAATTCCTACGGCTACCATCACTGAAACCAATGAGCTGATATACACCTCAGCAGCAGTGATCCTAGAAATGCTTGGCTACAAGAAGAATGACCATATGCGACCACAACAGTGCCCACCATGGAAGAGAAGGCTGGAGGCCAAAATCAAGATAGCACGGAGAGAAGTGAGCCAAATGACAGAGGCCCAGAAAGGTGCAATGAAAAAGCAAGTTCCCAAGAAATACAGCCAGATGCCCATACCTGAAGCACTCGAAACTGCCAAACAAAGACTCCAAGCCTTGGCCAGCCGCCTAAAGAGGTACACAAGAGAGAACTGTACCAGGCTGTCAGTGAACAGCAAACGGCGCACCCTGACGGTTTAACCATCTTCGCTGGAGACTTCAATCATGCCAACTGAAGTCTGTTTTCCCGAGGCTTCACCAGCATGTTCCTTTTCCGACACGTGGAGACAGCTTCCTGGACCTGGTCTACTCGGCGCAAAAGGGAGCCTTCAAAGCCACCCCCCTCCCCCATCTGGGGCTTTCTGACCCGTTTTGCTTTTGCCCGCATACAGATAGGTGGTAAAGGCATCCAGGCCGGTTCGGAGGCAGGTTCGAGTGTGGCCTGAGGGTGCCTCCGATGCACTTCGTGACTGCTTCGACACCACTGACTGGGACTTGTTTAAGCAGGCAGCCACCTACAACGATTGGACGGACATAGAGGAATATACTGACTCTGTTACCTCTTACATCACGAAGTGCATCGATGATGTGACTTGCTCGAAATCCGTCGTAACTCGCGCGAACTGGAAGCCGGGGCTGACGGGGGCTGTCCTCAGACTGTTGAGGGCCAGGGACAAGGCTTTCAGAGCAGGGGATGAGGCTGGCTTGAGGACAGCGAGGGCCGACCTGTCCCGAGGCATCAAAGAAGCGAAGAAGGCGTTCTCGTGCAAGGTCTCCACCCACTTCAAGGACAGCAAGGACGCACGTAGCCTTTGGCGGGGCATTCAGACCATCACGGACTACAAGCCCGCGCCGAGGAGCTGTGAGGGCGACGTCCGTCTGCTGAACGATCTGAACCGCTTCTTTGCTCGCTTCGACGCCCAGAACAGCACTTGCCCGCTGAAGACCACTCCCCCCCCACACGAGCAGCCCCTGCGCCTCTCTGCCGACGGTGTGAGGAGGGCGCTTGCCGCTATTGACACCCGTAAGGCGGCGGGCCCTGACAACATCCCGGGTCGAGCGCTGAAGGACTGCGCTGGGGAGCTGTCGGGTGTCTTCACGGACATCTTTAACGTTTCCCTGCAGCAGGCCATCGTCCCCTCGTGTTTCAAGGCTGCCACCATCGTTCCTGTGCCGAAGAAACCTGCACCGTCCTGCTTCAATGACTACCGCCCTGTGGCACTGACGCCCATCATCATGAAGTGCTTTGAGCGGCTGGTCTTGGAGCACATCAAGTCCGTTCTCCCCCCCACCATTGACCCTTTCCAGTTTGCGTACCGTGCCAAGCGGTCCTCTGAGGATGCCATCTGCTCTGCCCTCCACTCGGCCCTCACCCACCTGGAGAGAAAGGACTCATATGTGAGGTTGCTGTTTGTGGACTTCAGCTCTGCCTTCAACACCATTGTGCCGCAGCGACTCATCTCCAAACTCGACGAGCTGGGCCTCAGTACCTCCCTCTGCAACTGGATACTGGACTTCCTCTGTCAGAGGCCTCAGGTGGTGCGTGTTGGCGACAAAATCTCCGCCAGCATCACGCTGAGCACGGGGGCCCCCCAGGGCTGCGTGCTCAGTCCATTGCTCTTCACCCTGCTGACGCATGACTGCACTGCGACCTACAGCGACAACCGCATAGTGAAGTTTGCTGACGACACGACTCTGGTGGGTCTCATCACGAAGGGCGACGAGACTCGGTACAGGTCGGAAGTTGACCTTCTGACCACGTGGTGCAGGGACAACAACCTCCTGCTGAACGTCGGTAAGACCAAGGAAATCATTGTTGACTTCCGGAAGGGTCACAAAACACACCTGCCGCTGATCATCGACGGTGCTGTGGTGGAGAGGGTGAGCTGCACCAAGTTCCTGGGGGTGCACATCAGTGAGGACCTCTCCTGGTCCGCGAACACCTCGTCACTGGCAAAGAAAGCTCAGCGCCGCCTGTACTTCCTGCGGAAGCTCAGGCGTGCATGTGCTCCTCAGGCAGTCCTGTCTACATTCTACCGTGGCACCATTGAGAGCGTCCTCACCAGTTGCATCGCTGTCTGGGGTGGTAACTGCACTGAACAGAACTTGAAGGCCCTGCAGCGCATAGTGAATACGGCTGGTAAAATTATTGGTGCTTCGCTTCCCTCCCTGAAGGACATTTACACCTCCCATCTCACCCGCAAGGCAACCTCGATTGCCAGAGATGTGAGTCACCCGGCTCACTCTTTGTTTGACCTTCTGCCCTCTGGGAGGAGGTACAGGAGCCTGCGCTCCCGCACCACCAGACTCGCCGACAGCTTCTTTCCCCAGGCTGTTAGGGCCCTGAACTCGCTACCCCCTTCTGCGCAGCGTGCGGCACTGTTGCGCTATTTTCGGGAATGTCTGCTGTACGCGCACTTGCTCTTTTTTGTTTTTTTCTTTTTGTGCTCCTCTTAATTATTTATTTATTTGTTTATTGTTGTGTTATTTATTCATTATTTATTCAGCACGCTTTTGTTATACTTGTTTACTGTTTGTCTGTTGTGAGCCATGTCTTGTCACCGTGGGATAGGGGGGAACGAAATTTCGGTTTCTTTGTGTGTCTTTGGCATGTGGAGAAATTGACAATAAAGCTGACTTTGACTTTGAATGAAGCCAGACGAATAAACAGGTTGTTCACAACACAACCAGCGAAAGTGTACGCTCAGTGGCAGGGGAATAATAGCAGAGCAGACCCACCAAGGCTGGAAACTGAACAGTACTGGAAGGATATATGGGAGCGGGAGGCATCACATAAGAAGGATGCACAGTGGCTGGTGGCTCTGAGAAAGGACCACAGCAAGCTCCCTGAACAGAACCCAGTAACCATCACAGTGGCAGACATCCAGAGAAGAGTCTCAGGAATGAAAAACTGGACAGCGCCAGGCCCTGACATGATCCACAGCTACTGGCTCAAGAAACTTACAACTCTCCATGAGCGCCTGGCAGCACAAATGAACCAGCTGCTAAGGGATGGGACTCACCCTGAATGGCTAACCCAAGGGCGTACGATCCTGATCCAGAAGGATCCATCAAAGGGTACAGTCCCATCCAACTACCGGCCAATCACCTGCCTCTCCACAACATGGAAGCTGATGTCGAGCATAATATCAGATAAGATCAGCAGGCACATGGATCAATACATGAGCACTGCTCAGAAAGGGATTGGTAAAAATACCAGAGGAGCAAAACATCAACTCCTGGTGGATAGAACAGTCACCCAAGACTGCAGAACTAGACGTACCAACCTGAGCACTGCCTGGATTGATTACAAGAAAGCATATGACTCAATGCCACATACTTGGGTCACGGAATGCTTGAGGCTGTACAACATCAATGGGACTCTGAGAACCTTCATCGCCAACTCGATGAAACAGTGGAAAACCACACTTGAAGCCAATGGCAAGCCACTTGCACACGTGACCATCAAATGTGGTATATACCAAGGAGACGCTCTGTCCCCAATGCTGTTCTGTATAGGACTGAACCCCCTCAGCCAAATAATCAACAAGACGGGCTATGGATACCAACTCAGGAATGGGGCCACCATCAGCCACCTCCTCTACATGGATGACATAAAGCTGTACGCTAAGAACGAGCGGGACATTGACTCCCTGATCCACACTACCAGGATCTACAGCTCTGACATCGGAATGTCATTCGGACTTGAGAAATGTGGCCGCATGGTGACTAAAAGAGGAAAGGTAATCCACACAGAGGGGGTCTCACTCCCAGAAGGAACAATAGCAGACAGTGAGGACAGCTACAAATACCTTGGAATTCCACAGGCAAATGGCAACCTTGACGAGGAAACAAGGAAAGCAGCCACAGCCAAATACCTCCATCGAGTAAGGCAAGTCCTAAGAAGTCAGCTCAATGGCAAGAACAAGTCCCTAGCCATTAACAGCTACGCCCTACCAGTAATCAGATACCCTGCAGGAATCATACGGCGGCCAAAGGAAGATATACAGACCACAGATATCAAGACACGGAAGCTCCTAACCATGCATGGAGGGTTCCATCCCAAGTCCAGCACCCTGAGACTGTACACTAGCCGTAAAGAAGGAGGCCGAGGACTAGCGAGCGTGAGAGCCACTATCCAAGATGAAACATCCAAGATCCATAAGTACATCAAGGATAAGGCCCCAACGGATCACGTGCTCAGTGAATGTCTCAGACAATGGGCATCAAAGGAAGATGAGGTGCTGGAGGGACCATCATGGGAGGACAAGCCCCTACATGGGATGTACCACCGAAACATAGCTGAAGTAGCTGATATCCAGAAACCCTACCAATGGCTAGAAAGAGCTGGTCTGAAGGACAGCACAGAGGCACTGATCCTGGCTGCACAAGAACAGGCCTTGAGCACCAGAGCAATAGAGGCCCAAATCTACCACACCAGACAAGACCCCAGGTGTAGATTGTGCAAAGAAGGTCCTGAGACAATCCAGCACATAACTGCAGGGTGTAAGATGCTGGCAGGTAAAGCATACATGGAGCGCCA
The DNA here is from genome assembly GCF_059516105.1 of Syngnathus floridae. Classification (NCBI taxonomy): domain Eukaryota; kingdom Metazoa; phylum Chordata; class Actinopteri; order Syngnathiformes; family Syngnathidae; genus Syngnathus; species Syngnathus floridae. The sequence goes on from NC_142413.1 coordinate 23,838,450, forward strand.
TAACCAAGTAGCTGGAATAGTGTACAGGAACATCTGTGCAGAGTATGGACTGGAAGTCCCAAGATCCAAGTGGGAAACACCTCCAAAGGTGGTAGAGAATGACCAAGCCAAGATCCTCTGGGACTTCCAGATCCAGACAGACAGAATGGTAATGGCGAACCAATCGGACATTGTGGTGGTGGACAAAGAGCAGAGGAAAGCCGTTGTGGTTGACATAGCCATCCCAAATGATGGTAACATTAGGAAAAAGGAACATGAGAAACTTGAGAAATATCAAGGGCTCAGAGAAGAGCTGGAGAAGACCTGGAGAGTTAAGACTTCAGTGGTACCTGTGGTCATTGGAGCACTAGGGGCAGTAACCCCCAAACTGGAGGAGTGGCTGAAACAGATCCCAGGAAAAAGTCAAGTCAAGTCAAGTCAAGTTTATTTGTATAGCCCTAAATCACAAACAGTCTCAAAGGGCTTCACATAGCCAAAAATTGACAATTATTCTCAAAGCATCCCCTGATCATAAGCTCCCAAAAGGGCAAGGAAAAACTCAAAAAACCCCTGCCAGGGGAAAATGAGAAACCTTGAGAAGGGACCACAGATGGAAGGATCCCCCTTTCAGGATCACCAGGTTGTAATGGATGCAGAGAGTGCACAAGTAATACATAATATGAAAATCAATGAAAAAATGGATGTCGGAGGTGCCCTCGATTGTCCTGGCCGTGTCTTCAAGGGGGTTGAGCTGCAGTTCCTTCATCTTGAATTGGTCCCCGAGAATCCAGCTAGCCGCGATCAGCTTTTGAGCCACCTAACCCCCTCCCCAGCCGGGGAGGGGGTGGGCAGAGAGAACAAAACAAACTCCGGCCAAATCGGCCATCACAAGTTAGTTAAAGGCCATCTCATAGAAATGTGTCTTTAAACATGTCTTAAATGTTTCTACTGAGGTAGTAGTTCTAATATCCATTGGTAGGGCATTCCAAAGCTCTGGAGCCCGAATAGAGAATGCTCTAGACCCTGCAGACATTTTCTTGGCCCTCGGTATAACTAAAAGACTAGCGTTTTGCGAACGAAGGTTACGAGACGGAACATAAGGAACGACTAGGTCGACGAGATATGAAGGCGCTAAGCCATGCAGTGATTTATAGGTTAGTAGAAGAACCTTGAAGTCACATCTTAAATGGACCGGGAGCCAATGTAATTTGGCTAATATTGGGGTAATGTGATCAAATTTTCTTGACCGTGAGAGCATCCTCGCAGCGGCATTTTGCACTAACTGTAGACTTTTGATACTGGACTTAGGAAGACCAGAGAATAATACATTACAGTAGTCCAGGCGCGACACAACGAACGCATGTATAATGGTTTCCGCATCCCCGGTCGAGAGGATAGGACGAATCTTAGCAATATTACGAAGGTGAAAAAACGCAATCCTGGTTATATTCTCGATGTGTTTTTGAAAGGAGAGCGTTTGGTCAAATATTACCCCGAGATTAGTTACCGTATCACTCTGAGTGATAGTCCGGTTATCTATAGTTATAGTGGTTTCCTTAAATAAGTGTTGATAACGAGTAGGACCAATTATCAACATCTCAGTTTTATCTGGGTTAAGACGAAGGAAGTTGAGAGACATCCATTGCTTGATCTCCGCAAGGCACGCCTCGAGATTACAACAGTCCCGTGGATCTGTCATCGATAACGGCATATATAATTGGGTGTCATCCGCGTAGCATTGAAAGCTAATATTATATTTACGTATTATGTCCCCAAGCGGAATCATATAAATATTAAATAAAATCGGTCCGAGTACCGATCCCTGTGGAACACCACACGTAACATTATAAAGCTCAGAGGACGTATTACCATGGACCACTCGGTGCGTCCTGCCTGATAGATAGGAATTGAACCAGCTGAGTGCTGACCCTGAGATACCAACACGACTTTTAAGACGCCCTAATAAAATATCAAAGTCTACAGTGTCAAAGGCAGCACTAAGATCGAGTAGTAACAATACAGACGACGTATTTGAATCCATAGCTATGAGGAGATCATTAGTCACTTTAGCAAGTGCTGTCTCTGTAGAATGATTAGCTCTAAAACCAGACTGAAAGGAGTCATATCGATTATTAGCGACCATGTAATCAATAAGCTGCTGCGCTACTACTTTTTCGAGAAGTTTTGCTATGAATGGGAGGTTTGAAACTGGCCTATAATTACTGAGACAGTCCGGGTCAAGATTTGCTCGCTTAAGTAGTGGTTTAATAATAGCGGTTTTAAAGGCTATTGGCACTATCCCAGAGGACACAGACAGATTGATTATATTTAAGACGGACGGTCCTAAAATTGGAAATAATTCTTTAAGTAGTTTGGCTGGAAGCGGGTCGAGTAAACATGTTGTTTGTTTAGCCGTACTAACCAATTTTGTAAGCATTTCAAGGGACACGCTTTCAAAATTTGAGAGGGTTATTGCATGATCCCCAGCGCTAGTAACCGGCGGAGCGATTGGCATGGTATTCTTGATCTCGTCCCTAATGGACTCAATCTTTTGAGCAAAAAATTTCATAAACTCGTCAGCTGAGTGGAAGGAGCTATCGGGGGTCGGCTGGCGCAGAGTTAGCTTTGCCACTGTATCAAATAGGTATTTAGGATTGTTTTTATTAAGATTAATGACTTGCGAAAAATAACGAGTTTTTGCTAAAATTAGCGCATCTTTATATTTCAGGAGGCTGTCCTTCCATGCCTGATGGAAAACCTCAAGTTTGGTTAAACGCCATCTGCGCTCAGGCTTTCTACATAATTGTTTAAACGTACGTGTTTCATCTGTGAACCACGGAGTTGGCCATCTACGGCGAGTTTTCAGACGTAGCGGTGCCACAGAGTTGATGGCTTTTAATAATGTCGCATTGAATTCATTTGTAAGATTATCGATAGAGCCGCTGTATGCGGGAAACATGGCGGTTGCCGGCGACAGTAACTCAGACAGCGCAGTTGCAGTCATGGAGTTAAAATTACGGCCGCTATAATTCCGATTGCTCTCTTGTCTTTGACAAGGAACTAAAATTTCAAATTTTATTAAGAAATGATCAGACAGAACAGTAGTGTATGGCAGTACTGCTATATTTGAGATTGCTAGTCCCCGGGATAATACCAGATCTAAGGTATTTCCATTCTTATGCGTTGCTGCTTGTACAGCTTGCGTAAAACCACACGTATCGATTAAAGTTTGAAATGCCGAAGTCAGTGGTTCTGACGGTGAATTCATGTGGATGTTGAAATCACCCATGATAACTATATTATCTGCATTTGTCACTAGATCAGCCACAAATTCTGAAAATTCATCCAGGAAGCCAGAGTAAGCCCCGGGTGGGCGGTAAATAACAACAAGATAGAATGACGGTAACGCAGTGGATCGCACAATGAGAACTTCAAATGTTTTAAATACGTGAATTGAGCGAGGCATAAATCTAAGCTCAGAATTTGAGATGAGGGCGACACCCCCACCCTTTTTTCGAGGACGTGCCACATGCGAGCTCACAAAATTTGGAGGCGAGGCCTCGTTAAGTGGCAGCAATTCATTAGGTTTTAACCAGGTCTCGCAAAGACCAAAAACGTTTAGATTATGTTCCGTGATAAGGTCATTAACGAGAACTGCTTTCGTATGAAGTGATCTAATATTCATAAAACCGAATTTAAGTGTAATCGGTTGATCAGGGTGCGTATCTATCGAAAGATTTTTAAACGGGATGCGAGTAAAATTGTGTTCTCTAGGCCTAATATCACCTCTCAAAAGTTTATTAGGGCGGTGGGATGAAACGACCGTGGGAATTTGATGATGAATATTTGTTACACATGTGAAGTTATCTAAAACAGGCACCATTTCATCAGCAAGACCGGTCGGGACGGAGTGATTGGATTTGTCTACTACCCCAGTAGAAAGTGTGTTTATGTGTATTGCAGCACTATTTAAACTGTCGCGCTCTAGTCTACACGAGGAGCTATGTGTATGCTGAAAGTCTAGCCTAGCGCTAGTTAACTTTAACTTAACAGACTCCAAACCCATCCTCACAGGTGGTCTAATCACCTGTGCCCTGGCCTGCTCTAGAGTGACCTGTCATGAGAGGCTCAAACAGTAATCTATATTCCTAGAAAGAGTGAAGGCGCCTTCACGGTTAGGGTGAAGGCCGTCCTTCCTCAGCAGGTCGGGGCGGCCCCAGAAGGATGACCAGTTATCTATAAAATACAGTCCCTGCTTTCTACAGAACCCAGCCATCCATCGATTAAGGGAGACTAATCTACTAAACCTCTCATCAGTGCCTCTCCCAGGCAGGGGGCCAGAGACAAATACTCGATGCCGACTCATCTTTCTGGCAAGATCACAAGTCCTCGCTATGTTTTTCTTTGTGATTGTCTCATCCTAACATCATTGGAGCTGACATGTATCACTATGTCCGAGTAGCTAGTGTTGTTGGAACTACGCTGTTGACTAGGCCTATTGCGAGTCAGCTCCCTAAGATTAGCTTCTATGTCGGGTGCTCTGCCCCCAGGAATACACATTACCGTGGCTGGATTTTTAAGCGTAATGTTTCGGGTAATGGAGTCGCCTATGACCAAAGTGCGAGGGCCAGTAGACCGAGATGACTCTCATCTGACATCTCAGTCCAGAAAAGTGCAGTACTAGGAACAGCAAAGATACTGCGTAGAACCCTCAAGCTCCCAGGCCTCTGGTAGAGGACCCGAGCTTGAAGGGAAAAAGAGACCACCCACGGGGGGTGAGGAAAAGTTTTTTTTTTTTTTTTTATTTCTTTTTTTTGCAGATAGTACAGACCCTGCATGGTGTGCACAAAACCGAGGTGTTTACGCCTATTTGGTTTGTGGCTGTGAGCGCAACGGCCTGCGTTGGACTTTCTCTTGTCTCGCAGCACCCCGCTGAGGTGCATATTTGCAATGACAAGATGGACACGCGAGAAGTGTTGGAAATAGTTACACAACGAGCCACCCCAGCTTTTCTTCTTTCTGCATGTTAAAGGGAAATGTGCTTTTGGGAGTTTGCAAACATATTTTAAGGTTGTGTTAAACTTATAATCATCTTAATATCTAGTATTGAAGTGCTCGTGTGGATTGGTGGGGGCCGAGGAATGTGCAGGCAAACTGCATGAACTTGTTTTCTTGGAAGTGTTGTGTATAGGCCCAGACAGGGAGTACCGGACGAGATAATCTCAAGGTCGGTGAGAAAGGAGAACAACGGCACATCTATGGGACTGGGCATCGAGGGGAAAACCCAACCGCCTGACCTCAGCGACACCTGGACGGGGAGGAGATGGCCATCCACCAATCATCTCATAATATTTTGCATGCTTTAATATTCATATTGTGTTTCTTTAAAACTGGGCAACCCGGAAGAATGTGTCGTCTTTTGGTGGTCACAAAAACGCACGAGTTTTAGTGTGAGGGACCCGGGACCCAGGCCTGTATTAGTGCGCTTTGTCAGGAATAAATAATTGGTAAATTTGGTCTAATTGATCTACTGGTCTTCTCTTTGACAGAACGAACTCGCAAAATTGTTAGGTGCGCCAGTGTGTGGATTAGGACATTGCAATTTATGTGTTAAGTGTTGATCGCAATTTGGAGTCAGATCAATAACTAGAATCCGTAACCTAACAATTTCTTGGTGACCGCGGACGTGATGTCAAGAGAAGGGTAATTGACAACTCGTGGTCTTCATCCAGGACACCGGACAGTGTCAGGGACATTGTCTCCCGGTCGGCGAACCGTTGGAAATAAGCGCACAACGTTGAGCTGGTACGACGTCTCCTCAACCCTGAGCTCACCACTGATAAGGTAAGCAGAATACCTGTTACTATAAGTCGAAATTCTGCAAATTGAAAGAGGAAATTTAAGAGGAGACTGTTGTTCAGATCAAATAAGGTGTGCATGAAGTGAAGATACATACGGTGAATAAGTTTGGAACTTACGTGTGTAACGTGTACGGTAAAGTCAGGGACTTACGCGTACTACGGATAGGTCAGGGACCTAGTGCTTCGTCGTGGCGGACAAGGGTACGGTGACGATCGTATTCAGATAGCTGGGGTTAATAAAGAGATCCCCGAGGGGAAGTGAGGCCTCCTCAAAAAATATCCGGTGGTAACAGTTCCTCCTGTGAGAGATCAGACCACTAAAATATCCAAAATGAACAACCAAATTGGGGGGAGTTTGTGTGATGAGGGGAGTTTGTGTGATGAGAGCAGTGTGTGTGCTGAGAGGAATGAGTGGAGTGAGATTGAAAGAATGTATGCTGATGTGGAAGCGCAAATTGTGAGTGGCATTGACCGAAAGAGAGTGGCGAAGGAGCGAATGAGACACCGAAAAGTCTTCGCGAAATTGGAAGGTGACAAATTGTTTAAGGGCTTCCCAACAGCTTGGGACATGGAACGCCTGGCACGGCAGTTGCAGCAAAAAGAGACTGGGGTGCTGAAAAGAAAGCTCGCCTTAGAGGACGAGAAAAAAGGCGCCGGCTGGCGTAAGCGGAAGGTGCTCGAGAAGCACATTAGGGAGAATGAGGAAGAGCGACGCTCCTTGCACAATTTTGCGACAGCTGCAACAGCCATTTTTGCCACTCAGAAGAAACTGCCCGTAGAAAGTGTTGTTAATGTGAGAAAAGCAGAGGAGGTAGAGAAAGCGGTGAAAATAGACGAGGAAAGAAATGAATACAAGGGCATTTATCCATCTTTGCATGATGTGACACACCCGAGTGCCCCCACCCTCGGAGTGAGCTATGTTGGACCGCCGCCGTACGGCGACCCCGGAGTAATGGCTCCGGTGGTGACGCTGGGTGGCAGGATGGTAGTGGATGTCGAGGGCGAAGGCGAAAGGGCGGATCAGAGTATTGTACAGTTGATTGAACAAGCAGTAAATAAAGAGAGGCGACGTGCCCGGGAGGGGGACACATCCCGCGTGGACACCTCCACCCCCGGTCCTAGCCCTCAACCGTCCAATGTGACGAAAGGAGAAAGCTGGCATAGACTTACGGCCGAGAATGAGGCGCTAAAAAAGAAAATTGATCAAGCCGATGAGCAGCGTAGACAGGAGACGCAGATGTTAAAATGGGCAACGGAGAAAGGGAGACGAGAAGACGCGAAGAGCGCGCGAAGACAGCAAGAGCGTCCACAGTGGGAAAGCAGCGAGGGTGAGGAAGAAGATGATGTTGTGATGCAACAGAGAAAAATGTTGGAGTGCGCGAATCAGGACAGTAGAAAGAAGTGCAGACAGGGAGAGAGAGAGACACGGAGAAAATATAATTTGCGGAGTGGTCAGGGACAGATGACACAGGCCGAGGTGCAGAAAAATGAATTGATGTGTCCGCTGGTGACCACATCGGGCGGTCAGCACTACGAGCCCATGGTGCTCCGTGATGTGACCGCGATGATGGAAAAGATGCCCCCACTTCACAGAGGAGGCAAGGTGTGGCTGAACAAATTTTTGGCTCTGATGAGTGGGCAGAGCTGTACACTCGGTGACATGCGCCAGATGTTGGCAGGAGCATGCTCTCTAGTGCAATTGCAGGCAATTGAGGAAGCAGCAGGCACAGCGAGACTGGGGAGGGAGGTGCCCTTGCCACAAGTAGCAGCGCCCCTGTTTGAAAACATTAAATTGACTTTCCCACAACCCACCGATCTGGCCCCCACTATGTTTCCTTATGATGTGAAAATGTCACCTGCACAACATTATGTAACATGTGTGGAGAGTTGGATTGAAACCACAGGTCGACATCCGGCTCTCACGCACGAGGCAGAGGTGCTCTTCCGAACGGCGCTGCTGGACGGACTTCCACCAGATGTGAAGAAGCAGCTAATGTCAGATCCTGACATTCTGGTTTGTGCCGAAGAACGATTTAAACGTCATCTTTTGCATCACTGCAGAATGTTCACTGAGTCACAAGCTAAAGTTGAAAACGAGACAGACGCATTATCTAAACAGTTGTTGAAATTACAGTTGGCAAAAATGCATGGTGAAGCTAAACAGTCTAAATCACAGAAAAAGGAAATGCAAATGTCACAGGCTCCTCAGGTGGTGGGGCGCGGAAGAGGCCAGTTCCGGGGCGGATACAGAGGCCGGGGAGGGAGTGCACCTGCTTACCCGGGGAGGGCAACATACAAGCCCCATTCAACAAACGCATGTTTCATCTGCGGCGAAACCGATCACTGGGCAAAAGAATGTCCACAGTATCGACCACGCGGAGCCACCCGCCCAGCCGGAGGCCCGCCATACCAACCCGGGGCGCCGATGCAACAGGCAGGAACAGCTCCATCCGGTGGACGGCCCTGGCAACAGCCACAAACGCACGGAGGTCAGTACTACCAACATGATGATCTCTGGTGTGGACAATTTGAATAGGGCTGCCCGGGGAGCCAGGAAAGCAGTGGCCCGGCGGAGCCAATGCTTCATGTGACAGTGGAAGGAAAACCTGTGAAGATGCTGGTGGACACGGGAGCAACTTATTCATCAACTAGAAAATGCAATTTCTGGAGAAATTGCGTGTGAAGGCGAAGACTTTGACTCACTTCTTGGGGAATGATGCCGAATGATGTTGAAATGAGTTGAATTACTTGAGAAATGTAGAAAACAGAGGTGAAAAACGGAATTTTGGAGAATTTGGTGGAATTTTGGAGGATTTGGTTGAATTTCGAATCTGAAAATGTGGAATTCATGGTAAGTGGGAATTTGGGGAATAGGTAGGAAAAAGATGAAGAGTTGAAAGTTGGAATGGGTTGAATCGGTTGAAAAATGTAGAAATTAGAGTAGAAAAACAAATTTTTGGAGAATTTGGTTGAATTTCAAATTTGAAAATTTTGAATTTTTTGTAAAGGGAAGTTGTGGAATAGGTAGGCAAAATATGAATACTTGAAAGTTGGAATGGGTTGAATCGGTAGAGAAATGTAGAAATGAGAGTAGAAAACGAAATTTTGGAGAATTTGGTTGAATTTCAAATTTGGAATTTTTGGTAAGTTGGAAGTTGTAGAATAGGTAGGCAAAAGATGAACAGTTGAAAGTTGGAATGGGTTGAATCGGTTGAACAATGTAGAAATTAGAGTAGAAAAAAAATGTTGGAGAATTTGGTTGAATTTCAAATTTGGAATTTTTGGTAAGTGGGAAGTTGTGGAATAGTTAGGCTAAAGATGAAGAGTTGAAAGTTGGAATGGGTAGAATCGGTTGAAAAATGTAGAAATTAGACTAGAAAAACAAAATTTTGAAAAATTTGTTTGAATTTCAAATTTGGAATTTTTGGTAAGTCGGAAGTTGTGGAATAGGTAGGCAAAAGATGAAGAGTTGAAAGTTGGAATGGGTTGAATTGGTTGAACAATGTAGAAATTAGAGTAGAAAAACAAAATGTTGGAGAATTTGGTTGAATTTCAAATCTGGAATTTTTGGTGAGTGGGAAGTTGTGGAATAGGTAGGCAAAAGATGAAGAGTTGAAAGTTGGAATGGGTTGAATCGGTTGAACAATGTAGAAATTAGATTAGAAAAACGAAATTTTGGAGAATTTGGTTGAATTTCAAATTTGGAATTTTTGATAAGTGGGAAGTTGTGGAATAGGTAGGCAAAAGATGAACAGTTGAAAGTTGGTATGGGTAGAATCGGTTGAAAAATGTAGAAATTAGAGTAGAAAAACGAAATTTTGAAAAATTTGGTTGAATTTCAAATTTGGAATTTTTGGTAAACGGGAAGTTGTGGAATAGGTAGGCAAAAGATGAACAGTTGAAAGTTGGAATGGGTTGAATCGGTTGAAAAACGTAGAAGTTAGAGTAAAAAAACAAAATTTTGTAGAATTTGGTTGAATTTCAAATTTGAAAATTTGGAATTTTTTTGTAAGTGGGAAGTTGTGGAATAGGTAGGCAAAAGATGAACAGTTGGAAGTTGGAACGGGTTGAATCGGTCGAAAAATGTAGAAATTAGAGGTGAAAAACGAAATTTCGTGAAATTTTGTCGGAATTTTTAACGTGAAAACGTGAAATTTTTGAATTTGGGAATTTTGGGAATGTCGAGAATCATTCTGAATGTGGTTTGAATGTGCTGAATGAGGTGAATTTAAAAGGGGAATGACGTAAATGTGAAATGTCGAATCTGCCATTGAGAATGAATGGGGAAAAATTTGTCGTAAATTCGCGAATTTTGCGAAATCGGAAAATTTTCGGAACGAGAAAAATGGAAGCGCTCATCTCGTGAATATTTGGAATACGTCAAAAGTGGAACGGAGTGAATCGGATGAATTATGTGGAAGAAGAAGCGGGACAAAAAAGTGTGGAGAATAAAATATAATAATAATAATAATAACTAGAATTGCAATTCCTGGAGAAATTGCGTGTGAAGGCGAAGACCTTCGCACTATTGTTATTCTACTTTTTTCGAAATGAAAGACAGGAAAAATGAAAAAGGGCAATTAATGAATATAAATGATGATGAATAAAGTAAATGGGTAAAATGATGTGTTAAAATGATAAGCAGGAAAAATAAAAAGGGAAATAAATGATGATGAATGAAATAAATGGGAAAAATAAGTGGTAATAATAAAAAGGGAAATAAATAATGATAAATGATGATAAATAAAATAAATAGGAAAAATGATGAGTGGGAAAAATAAAAAGGGAAATAAATGATAAATTATGAATAAAATAAATGGGAAAATGACGAGAGTTACAAATGAAAAGCGTGAATAATGATAAGCGGGAAGAATAAAAAGGAAACTAAATTATAAAATAAATGGGAAAATGACAAAAGTTACAAATGATAAACGATAAAAATGATAAGCGGGAAGAATATAAAGGAAATCAAATTAATATACAATAAACGGGAAAATGACGAGAGTTACAAATGATAAGCATTAAAAATAAGCGGGAAGAATAAAAAGGAAAATAAATTATTATTAAAATAAATGGTAAAATGACAAGCTACAAATCATAAGCGTTAAAAATATTAAGCAGTGAATAAAAAGGAATAAAAGCAGTACCCACAGTTGGAATTGAACTCACGCGGGGAAGCGGCTCGAGTTAATTAGCGCCTGCATTACCAAGTGAGCTAATTGATTTGCTATTTTGAAATGGTGTAATTTGCTTAATGTCATCAATGTTCATGTTGAATGCGCCATTAAGAATGAATGCGTAATTTTATACCACAAATGTACTAATTATGCAAAAACGATAAATGTTTATGGCGAAAAAACTGCAGCCAGTGTCGTGTGAGTTTGTGTAATGGTGAGACGCCAGATGTGGCACGTGTAAAATTCGAACCCACGCGGGAAAGTGGCTCGTGTTGAAATCGCCATTAAGAATGAATGGGGATTTAAAAGTCACAAATTTGCTAATTACACAAAAACGGTAAATGTTATCAACAAAAAAAATGGTAGCAAGCATGCCATGAATTTTTGGAATGTGTGAAAGTTTGAACGGGGTGAATCGGTTGAAGCATGTAGGACTAGTTAGGTGCCAAAAAAGCGGGCGGAATAAGTTTAATAATAATAATAACTAGAATTGCAATTTCTGGAGAAATTGCGTGTGAAGGCGAAGGCAAATGTTAAAAATGATAGGCGGGAAGAAAAAAAAGGAAAATAAATCATGAAAATATAAATGGGAAAATGACAAGAGTTACAAACGATAAGCGTCAAAAATGATAAGCGGGAAGAATAAAAAGGAAAATAAATTATTATAAAATGAATGGGAAAATGACGAGAGTTACAAATGATAAGCGGGAAGAATAAAAAGGAAAATAAATTATGAAATAAATGGGAAAATGATGAGAGTTACAAATAATAAGCGTTAAAAGTGATAAGCTGGAAGAATAAAGAAGAAAATAAATATTATAAAATGGAAAAATGACGACTTACAAATCATAAGCGTTAAAAATAAGCAGTGAATAAAAAGGAAAAAAGAAATTGCACTAAGTAGGAATCGAACTCACACGGGGAAGCGCTGCGTGCTGAGAAACGCCCGCGCCACCAACTGCGCTAACGACGTCTTTCCATTGAAGGGGTGAAAGTTGGTTAATGTGATGAATGTTCAAGTTGAATGGGCAAATGCGTAATTTTATACCACAAATGTACTAATTATGCAAACACGGTAAATATTTAGAACGCCCAAAACTGCATGAAGTTTTGTGACATGTGAAATTTGAAACCTCGCATGAAGATGGCTCGTGTTGAAATTGCCATTCAGAATGAATGGCCACATATTGAATAAGCCACATATTTGCCAATGACACAAAAACAGTGAATTTCATGAACAAAAAATGCCAAGAATAAATGCATAATGTTATACCACAAATGTACTAATTATGCAAAAACGTTCAATGTTTAGAACGAAAAATACTACAAACTCTGGCAGAAATCAATGCTTTTGACAAAATAATGCAGTCAAATATTTAAGTCAAGTCAAGTTTATTTGTATAGCCCTAAATCACAAAGAGTCTCAAAGGGCTTCACATAGCCAAAAATTGACAATTATTCTCAAAGCATCCCCTGATCATAAGCTCCCAAAAGGGCAAGGAAAAACTCAAAAAACCCCTGCCAGGGAAAAATGAGAAACCTTGAGAAGGGACCACAGATGTAAGGATCCCCCTTTCAGGATCACCAGGTTGTAATGGATGCAGAGAGGGCACAAGTAATACATATGAAAATCAATGAAAAAATGGATGTCGGCGGTGTCCTCGATTGTCCTGGCAGTGTCTTCAAGGAGGTTGAGCAGCAGTTTCTTCATCTTGAATTGGTCCCCGAGAATCCAGCTAGCCGCTATCAGCTTTTGCGCCACCTAACCCCCTCCCCAGCCAGGGAGGGGGTGGGCAGAGAGAACAACACAAACTCCGGCCAAATCGGCCACTCCAAGTTAGTTAAAGGCAATCTCATAAAAATGTGTCTTTAAACGTGTCTTAAATGTTGTAAAAGTGGCACGAAGAGCTATGCTTTCAAACAGAAAACTTAGTCTTCCCAATGAAAAGTGCAACTGCACCCCACCCACCCCTAACTCTGACAGAAACCAATTGGGCAAATGGACAGCATTGGCAAAATAAAATCTTTATTGACATATTTGAACTACTTCACCCTGTGAATAAATGAGTCGCAGTAAGAGTCCACCTTGTGGTATTGTAGGCAGCTCAGAAAAAGTGTTGCTCCACACACTCATGGCAATTTTTGTCTCAACGCCCTCCCCATCCACCAACATGACCTCTCCCTCTTCGACCATCAGCCCTATGGCCACCAAATCGACAGTTGCATTGTAGACCTAGTGAATAAAAACACAATTAGGTTTACTCAGGTGAAAACTGACAACAATTATATAACTCAAAGGTTACAAATAAGTCTATAAACCTAAGGTCAATTCATTACAGTCACACCCAGCAATTACTAATTCACAAGGTGTCCATAAAATCCTTCCATTATATGTACCGTTTTGTCCCCACCAGGGGGGGGTGTTTGCAAACAGGCTAGTCACAAGTCAACAGCATTTCTCATAAAGTTGTAAAATTTGAAGGAGATTGTATGGAAAGCCGGCATTCATAGTATTATACTCATTCATTCAAAACAACCTAAACTGATAACATTCCTTTTCCATTTTAAAGATTTTTCTTTACTCACCGATATCTTAGAATATTGCGTGGTGTTGAGCGACAGGCCAAATTCGTTCGTCACGGCACGAACGTGCGTGAAGGTGTAAAAGGCCCCAACCTTGATCGGGGTCAAGTTCGCCTCCCTCCACACAGCCACTCGTACGACATCTTCATTCTGCAATGGTTTAAAACCAAATATTACTTCAGTATGCATGCGTGAAGTGGAATAACAGTAAATCGACAGGTTGCTTACCTGTTTTATGTATACGATGCTCAATGGCACCAACCGAGCCCCACGTACAGAAACCATTCTGCTTGCCTGTTTCTAATTTGGAACAAACAGAAATACAATTGTGTTATCCTGCAATGTTTAATGGTAGAAAACAAGTTTTTATTTTTAGTAGTTCTAAATAGATATTTAACATGCATGTGTGCGTGAAGTAAACTTACACTTTCGACCTGTCCCTCGATGTCTACCAGCCCCTCAGGAGGGTTTCTGATCACCTCCCTGACAGACATTGGCAACGATGGGGGGAAAATGAGCTTGAGGGCCTCAGCCCTCAAAGCATCGCTGATCTCCACTTCCGCCCCCATATATATCTTGCTTGTCTTTTGACATAGAAGAACGTTCGGGTTTCCCGGCTCCGCCATGAAATGGACAAAAACGTAACTGTTGCCCTCTGTGACTTGGCACGCCAGATTACTGAAAAGAGTAATCTTGAAAGCGGCTGTACCATCACAGAGGGCAACAGTTACATTTTGATAATGCCCATCCATCTCACAGCCCGTAGCACCCATCTTCCACCCTCTGGCCCGAAGGTCATTCCGCACACCGACCACTTGGGCTTTAATGACTTTATTGTTCATTCTGAAAGATAAAGTGCCAAATGATAATGATCAGAATTTTTTCAGATAATGTTTTATATACACATTTCCATTTCATTCCAAGTCTGTGAAGAAAATTTCAAAAAAATGCAACAAATTGCAAAACGGATGACCGAAAGCGGCTAAGCAACTTGAAATGTTGCTTGTATTTGTAGCATGTGATTTTGCTAATCTTCCTTTGTTTGTTTGTGTAACCACTTTGACTTTAAACCACAAATGTGTCCAATTGCAAGCACATGGGTATGGCGGTGGCCATTTTGTCCCATTGTGCACACATGGACGGCCAATTTTCCACGTGCAAAAGCCTTGCGCGCAGACTTTGAACGGCCTTCTTATGATAGAGCATTAATTTTCACAGATAAAACAATATAGCAGATTTAAAAGTGCCACCTATGCTTGTTTTACAACTTATGTTCACTTCCATGCATCTGATGGCATTAATTCATTGCAAGTTCATCAGAATGTACCTCAGAAAAAGACCATTGCAACAACAGGACAATATTTTTTCCAAGTATAGTAATTGAACAGCAGAATCATAGAATACTTGATTAACTTCCACTCAGTTTGGAAACGATATTTTGCACACCAACACATCAGTCTAGGTTAAAGAAATAATAATTAACAAACTATGCACATGTCTGTGTTTACCAAAGACGTTTATCAAAAATTAAATTTTAAATTGGAGGAGAGATACCTGAGAAAAGCACTTACCTCTCTCTTCAGGTTTGCTGTAACGAGGTCAGCTTGGGGTCTCCACCCGCTTTTATGCATGGTGGAGTAAAAAAAAAAAAAGCTGTTTGGGCATAGCATCACAACTTTATTAGTTACACAGATAGATAAATAGATAGATCTTTATTGTCATTGTCACATGTACAACAAAATTAAAAATCCCAAACGATCAGTGCATCTGCTAAAAGTAGGTTAAAAAAAAAAAAGCTCAAAGATTATATAAACTAAAAACAACACAAATCCTTCAGCTCAGTGGCCTAGTGGTAGTGTCCAACCTGAAACTGGAAGGTTGTGAGATCAAAACTCAGCCACGTCACACCGCAGACTATTAAAATAGGACCCATTGACGTAAACCAGGGGTGTCCAAGTTCAGTCCTCGAGGGCCGCATTCCTACATGTTTTCCAAGTTTCCCTCGTTAAACACACCTGATTCAAATGATCAGTTCATCCTCACGTTCTGCAGGAGCCTGATCATTGAATCAGGTTTGTTTAATGAGGGAAACTTGGAAAACATGGAGGAATGCGGCCCTTGAGGACTGGACTTTGACACCCCTGCCGTAAACAATCACAACAATGTGAATAATATCCAGAAGTAGGAAATAAAGTCAATTCACTTGTTTTATTTTTTACCACAATAAACCGTCAGGACATGTAATGTTTTACTGATTCCATACATCAATTTTCTGAACCACTTAGTCCCCACAGGGGTCACCGGCGTGCTGGAGCCTATCCCAGCTGTCATCGGGCAGTAGCGAGGGGACACCCTGAACCGGGGGCCAGCCAATCGCAGGGCACACACAGACAAAACCATTTACACTCACACCTAGTCTTCAATCGGCCTGCCAAGCATGTTTTGGATGAGGGAGGAAACCAGAGTGCCTGGAGAAAACCTACGCGGGCCCGGAAAGAACATGCAAACTCCCCGCAGGGAGGGCCGGAGGTGGAATCAAACCCGCACCCTCCTAACTGTGAGGCGGACGTGCTACCCAGAGCTTCATCGAGCCGCCTGATTCAATACATTATAAACATAAGAAGAAACATCAGCAAAAAGAAAATGAATAAACTGGATTTGATCTAAATGTATTCAAATTCACATTTTAAATTGTGAAAACACAAAACATGATAAACCAAACCAAGTTGGTGATTTTTGTGGGCGAAAAAACAATGATTTATTTTATTACAGCTGAATGAAAGACAGTAGTGGGGTAAAAGTACTGTATTTGCCGTGAAAAAGTTATATTTGAACATGTTTTTTATTACTAATGTTAAAGTCAGCGGTGTGGTATTATCGTATATTGAAACTATAATATATACATATAGTGTAATAGAGGAGGTCTCGCTTAATGTCAGTTGGGTGCGCTGTGGTGCTGAATAAATTAGCGTTCATCTCTACTCCGCATAAACACAACAAGTGTTTTATTTAATTTAATAATTCAACTGTAGCATGATTGTAGATGCTATTAGACTTGGAATGCATATACATAAGGTAATGTAAACATGGTTTGAGGCAAAGAAATGTAGAAAGTCCAGCGATTGTGCAAATCAAAATGATTACAACTTCAGAGTTCAAAGCACTGTCGAAAATAAAGTAACCAAATAAATGTACGATTAAACAATAAATAAGCAATCAAACAAGTAAATAAATAAATAAATAAATAAATAAATAAATAAATAAAAACAGACTGTACTTATCTGAGGCTTAATAGAGTAAAACCAGAGGGACAAGTTTCCAAAAGTTAAAGGCCAGGCTGTTCTTTGTCTGCATTGCATGTCGACCCGCAGGCAATACCCAAGAAGATACTATAGAAACATGAAGGAGGTGTTGAGGAAAAGCAGCAAAAATAAAAAGGGCTTCCTGACAATTTTCCTTGCTGGCTACTCATAGAAGTAGAGTCAAATAAATATATTTACATAGATCCAAATCACAAGCAGTCTCAAAGTCTCTATGTCAACATAGACAAATTGGCAATTATTCTCAAAGCACCCCCTGATCTTAAACTCCCAAAAGGGCAAGGAAAAACTCAAAAAACCCCTACCAGGGCAAAAATGAGAAACCTTGAGAAGGGACCACAGATGGGAGGATCCCCCTTTCAGGATCACCAGGCTGCAATGGATGCAAAGAGGGCACATAATAGACATCATGTTTATAAAAAAAAAAAAAAAAAAAAATCAAGAAAAAAGTGGATGTCCAAGTCAAAGCGAAGAGCTGCCAGAGGTGCCCTTGATTGTTCCATGGAAGAATCAGCAGAAGTCACGATTGCTACGCTGGTTTGGGAGTTTGCGTTCCATGATGCTGGCCTCCATCGTACGAGTGTTTTTGAAAGACTTGGCTGTCGCTGTGCTACAATATAATATCATTATGAATTCATTTTTGAAAATCACATTACAATACTTCAAGCACATGTACAACTAGCATCCATGTACTAAAGAGTGAATGACGTGAACACATTCACGAACCTGTGTCGTCTTCTTCAGTCATTTCTCTGGCAAGACAGGCCATATCTCATCAAAGTTGAGTACCACAGGGGCCAAACTCCTGTCTTGACAAACGGAGCACGTGGAGTTACAGGAAACACGGAAAAACTGAAACAACAAACATTGAGTTGGTGAGGATACGAGTTGAAAAACATTTAAAATTAAGGGGTGTTTTGTGACAGTCAATAAAAGATTTGTTGCCTACACACGGAAGAATAAGTCTTGCTTCTTGCCTCCCTGGTTTGGGAGTCATTGGTCCACGATGAAAGTTTTTGCATGCTCAAGGTCTTTGTGGAGAAAAAAAAAAAGGACAATCCAAGTAAAGCGAATGGCTATGAATTACAAAATGTTACAATAAGGTGATATGTCATGCTTACCTCTGGCCTCCATTGTGGGATGAACTGCTTTCGCCAGATAAAAGAAACTCGTAAAATACAGAAGAGTAAAATAGAAGCATATAGTGTCTTTACAAAGACAAGGAAAAAACATGTTTATTGATGAGCAACTTACCTCGTCTGTTTTCTGTTCTCGCCTCGTGATTATGACGTTAAAATTTTTTAAAATAAAAATCTAACGATAAAAAAGTTTAAAAGGCCTTTCCTTAGGTCAGCTTTAAAATTTGATTGTAGGATTAGAATTAAACGTCCTTCCCTGAAATCATGTTTAAAATTTGATCGTAGAATTAGAATGAAAAAATGTAAAAATTTAAAAAGTTGCCTCTTAGTTCATTTGCAAAATGTAAACATATTAAAAGTTTAAAAGTTAAATATTTAAAGAGTTCAAAATTTTAAAAGTGTCAAATTTAAATCAAGTTGAGTCAAAGGAAGGCTTTTTAAAATTTTAAGAGCCTTCTCTTTGACGGACGATGAGATGGAATCTCTCGTCGATCCGACAGACGAGTAGACTTGCAGTTATTTCTACAAGTCTTACCAGCACCAAGATTGTTTTAGGCGTCAACGGCCGTGCCATCCCCTCGCGACCCTCCCGCCTTCAAAGGTTGTTTGCCCAGCAGGTGCAGATACTGCCGCATGCATGGGCGGCCCAAGAAGGTGCAGCTCTAAAGCAACCCCAGCTGGTTGAGCGCCTTCCCTTAACTCAACTTGATTTACATCTACAGACATGAGTTCAGCCATTTAAATATCAGCATAATATATAAATCATCATTTATACTATTAGCGTAAAATATAGTGTACCACTATTCACATTCGTCTGTATTTTATATGTAAAATATATTTAAAAAATATTTTTAAATCGTGAGGTGTATGCCTAATGTCAACATTACATTTGCCTTTCTGAGCCACCTACGCCTCTGATACCAACTCATCTCAATTCAACAAATCACCCACCGCACACCGCCATTTACACCATCTGATTTCCGTCCTTGATAATTTTCCAAATGCTGAAATGCACAATTTAGATTTGTCTTACCTTTCACTGTCCAAAACACAGAAAACAGGATTATGATAGCTGTAGTATGTTTGCAGGACACCTGAATAAAGAGCACACTGAGGTCGAGAGACAAAAATGAGGTCAATCAATGTGTTTTTGTCAGTGGTAGCAGTGGTTATGAGCTGCGTGTAACCCTTTGAGCAAAACAATTCAAGAACGGGCTTGTACGAGGCAGAGAGCGCATCTTCGTTAAAATCGCCACATACCAAGATTTGATGATGGTCCATGACTTCAAGATAACGTAACAGATTTTCCAAGCTTGGTAGAAATGCGCGCAGACTGTGGCCCGGAGGCCTGTAAACGGCAGCGATCAACAAATTGATGGGCGCTTCGAGTCTCACCGCAACAAATTCAATATCGGTCACACCCTGTACGTATTTTTTTTCCTGGGCTGCGATGTGACTTTTGACACAAATACCTACGCCACCACCAAGTTTTGTCGCCAAGTCGGGACAGGTTGTATAAGAATCACTTCGATTCCTGTGAAACATGGTATAGCCTTCCAAGCAGGCAGCCGCAGATCCTCTGAGGTGTGTTTCTGTGAGGCACAAAACATCAGCAAAACGCAGTTCATGGTGACACGCGATATCCTGCACGTGACAAGACAGCCCTTCGGTGTTATGATGGACGACGATCAGGTCCTTTGCTTTATCTACCCTCGGCATGACGTGAAACAGGGGCATTATACTGTCCAATGAATCCTCTGTCATCTCAGCAAGAGCAGCAGTGATTTCCGGATTCGCATGAATTCTTCTCTCATCCATATGCAGAATATGAAGACCGCTGAGCGAAGTCACTCTACTCAGAGCTACGTAGCCCATGCCGTGTTCGAAAACTCCTTTCAGCGAAACAGCGGCCTCTGATGTTGTCATGCCTTGTACCTTATGGATCGTGCAGGCAAAAGCAAGCTTAATGGGAAACTGCCGGCGCACCACTCCGGAATTCTGCATCCTCTCCTCCTGTCTGTCAATGAACACAGAATTCGCAGCACTTGTTGTCTTAGTGACACAGTCTAGTTCCAGCCCAAGTTTCTGTACACGCGCTTCATTTGGGTAGTTCACCAATTGCACAATTTTTGCAAATGTCCCATTGCACAGACCTGCTTGAACATCAATATTGCGTGTGATTATAACGCGAGCGCCGACTGCGACTTTGATCGAGTCGGGCAACCCGTTCTTAGGTCCTTGGACAGGGGTCGCTTGCCTTGCCATTCTGCCAGTTTTTTTGTCTTTCTTGTAGTCATCTGCGTCAATTTGTACAATGTCCTTGTGAAGCAGATCCAGCATTGCAGAATTATGGCCATCTACCTGTTTATTGGTGGCAAAAATATGCAGAACATTCTTTGGACAGCTTACTGGAGAAGCGTACCTCGTAGCAAGCAGAGCTGCGTCCGGTTCAGAGAGTTCGTCCGACCTGTCTTTGACGCGGAGTCTGTTCAGCACTTCGGCAAAGGCGGCATCGTCTTTCTGCCTCATGATGTCTGTGAGCGTGATCTTTTTGAAGTTGTCACGCCAGTGGTCCAGCCGAGTGGGATCGTACACGCACAAAGGTTTGGATTGTCTCACAGGAGGGAGCTGAAAGAAATCTCCGACAGCAAGTACAGACATACCGCCAAAAGGTAAATTGATTCCTTTGATTTGTTTCAATCTGGTATTCACATAGGCAAAGAGGTCTTTCGACACCATGGAAATCTCATCGATAATGAGTATTTCAGCGATCGAAAGCTCCGCTCTGACTTCGTCTAGTTTGTTGCCCAGGCCTTGATACGGGGATTTGAGACTTCTCGGCAGTTTGAGGAGAGAATGCAAAGTCGTCCCTGAAATATTGAATGCCGCCGTACCTGTGAAGGCTGCGAGAACAACCGTCTGTTTGGAAATGTCTGCTTCCTCAGCCAATCGTGGTAGTCTGAGAAGTATTTTCGTGGCCTCCGCATGGATACATTTGATCAGATGCGATTTGCCGGTCCCAGCGCCACCATTGACATAGTAAAAAAATTGCTCGATCGGCTTTGAGCTACATGCACGTTTTACGCACCAATCTCGGACTTTGTAGAAGACAGACGCTTGTTTTCGGTTCAAGTTTCGATACATACCGCGTAACACCGTGGGATCGATGGCAGCAGGTTCAGTCACAATAGCCATTTGTGTTGTCGCCGAACTCACGTTATAGTCGGGGACATTTTCCTCCGCGTTCTCATTCGGGTCGTCTCTCGCGTTGATTTCCTCAATGCATTCGAGTCTTTGCAGCTCACTCTCCGGAGCCAGGTGGCACCATTCGTTTACATTGAACCCACTTTCCTCCAACTCCCTGATGGCATCTTCAATGTCTCCACTGTGTTTCTCGTACATTTTTCTGTTCCTTTTGACAATTTCGGACACTCGCTCCACATGGTCGGCGTATGGTAACTGTACACAGGCGTGCGTGTGGAACAACTGAGACGTGGGGAAGCGTTCAGATTTTAACTGGCAATCGGCACGATGAGGCAGATACAGCTTGAGCAAGGTGCGGTGATATTCCTCTGGATTCTTTTGTTCCGAGACTTTACAATATTTGATGACCGCAGGTTTTTCTGTTCTTTTTTGTACAAACCCCATGTCGTTCAGCAGACGCAAAACGTTTTTACCTTTGACTTGTTTGCCGTAAACAATTCTGCACGTTGATGCAAAATCAGCCAAGCACATTACTTCAAATTCCTCCGCTTGAGGTCTGCATTTATATTTGTCTGGCAGGCCAGTCATCCACACTTCGTGCGAGTCCTGGGTTTTGCCCTCAAGCAGTGAGAGAGGATAACTCATTTTCAGCGCATTCTCACTCGTTTGTACAAATACCACACTGCGAGACGACTGTTTCATATGCAAGCCGCATGCGCGCGTCACACACTCCTGAGCACTCACTTCTCTCTTCTTGGAGTACGCTTGCATAATTTGTTTCATTTCGTCGTTCTCGTTGACGTTTTCGTTGCGGGAGTTTTCAATAACCGATTTCAGGTATTGGCTCAGACCGTGTTCCGCTTTGCTGATGTAGCTGCAGATGTATGCGATGCAAGAATAGGCATTCAGGATGTACTGGATGTCCAGGTTTCCATCCCAGGCAAGAAGCAAATGGCGGTTGTAGTAGTTGACCCAGCAGTCTTTAGGTTCTCGCTTAAGCACGACAGAACTCGACGAGGCCGTCTGGTGCAAACAGTTCATGTAGTCGTCACCAGTGAGGTTGCATTTAGACAGTAGCTGAGGCAAAGTCAAGGATGAAGTTTCAGACTCATTCAGCAGATTTAGCACGGGAACAAGCTTGGCGTTTGCCGCCGAGCGATTGTCCCCGTGTCGATCTCGATTGTCATCGTCAACGGGCGCAGGTCTGATGATCATCGTTTCGTGGCACGGTTGTTTGGGGAATCCAAAGCGGCAATTTGCACCCTGGTGTTTGACACACGTTTTGGAGTGACTTTTGCTGTGCATCTGAACTTCTGTGACTTTTTTGTACAGTTCGGGTTCCTTCAGCGGGTCAGGCAGCTCAGCAGAGATGTAGCGGGATACAAAATCACAGATGGCTTTGTCTGAAGACTCCTCAAATACAGGGGCACCTCGAACCCATATGAGGCAATGTATGTGAGGACTTCCTCTGTGCTGAAACTCTAATCGGTAAAAGTAGTCAACCACTTCACCAATCGGTTGTGCCGGAGAGAGGATCAAATCTCTGAACAGAGCTTCCACGCGTTTGTCAAACATGCGCATTGTCGTCACCGGATTGCCGCGTAGAATTTCACACTTGGTTGCCCAGTCCAGTTCAGCAAAATTCACTACCTCACCTTGTTGCGCTTTAATGGCAGTGATGACCTCTTCCCAACGCATTTCAGCAGCAGAAAATGTGCAAAAGAACGTGGGTGTACCCAGCTGTCGGATCATTGCAAAAAGATCTTTGGTGGTTCTCTCCCAATAGGCTGGCGTGCCTCTCAGTGGCGTCATGAAGCGGACGGCATCTTTGCTGCGCACCAGTTTTTCAACTTGACGTTTGTCCTGAAGCATAGCGTTGGTAATTCTTCGACCATCTCGGGTAAACGGTTTACCTTTGCGTAGCTGTATTGTCATGCTCGACGTCGCCTGGTAGATTTCGGTCACAAACTGAGCAAAGAACAAATAGGTCGGATCCCTCGCAAAACGTTCATCCACACAACACAGTCGGGTTTTGAAATACTTGCTCGGCGTGAGTTTTATCGGTCTGTCTTCATCGAGCGTGTTTTGCCCGGTCGGGAACTGCGCTGGAAAAGCCATGGCCTCGAGTTTGGGAGTCTTGAAAAAGCTTACTGGGTTATTTCTTTCTGCAGGAGCAACAGAGTAAATGCCCTCAGTAAAACTCATAATTTCCTCTGACACGTCACTTGGTTGGAGACATGATTCAAGAATAACTCCACCATCTTCTACATTTTCTTGTTGCTGATTGTTACCCCTGTTGACATTTTGCGAGTCACTGTTCATTCCACACAGAGCTTCACTCTCAAATCTGTATATCTCCTCCAGAGCTTCCTCATTGTACTCACTGTCGCTCATTTCCGCTTCATCTGAGCTGCTCTCATCATCAGTGAGGGTTGGGTCGCAAAGGTCCGGATCGTCACGGATAGTTATGCTTCTGTATTGAGGATGAATTTGCTTCAGTTTTATCAGAGCGCTCATTAGCTTGGACCAAGTGACAGTTTGAAAAAACTGATGGCCTTTGTAGCAAAGTCGTCTCTTCAGTTTCACTCTCAACATCTGCGACTTACTTCTTATCCTCGGCAAGGCATTGACTGTCTCCTGCACTTCCGACGGCACGCAGACAACATTTCCACGAATGGCTCGTTGTTGACCTTTGGGAAGTGGTACAATTTTGGCAAACGCTATGCATTTGGAAATGAGGTGTCTCTCTAATATGTTCAAGCCACGCAGTTCTGTTGGAATATCAGCTAGCGTGAGATTGTTTGCAACAGCGATTGCTGGCATTTTACCATCCTTGAGATGTGTATGGCAGGTGTGACATATCCACTCCAGTTTTCTTTCAGCCGGTACTCTACAGGACGTCTGACATTCATCATTACAAATATGAACAAATTGTCCCGTGAGACAACGCGCAACAACATCTCGGTTTTTCTTATAAAGGCGACGCCGGCAAGACTGTACCTGGTTGGGAAATAAGGCTCTGTGGCAAACTGTGCAAACAAATGTGGGTCCATACTTAATTTGGTCTTTGAATAGGTCGACGGCTTTCATTAATGCACATTCATTTCGCTCTCTACATAGCAGATTTATGATCTTGTATTTTTGTAAAATCGTACTTGCTCTGGTCATTGTTTTATTACGCAAGGAATCAGATTTGGTTCTCATGATGGACCTCATGATTTCCTGATGTTTGGCTCTGAATTCAGGATTGCTTGAATAACGGTTTTTAAAGTAAAAGCGCTGTCTAGAATTAAATCTGAAATCGTTACGATAACGCTGTGTAATATACATGCGCTGTCTTGTTTTAAATGCAAGATTGTCACGGTAACGTTCTGTAATGTAGGTACGTTGTCTTGCTTTAAAATCAGGGTCGTCACGGTAACGTTGCGTTATGTAGGTACGCTGTCTTGCATTATACTCAGGGTCGTCACGGTAACGTTGCGTTACGTAAGAACGTTGCCTTGCATTAAACTCAGGGTCGTCACGGTAACGTTCTGTAATGTAGGTACGTTGTCTTGCTTTAAATTCAGGGTCGTCACGGTAACGTTCTGTAATGTAGGTACGCTGTCTTGCATTATACTCAGGATCGGCACGGTAACGTTGCGTTACGCAGGTACGCTGTCTTGCATTATACTCAGGATCGGCACGGTAACGTTGCGTTACGCAGGTACGCTGTCTTGCATTATACTCAGGATCGGCACGGTAACGTTGCGTTACGTAGGAACGTTGTCTTGCATTAAACTGAAGGTCGTCACGGTAACGTTGCGTTCTGTAGGTGTATCGTCCCATTCGAAAACAATCATCCATCTTATAACGAAGTAAGAAGCGGGAATGATTTTTCTTCATAAAGATATGATCAGTCTTACAACGTTGTGTATAATAGGACTTTTGTTTAGTGCGAAAATGTACGTCTTGCTGATAACGCGTTGTAACATAACGCCTCTTCCTTTGTCTTATCTCTAGATATTGACTGTACCTTTCCTTATGTCTCAGATTTTTATTTATTCTCTTTAGTTCCTGTTTTGTAAGTCTTTGTTCAGATTTAGCATTCAAATTTTTCTGTGCCTTCATTCGTCTTAGAAATTTCCTCCTACTTGATTTTGGAATTTTTGACAAGCGTTGGAGCTCTTTACCTGTAGTCCAAGAAACCACTTCGCCATCGTCATCGATCAACTCGTCACAGTGACGTTGTTCACCAGCAGGTGTTGTAGAATCACTCATCTCCAAATATGACGTCTCGGAAACAGCTTTGCTTACACTGTCGTCATCAACATCTGCCAGCACAGATTGCGATGAAGTACATGGCACCATCTCAATGTCATTTGTAGGAACATCAATAGGTTCAAACTGGACTGGTACAAGCTCATACTGAGAATTACAGGAGCATTTCAAACATGTGTAGATCTCTGTCAATTTATTTCTAAGGTCATTGAGACGCACGAAAAGCATCATGACAGCTGTGCCATTGCGAGCAGGGAGGCCATCTCGTCCTCTAGAGTGAGGATCAAAATATCCGTACTTGCCTTGGTGGTCTCGGAAAACAGCAATGCATGTCGACTGCATAATCAGAAGAGCACAACTGACCTCTGATGTCAAGCACTCAAGTCTGTCGCAAAGGTTCAGAAAGAGTGCATCTCCATGAAAAGAGGTGAAAAAACCACACCTTGACATACTCCTAATTAACACATGCTGTTTTGTGGAACTACTTACAATCTCTGGAAGTTCATCAACCGTCAAAAAACTGTTTAGAAAGCATCCTCGGGCTTTCAACGCAACCACAGTACATGTATACAGTTCATTACCCACACTGAGAACAGCATCCAGGTCAGACGTAGTCAAGTTATTTATATCCTGCAGGAAAGCCAGAAATGTTACCGAATTAGCCACACATTGACTGTTTCTGGATTGGCCGTATCTCGGATGGTCTTGGCTGTGAGTTGCCATCACATACATTACCAAATCATGTTGCACTGGTACTGTTACACCAATGGAAACTTCAGCAGGAGTATTCTTCTCAGAGTGTCCAGTATTGTTTGTTATCATTTGCTTGTCATTTGTATCATGTTTATCCATTTGCAAATCATTTGTATCTCTTTCAGTTGCTTCAACAGCACGCTCATGCCGGGCAGAGATATCAGCAGAAGGTGGAAGAGGTGCTTGGGAGCGACATGTTTTAGCACGTCGCTCCCAGCACAACTTTACAGACTGTGATCTCCTGCCCTTTTTCGGCATGTCGATCTTAAATCGTTTCCGCCACTTATGGGGTTTAGACAGAAGGAAGGCAGAAACAATAGGTAGAACAGAGACAAGACAGGGTATTGGGGTATCAGCCACAGGTCAGCAGGATCAGCTCGAAGTCAGCTGGATCAGCCGCAGGTCAGCAAGATCAGGCACAGGTCAGCCGCAGTTCACAGACCTGTGCAGAGAGCCTCGATCTTATGCAGACTTTGTGGTGCAGAATTTTGGAATGGCATTATCCACAAAAGCTTGTTATACAGAATGTCTTGGAAGGGGAAATGATTCAGAGCCCCGTATACAGGTGCATTGAGAAATTGATGTTGGGAAACACGTTGTATGACGTGTTTGTATTTGGTAATGAAAAACTTTGTTCTGGGTAAAAATACAATATAGTTACAGTATTTTCCGCACCATAAGGCACGTCGGGATAAGAGGCACAGATTCAACTGCGATGAATACTTTGTACTTAACTTAGGGCAGGGGTGTCAAACTCAAACACACAGCTGTCCAAAATTTGAAATTTGGACAAGGTCGCAGGCCAACATCGATATTTATTATAAAGTATCTGCCTTCACATATAATAAACCTTTTCCTAGTGGCCCAAATTAGTTTTGATTATCAAATATGGAACAAGAAAAGCTTAATTTTGTTCAATATATAACTAAATATTGCACACATCCAAAGCCCACAAAAAGAGACACATGGTTTTTATTTAAATTTTATTTAAGAAATAAATGTTTTTTTATATATATATATATATATATATATATATATATATATATATATATATATAGAGAGAGAGAGAGAGAGAGAGAGAGAGAGAGAGAGAGAGATTTTTTCTTCAACAATATGACAGTAGGCTAACATTAGCTTACATGTAACGTCATGTTACTTTCTAAACCCACATGCTTGTAAAAGTAAAAACTTCGCTATTTTTTTTGTTGTTGTTTCGATGTGCTCCTCTAATGTTCCTAGCGCCGCAACCTCCATAGCTGATCATATCTTGACAGCGAATACACAAAACCTAAACATGCCGTCAAGGCGGGCGTGGGGGATGCTCGCGAGTCGCCGAGGCTAACGTTTCCCGACCAGCTGGCCGGGCACTCCCCCCTACATAAAAAAAATATTTTTCTCAACGAATTTCCACGATTCACGAAAATGATGCTTTCGACGGACAAAAAAAAACGGAAATCCGCGGATAATTCTCATTCCTGATTTTAACAACAGTGGGGGCTACTTTTTACTTAATCCACACAAACGAAGTTTCCCAGCTCAAGTGTATAAACGGGGCGAAAAGTCTACATCACACCACAATAACAGCCATGCGAAACTGCTCATCTGTTTGTACATTTCAATAATAACTTTAGGGTTAGTGTCGTGTAAATTGAACATTTACAATTGTTAATATTGCACCAAGACACCACATTTTTACTTACGTTTGGTCAGCCGCAGGCAATCTGAACAGGTGTGCAAATCGACCGCACTGAGCGAATAACAAATGATGCATTCGCGTACCCTTGGAAATGAATGCTTTATTCCACCGCCACAAGACTTAAAGATGCCGTCACGGTGGGCGGGGAAATGCTCGCGAGTCACCAAGACAACACGTATACTTACGTCTGGTCAGCCGCAGGCAATCTAAACAGGCGCACGTAATCGATGGTACTGAGCTATCAGATGATGCATTCGTGTACCATTGGAAATGAATGCTTTATCACGCAGTCTTTATTTTTCACGTTAAATTGGGAAAAGTGTGAAAAATAAAAAGGCAAATAAATGATATTAAGATAAATGGGATAAACGATAAATGTGAAAAATATAAAGGCAAATA
Organism: Syngnathus floridae; assembly: GCF_059516105.1. Taxonomy (NCBI): domain Eukaryota; kingdom Metazoa; phylum Chordata; class Actinopteri; order Syngnathiformes; family Syngnathidae; genus Syngnathus; species Syngnathus floridae. The sequence continues at coordinate 23,866,821 of NC_142413.1, forward strand.
AATGGGGAAAACATACAGTTGCCGAATGTGGGGATCGAACACATCACACTGAGGTCGTTGGTCTAGTGACGAGAGTTACAAATGATAAACGTTAAAAGTGATAAACGGGATGAATAAAAAGGAAAATAAATTATTATATAATAAATTGGAAAATGACGAGAGTTACAAATGGTAAGCAAATGGTAAGCATAAAGCGATAAATGGGAAAATGGCGAGTTACAAATGTTAAACGTTAAAAATGATAAGTGGGAAGAATAAAAAGTAAATTGAATTATTATTAAAATAAATGGAAAAATGACGAGTTACAAATGATTAGCGTTAAACATGATAAGCGGGAAGAATACTAAATTATGTTGAATGCCAAGAATGAATGTGTAATTTTATAGTGTGAGTGTTAGAATGATAAGCAGGAAAAACAAAAAGGGAAATAAATGATGATAAATGATGATGAATGAAATTAATGGGAAAAATAACTGGGAAAAATAAAAAGGAAAATAAATAATGATAAATGATGATAAATAGAATAAATAGGAAAAATGATAAGTGGGAAAAATAAAAAGGGAAAAAAATGATGATAAATGATGAAATAAATAAATGGGAAAATGCCGAGAGTTACAAATGATAAGCGATAATAATGATAAGCGGGAAGAATAAAAAGGAAAGTAAATTATTATAAAATAAATGGGAAAATGACAAAAGTTAAATGATAAACGATAAAAATGATAAGCGGGAAGAATATAAAGGAAATTAAATTATTATGCAATAAATGGGAAAATGACAAAAGTTACAAATGATAAGCATTAAAAATGATAAACAGGAAGAATAAAAAAGGAAAATAAATTATTATTAAAATAAATGGCAAAGTGACAAGTTACAAATCATAAGCGTAAAAAATATTAAGCAGTAAATAAAAAGGAAAAATAGCACTACCCACAGTTGAAATCGAACTCACACGGGGAAGCGGCTCGAGTTAATAAACGCCCGCGTTACCAATTGAGCTAATAGGTTTGCTTTTTAAAAGTGGTGTGATTTGCTTAATCTCATGAATGTTCATGTTGAATGCGCCATTAAGAATGAATGCGTAATTTTACACCACAAATGTACAAATTATGCAAACACGATAAATGTTTATGACGAAAATAACTGCAGCCAGTGTCGTGTGAGTTTGTGTAATGGTGAGACGCCAGATGTGACACGTGTAAAATTCGAACCCACGCGGGAAAGTGGCTCGTGTTGAAATCGCCATTAAGAATGAATGGGGATTTAAAAGTCACAAATTTGCTAATTACACAAAAACGGTAAATGTTATCAACAAAAAAAATGGTAGCAAGCATGCCATGAATTTTTGGAATGTGTGAAAGTTTGAACAGGGTGAATCGGTTGAAGCATGTAGGACTAGTTAGGTGTCAAAAAAGCGGGCGGAATAAGTTGTTTAATAATAATAATAATAACTAGAATTGCAATTCCTGGAGAAATTGCGTGTGAAGGCGAAGACCTTCGCACTATTGTTATTCTACTTTTTTCGAAATGAAAGACAGGAAAAATGAAAAAGGGCAATTAATGAATATAAACGATGATGAATAAAGTAAATGGGTAAAATGATGTGTTAAAATGATAAGCAGGATTAATTATAAGGGAAATAAATGATGATGAATGAAATAAATGGGAAAAATAAGTGGTAAAAATAAAAAGGGAAATAAATAATGATAAATGATGAGAAATAAAATAAATAGGAAAAATGATGAGTGGGAAAAATAAAAAGGGAAATAAATGATAAATTATGAATAAAATAAATGGGAAAATGACAAGAGTTACAAATGAAAAGCGTGAATAATGATAAGCGGGAAGAATAAAAAGGAAATTAAATTATTATAAAATAAATGGGAAAATGACAAAAGTTACAAATGATAAACGATAAAAATGATAAGCGGGAAGAATATAAAGGAAATCAAATTATTATACAATAAATGGGAAAATGACGAGAGTTACAAATGATAAGCATTAAAAATGATAAGCGGGAAGAATAAAAAGGAAAATAAATTATTATTAAAATAAATGGTAAAATGACAAGTTACAAATCATAAGAGTTAAAAATATTAAGCAGTGAATAAAAAGGAAAAAATGCAGTACCTGTAGTTGGAATCGAACTCACACGGGAAAACGGCTCTAGTTAATAAGCGCCCGCGTTACCAAGTGAGCTAATTGGTTTGCTTTTTTGAGGTGGTGTAATATGCTTAATGTCATGAATGTTCATGTTGAATGCGCCATTAAGAATGAATGCGCAATTTTACACCACAAATGTACTAATTATGCAAAAACGATAAATGTTTATGACGAAAAAACTGCAGCCAGTCTCGTGTGAGTTTGTGTAATGGTGAGACGCCAGATGTGACACATGTAGAATTCGAACCCACGCGGGAAAGTGGCTCGTGTTGAAATCGCCATTAAGAATGAATGGGGATTTAAAAGTCACAAATTTGCTAATTACACAAAAACGGTAAATATTATCAACAAAAAAAATGGTAGCAAGCATGCCATGAATTTTTGGAATGTGTGAAAGTTTGAACGGGGTGAATCGGTTGAAGCATGTAGGACTAGTTAGGTGCCAAAAAAGCGGGCGGAATAAGTTGTTTAATAATAATAATAATAATAATAATAAAGTAGAATAACAATGTGTGAAGGCCTTCGCCTTCACACAATAACGAGAGTTACAAATGAAAAGCGGGAATAATGATAAGCGGGAAGAATAAAAAGGAAATTAAATTATAAAATAAATGGGAAAATGACAAAAGTTACAAATGATAAACGATAAAAATGATAAGCGGGAAGAATATAAAGGAAATCAAATTATTATACAATGAATGGGAAAATGACGAGAGTTACAAATGATAAGCGGGAAGAATAAAAAGGAAAATAAATAATTATTAAAATAAATGGTAAAAAGACAAGTTACAAATCATAAGCGTGAAAAATATTAAGCAGTGAATAAAAAGGAAAAAAAACAGTACCCGCAGTTGGAATCGAACTCACGCGGGGAAGTGGCTCGAGTTAATAAGCGGCCGCATTACCAAGTGAGCTAATTGGTTTGCTTTTTTGAAGTGGTGTAATTTGCTTAATGTCATGAATGTTCATGTTGAATGCGCCATTAAGAATGAATGCGTAATTTTACACCATAAATGTACTAATTATGCAAAAACAACAAATGTTTATGACGAAAAAAACTGCAGCCAGTGTCGTGTGAGTTTGTGTAATGGTGAGACGCCAGATGTGACACGTGTAAAATTCGAACCCACGCGGGAAAGTGGCTCGTGTTGAAATCGCCATTAAGAATGAATGGGGATTTAAAAGTCACAAATTTGCTAATTACACAAAAACGGTTAATGTTATGAAAAAAAAAAATGGTAGCAAGCATGCCATGAATTTTTGGAATGTGTGAAAGTTTGAATGGGGTGAATCGGTTGAAGCATGTAGGACTAGTTAGGTGTCAAAAAAGCGGGCGGAATAAGTTGTTTAATAATAATAATAATAACTAGAATTGCAATTCCTGGAGAAATTGCGTGTGAAGGCGAAGACCTTCGCACTATTGTTATTCTACTTTTTTCGAAATGAAAGACAGGAAAAATGAAAAAGGGCAATTAATGAATATAAATGATGATGAATAAAGTAAATGGGTAAAATGATGTGTTAAAATGATAAGCAGGAAAAATAAAAAGGGAAATAAATGATGACAAATGATGATGAATGAAATAAATGGGAAAAATAAGTGGTAAAAATGAAAAGGGAAGTAAATAATGATAAATGATGATAAATAAAATAAATAGGAAAAATGATGAGTGGGAAAAATTTAAAGGGAAATAAATGATAAATTATGAATAAAATAAATGGGAAAATGACGAGAGTTACAAATGAAAAGCGTGAATAATGATAAGCGGGAAGAATAAAAAGGAAATTAAATTATTATAAAATAAATGGGAAAATGACAAAAGTTACAAATGATAAACGATATAAATGATAAGCGGGAAGAATATAAAGGAAATCAAATTATTATACAATAAATGGGAAAATGACGAGAGTTACAAATGATAAGCATTAAAAATGATAAGCGGGAAGAATAAAAAGGAAAATAAATTACTATTTAAATAAATGGTAAAATGACAAGTTACAAATCATAAGCGTTAAAAATATTGAAGGGCCCGCTTTACTAACTGAGCTATTTGGTTTGCTTTTGTGAAGTGGTGTAATTTTCTTAATGTCATGAATGGTCATGTTGAATGCGCCATTAAGAATGAATGCGTCATTTTACACCACAAATGTACTAATTATGCAAAAACGATAAATGTTTATGACGAAAATAACTGCAGCCAGTGTCGTGTGAGTTTGTGTAATGGTGAGACGCCAGATGTGGCACGTGTAAAATTCGAACCCACGCGGGAAAGTGGCTCGTGTTGAAATCGCCATTAAGAATGAATGGGGATTTAAAAGTCACAAATTTGCTAATTACACAAAAACGGTAAATGTTATCAACAAAAAAAATGGTAGCAAGCATGCCATGAATTTTTGGAATGTGTGAAAGTTTGAACGGGGTGAATCGGTTGAAGCATGTAGGACTAGTTAGGTGTCAAAAAAGCGGGCGGAATAAGTTGTTTAATAATAATAATAACTAGAATTGCAATTCCTGGAGAAATTGCGTGTGAAGGCGAAGACCTTCGCACTATTGTTATTCTACTTTTGTCGAAATGAAAGACAGGAAAAATGAAAAAGGGCAATTAATGAATATAAATGATGATGAATAAAGTAAATGGGTAAAATGATGTGTTAAAATGATGAGCAGGAAAAATAAAAAGGGAAATAAATGATGATGAATGAAATAAATGGGAAAAATAAGTGGTAAAAATAAAAAGGGAAATAAATAATGATAAATGATGATAAATAAAATAAATAGGAAAAATGATGAGTGGGAAAAATAAAAAGGGAAATAAATGATAAATTATGAATAAAATAAATGGGAAAATGACTAGAGTTACAAATGAAAAGTGTGAATAATGATAAGCGGGAAGAATAAAAAGGAAATTAAATTATTATAAAATAAATGGGAAAATGACAAAAGTTACAAATGATAAACGATAAAAATGATAAGCGGGAAGAATATAAAGGAAATTAAATTATTATAAAATAAATGGGAAAATGACAAAAGTTACAAATGATAAACGATAAAAATGATAAGCGGGAAGAATATAAAGGAAATCAAATTATTATACAATAAATGGGAAAATGACGAGTTACAAATGATAAGCATTAAAAATGATAAGCGGGAAGAATAAAAAGGAAAAGAAATTATTATTAAAATAAATGGTAAAATGACAAGTTACAAATCATAAGCGTTAAAAATATTAAGCAGTGAATAAAAAGGAAAAAAAAGCAGTACCCGCAGTTGGAATCGAACTCACGCGGGGAAGCGGCTCGAGTTAATAAGCGCCCGCGTTTTAACCAAGTGAGCTAAGTGGTTTGCTTTTTGAAATGGTGTAATTTGCTTAATGTCATGAATGTTCATGTTGAATGCGCCATTAAGAATGAATGCGTAATTTTACACCACAAATGTACTAATTATGCAAAAACGATAAATGTTTATGACGAAAATAACTGCATCCAGTGTCGTGTGAGTTTGTGTAATGGTGAGACGCTCAATGTGACACATGTAAAATTCGAACCCACGCGGGAAAGTGGCTCGTGTTGAAATCGCCATTGAGAATGAATGGGGATTTAAAAGTCACAAATTTGCTAATTACACAAAAACGGTAAATGTTATCAAAAAAAAAAAATGGTAGCAAGCATGCCATGAATGTTTGGAATGTGTGAAAGTTTGAATGGCGTGAATCGGTTGAAGCATGTAGGACTAGTTAGGTGCCAAAAAAGTGAGAGGAATAAGTTGAATAATAATAATAACTAGAATTGCAATTCCTGGAGAAATTGCGTGTGAAGGCGAAGACCTTCGCACTATTGTTATTCTACTTTTTTCGAAATGAAAGACAGGAAAAATGAAAAAGGGCAATTAATGAATATAAATGATGATGAATAAAGTAAATGGGTAAAATGATGTGTTAAAATGATAAGCAGGAAAAATAAAAAGGGAAATATATGATGATAAATGATGATGAATGAAATAAATGGGAAAAATAAGTGGTAAAAATAAAAAGGGAAATAAATAATGATAAATGATGATAAATAAAATAAATAGGAAAAATGATGAGTGGGAAAAATAAAAAGGGAAATAAATGATAAATTATGAATATAATAAATGGGAAAATGGCGAGAGTTACAAATGAAAAGCGTGAATAATGATAAGCGGGAAGAATAAAAAGGAAATTAAATTATTATAAAATAAATGGGAAAATGACAAAAGTTACAAATGATAAACGATAAAAATGATAAGCGGGAAGAATATAAAGGAAATCAAATTATTATACAATAAATGGGAAAATGACGAGAGTTACAAATGATAAGCATTAAAAATGATAAGCGGGAAGAATAAAAAGGAAAATAAATTATTATTAAAATAAATGGTAAAATGACAAGTTACAAATCATAAGAGGTAAAAATATTAAGCAGTGAATAAAAAGGAAAAAAAGCAGTACCCGAAGTTGGAATCGAACTCACACGGGGAATCGGCTCGAGTTAATAAGCGCCCGCATTACCAAGTGAGCTAATTTGTTTGCTTTTTTGAAGTGGTGTAATTTGCTTAATGTCATGAATGTTCATGTTGAATGCGCCATTAAGAATGAATGCGTAATTTTACACCACAAATGTACTAATTATTTAAAAACGATAAATGTTTATGACGAAAAAACTGCAGCCAGTGTCGTGTGAGTTTGTGTAATGGTGAGACGCCAGATGTGACACGTGTAAAATCCGAACCCACGCGGGAAAGTGGCTCGTGTTGAAATCGCCATTAAGAATGAATGGGGATTTAAAAGTCACAAATTTGCTAATTACACAAAAACGGCAAATGTTATCAACAAAAAAAATGGTAGCAAGCATGCCATGAATTTTTGGAATGTGTGAAAGTTTGAATGGGGTGAATCGGTTGAAGCATGTAGGACTAGTTAGGTGTCAAAAAAGCGGGCGGAATAAGTTGTTTAATAATAATAATAATAATAATAAAGTAGAATAACAATGTGTGAAGGCCTTCGCCTTCACACAATAACTAGAATTGCAATTTCTGGAGAAATTGCGTGTGAAGGCGAAGACCTTCGCACTATTGTTATTCTACTTTTTTCGAAATGAAAAAGGGAAATTAATGATGATAAATGATGATGAATAAAATAAATGGGTAAAATGAGTGTTATAATGATAAGCAGAAAAAATAAAAAGGGAAATAAATGATGATAAATGATGATGAATGAAATTAATGGGAAATATAAATTGGAAAAATAAAAAGGGAAATAAATAATGATAAATGATGATAAATAAAATAAATAGGAAAAATGATAAGTGGGAAAAATAAAAAGGGAAATAAATGATGAAAAAAATAAATGGGAAAATGACGAGAGTTACAAATGATAAGTGTTAAAAATGATAAGCGGGAAAAATAAAAAGGAAATTAAATTATTATAAAATAAATAGGAAAATGACAAAAGTTACAAATGATAAACGATAAAAATGATAAACGGGAAGAATGTAAAGGAAATTAAATTATTATACAATAAATGGGAAAATGACGAGAGTTACAAATGATAAGCGGGAAGAATAAAAAGGAAAATAAATTATTATTAAAATAAATGGTAAAATGACAAGTTACAAATCATAAGCGTTAAAAATATTAAGCAGTGAAAAAAAATGAAAAAAAGCAGTTCCCACAGTTGGAATCGAACTCACGCGGGGAGACGGCTCGAGTTAATAAGCACCCGCGTCACCATCTGAGCTAATTTATTTGCTCTTTTGAAATGGTGTAATTGGCTTAATGTCATGAATGCTCATGTTGAATGCGCCATTAAGAATGAATGCGTAATTTTATACCACAAATGTACTAATTATGCAAAAACGATAAATGTTTATGACGAAAAAAAACTGCAGCCAGTGTCGTGTGAGTGTGTGTAATGGTGAGACGCCAGATGTGACGCGTGTAAAATTCGAACCCACGCGGGAAAGTGGCTCGTGTTGAAATCGCCATTAAGAATGAATGGGGATTTAAAAGTCACAAATTTGCTAATTACACAAAAACTGTAAATGTTATCAAAAAAAGAAATGGTAGCAAGCATGCCATGAATTTTTGGAATGTGTGAAAGTTTGAACGGGGTGAATCGGTTGAAGCATGTAGGACTAGTTAGGTGTCAAAAAAGTGGGAGGAATAAGTTGAATAATAATAATAACTAGCAATCTGCAATTCCTGGAGAAATTGCGCGTGAAGGCGAAGACCTTCACACTATTGTTATTCTACTTTTTTCGAAACTAAATTCCGCCCACTGTAAAATTCGAACCCACGCGGGAAAGTGGCTCGTGTTGAAATCGCCATTAAGAATGAATGGGGATTTAAAAGTCACAAATTTGCTAATTACACAAAAACGGTAAATGTTATCAACAAAAAAAATGGTAGCAAGCATGCCATGAATTTTTGGAATGTGTGAAAGTTTGAATGGCGTGAATCGGTTGAAGCATGTAGGACTAGTTAGGTGCCAAAAAAGCGGGCGGAATAAGTTGTTTAATAATAATAATAATAATAATAAAGTAGAATAACAATGTGTGAAGGCCTTCGCCTTCACACAATAATAATAATAATAATAAAGTAGAATAACAATGTGTGAAGGCCTTCGCCTTCACACAATAATAATAATAATAAAGTAGAATAACAATGTGTGAAGGCCTTCGCCTTCACACAATAATAACTAGAATTGCAATTCCTGGAGAAATTGCGTGTGAAGGCGAAGACCTTCGCACTATTGTTATTCTACTTTTGTCGAAATGAAAGACAGGAAAAATGAAAAAGGGCAATTAATGAATATAAATGATGATGAATAAAGTAAATGGGTAAAATGATGTGTTAAAATGATAAGCAGGAAAAATAAAAAGGGAAATAAATGATGATAAATGATGATGAATGAAATAAATGGGAAAAATAAGTGGTAAAAATAAACAGGGAAATAAATAATGATAAATGATGATAAATAAAATAAATAGGAAAAATGATGAGTGGGAAAAATAAAAAGGGAAATAAATGATAAATTATGAATAAAATAAATGGGAAAATGACGAGAGTTACAAATGAAAAGCGTGAATAATGATAAGCGGGAAGAATAAAAAGGAAATTAAATTATAAAATAAATGGGAAAATGACAAAAGTTACAAATGATAAACGATAAAAATGATAAGCGGTCAGAATATAAAGGAAATTAAATTATTATACAATAAATGGGAAAATGACGAGAGTTAAAAATGATAAGCATTAAAAATGATGAGCGGGAAGAATAAAAAGGAAAATAAATGATTATTAAAATAAATGGTAAAATAACAAGTTACAAATCATAAGTGATAAAAATATTAAGCAGTGAATAAAAAGGAAAAAAAGCAGTACCCGCAGTTGGAATCGAACTCACGCGGGGAAGTGGCCCGAGACCTGAAGGGTCCGCTTTACTAACTGAGCTATTTGGTTTGCTTTTTTGAAGTGGTGGAATTTGCTTAATGTCAAGAATGTTCATGTTGAATGCGCCATTAAGAATGAATGCGTCATTTTACACCACAAATGTACTAATTATGCAAAAACAATAAATGCTTATGACGAAAATAACTGCAGCCAGTGTCGTGTGAGTTTGTGTAATGGTGAGACGCCAGATGTGACACGTGTAAAATTCGAACCCACGCGGGAAAGTGGCTCGTGTTGAAATCGCCTATAAGAATGAATGGGGATTTAAAAGTCACAAATTTGCTAATTACACAAAAACGGTAAATGTTATGAACAAATAAAATGGTAGCAAGCATGCCATGAATTTTTGGAATGTGTGAAAGTTTGAATGGGGTGAATCGGTTGAAGCATGTAGGACTAGTTAGGTGTCAAAAAAGTGGGAGGAATAAGTTGAATAATAATAATAATAATAATAATAATAATAATAAAGTAGAATAACAATGTGTGAAGGCCTTCGCCTTCACACAATAATAATAAAGTAGAATAACAATGTGTGAAGGCCTTCGCCTTCACACAACTAGAATTGCAATTCCTGGAGAAATTGCGTGTGAAGGCGAAGACCTTCGCACTATTGTTATTCTACTTTTTTCGAAATGAAAGACAGGAAAAATGAAAAAGGGCAATTAATGAATATAAATGATGATGAATAAAGTAAATGGGTAAAATGATGTGTTAAAATGATAAGCAGGAAAAATAAAAAGGGAAATAAATGATGATAAATGATGATGAATGAAATGAATGGGAAAAATAAGTGGTAAAAATAAAAAGGGAAATAAATAATGATAAATGATGATAAATAAAATGAATAGGAAAAATGATGAGTGGGAAAAATAAAAAAAGAAATAAATGAGTGGGAAAAATAAAAAGGGAAATAAATGATAAATTATGAATAAAATAAATGGGAAAATGACGAGAGTTACAAATGAAAAGCGTGAATAATGATAAGCGGGAAGAATAAAAAGGAAATTAAATTATAAAATAAATGGGAAAATGACAAAAGTTACAAATGATAAACGATAAAAACGATAAGCGGGAAGAATATAAAGGAAATCAAATTATTATACAATAAATGGGAAAATGACGAGAGTTACAAATGATAAGCGGGAAGAATAAAAAGGAAAATAAATAATTATTAAAATAAATGGTAAAATGACAAGTTACAAATCATAAGCGTGAAAAATATTAAGCAGTGAATAAAAAGGAAAAAAAGCAATGCCCGCAGTTGGAATCGAACTCACGCGGGGAAGCGGCTCGAGTTAATAAGCTCCCGCATTACCAAGTGAGCTATTTGGTTTGCTCTTTTGAAGTGGTGTAATTTGCTTAATGTCATGAATGTTCATGTTGAATGCGCCATTAAGAATGAATGCATAATTTTACACCACAAATGTACTAATTATGCAAAAATGATAAATGTTTATGACGAAAAAACTGCAGCCAGTGTCGTGTGAGTTTGTGTAATGGTGAGACGCCAGATGTGACATATGTAGAATTCGAACCCACGCAGGAAAGTGGCTCGTGTTGAAATCGCCATTAAGAATGAATGGGGATTTAAAAGTCACAAATTTGCTAATTACACAAAAACTGTAAATGTTATGAACAAATAAAATGGTAGCAAGCATGCCATGAATTTTTAGAATGTGTGAAAGTTTGAATGGGGTGAATCGGTTGAAGCATGTAGGACTAGTTAGGTGTCAAAAAAGCGGGCGGAATAAGTTGTTTAATAATAATAATAACTAGAATTGCAATTCCTGGAGAAATTGCGTGTGAAGGCGAAGACCTTCGCACTATTGTTATTCTACTTTTTTCGAAATGAAAGACAGGAAAAATGAAAAAGGGCAATTAATGAATATAAATGATGATGAATAAAGTAAATGGGTAAAATGATGTGTTAAAATGATAAGCAGGAAAAATAAAAAGGGAAATAAATGATGACAAATGATGATGAATGAAATAAATGGGAAAAATAAGTGGTAAAAATGAAAAGGGAAGTAAATAATGATAAATGATGATAAATAAAATAAATAGGAAAAATGATGAGTGGGAAAAATTTAAAGGGAAATAAATGATAAATTATGAATAAAATAAATGGGAAAATGACGAGAGTTACAAATGAAAAGCGTGAATAATGATAAGCGGGAAGAATAAAAAGGAAATTAAATTATTATAAAATAAATGGGAAAATGACAAAAGTTACAAATGATAAACGATATAAATGATAAGCGGGAAGAATATAAAGGAAATCAAATTATTATACAATAAATGGGAAAATGACGAGAGTTACAAATGATAAGCATTAAAAATGATAAGCGGGAAGAATAAAAAGGAAAATAAATTACTATTTAAATAAATGGTAAAATGACAAGTTACAAATCATAAGCGTTAAAAATATTGAAGGGCCCGCTTTACTAACTGAGCTATTTGGTTTGCTTTTGTGAAGTGGTGTAATTTTCTTAATGTCATGAATGGTCATGTTGAATGCGCCATTAAGAATGAATGCGTCATTTTACACCACAAATGTACTAATTATGCAAAAACGATAAATGTTTATGACGAAAATAACTGCAGCCAGTGTCGTGTGAGTTTGTGTAATGGTGAGACGCCAGATGTGGCACGTGTAAAATTCGAACCCACGCGGGAAAGTGGCTCGTGTTGAAATCGCCATTAAGAATGAATGGGGATTTAAAAGTCACAAATTTGCTAATTACACAAAAACGGTAAATGTTATCAACAAAAAAAATGGTAGCAAGCATGCCATGAATTTTTGGAATGTGTGAAAGTTTGAACGGGGTGAATCGGTTGAAGCATGTAGGACTAGTTAGGTGTCAAAAAAGCGGGCGGAATAAGTTGTTTAATAATAATAATAATAATAATAATAATAATAAAGTAGAATAACAATGTGTGAAGGCCTTCGCCTTCACACAACTAGAATTGCAATTTCTGGAGAAATTGCGTGTGAAGGCGAAGACCTTCGCACTATTGTTATTCTACTTTTTTTGAAATGAAAGACGGGAAAAATGAAAAAGGGAAATTAATGATGATAAATGATGATGAATAAAATAAATGGGTAAAATGAGTGTTATAATGATAAGCAGAAAAAATAAAAAGGGAAATAAATGATGATAAATGATGATGAATGAAATTAATGGGAAATATAAATTGGAAAAATAAAAAGGGAAATAAATAATGATAAATGATGATAAATAAAATAAATAGGAAAAATGATAAGTGGGAAAAATAAAAAGGGAAATAAATGATGAAAAAAATAAATGGGAAAATGATGAGAGTTACAAATGATAAGTGTTAAAAATGGTAAGCGGGAAAAATAAAAAGGAAATTAAATTATTATAAAATAAATGGGGAAATGACAAAAGTTACAAATGATAAACGATAAAAATGATAAGCGGGAAGAATATAAAGGAAATTAAATTATTACACAACAAATGGGAAAATGACGAGAGTTACATATGATAAGCGGGAAGAATAAAAAGGAAAATAAATTATTATTAAAATAAATGGTAAAATGACAAGTTACAAATCGTAAGCGTTAAAAATATTAAGCAGTGAATAAAAAGGAAAAAAAGCAGTACCCACAGTTGGAATTGAACTGACGCGGGGAAGCGGCTCAAGTTAATAAGCGCCTGCATTACCAAGTGAGCTAATTGATTTGCTATTTTGAAATAGTGTAATTTGCTTAATGTCGTCTATGTTCATGTTGAATGCGCCATTAAGAATGAATGCGTAATTTTATACCACAAATGTACTAATTATGCAAAAACGATAAATGTTTATGACGAAAATAACTGCAGCCAGTGTCGTGTGAGTTTGTGTAATGGTGAGACGCCAGATGTGACACGTGTAAAATTCGAACCCACGCAGGAAAATGGCTCGTGTTGAAATCGCCATTAAGAATAAATGGGGATTTAAAAGTCACAAATTTGCTAATTACACAAAAACGGTTAATGTTATGAACATAAAAAATGGTAGCAAGCATGCCATGAATTTTTGGAATGTGTGAAAGTTTGAATGGGGTGAATCGGTTGAAGCATGTAGGACTAGTTAGGTGTCAAAAAAGTGGGAGGAATAAGTTGAATAATAATAATAATAACTAGAATTGCAATTCCTGGAGAAATTGCGTGTGAAGGCGAAGACCTTCGCACTATTGTTATTCTACTTTTTTCGAAATGAAAGATAGGAAAAATGAAAAAGGGCAATTAATGAATATAAATGATGATGAATAAAGTAAATGGGTAAAATGATGTGTTAAAATGATAAGCAGGAAAAATAAAAAGGGAAATAAATGATGATAAATGATAATGAATGAAATAAATGGGAAAAATAAGTGGTAAAAATAAAAAGGGAAATAAATAATGATAAATGATGATAAATAAAATAAATAGGAAAAATGATGAGTGGGAAAAATAAAAAGGGAAATAAATGATAAATTATGTATAAAATAAATGGGAAAATGACGAGAGTTACAAATGAAAAGCGGGAATAATGATAAGCGGGAAGAATAAAAAGGAAATTAAATTATAAAATAAATGGGAAAATGACAAAAGTTACAAATGATAAACGATAAAAATGATAAGCGGGAAGAATATAAAGGAAATCAAATTATTATACAATAAATGGGAAAATGACGAGAGTTACAAATGATAAGCGGGAAGAATAAAAAGGAAAATAAATAATTATTAAAATAAATGGTAAAAAGACAAGTTACAAATCATAAGCGTGAAAAATATTAAGCAGTGAATAAAAAGGAAAAAAACCAGTACCCGCAGTTGGAATCGAACTCACGCGGGGAAGTGGCTCGAGTTAATAAGCGGCCGCATTACCAAGTGAGCTAATTGGTTTGCTTTTTAGGAGTGGTGTAATTTGCTTAATGTCATGAATGTTCATGTTGAATGCGCCATTAAGAATGAATGCGTAATTTTACACCATAAATGTACTAATTATGCAAAAACAACAAATGTTTATGACGAAAAAAACTGCAGCCAGTGTCGTGTGAGTTTGTGTAATGGTGAGACGCCAGATGTGACACGTGTAAAATTCGAACCCACGCGGGAAAGTGGCTCGTGTTGAAATCGCCATTAAGAATGAATGGGGATTTAAAAGTCACAAATTTGCTAATTACACAAAAACGGTTAATGTTATGAAAAAAAAAAATGGTAGCAAGCATGCCATGAATTTTTGGAATGTGTGAAAGTTTGAATGGGGTGAATCGGTTGAAGCATGTAGGACTAGTTAGGTGTCAAAAAAGCGGGCGGAATAAGTTGTTTAATAATAATAATAATAATAATAATAATAATAAAGTAGAATAACAATGTGTGAAGGCCTTCGCCTTCACACAATAATAATAATAATAATAAAGTAGAATAACAATGTGTGAAGGCCTTCGCCTTCACACAACTAGAATTGCAATTCCTGGAGAAATTGCGTGTGAAGGCGAAGACCTTCGCACTATTGTTATTCTACTTTTTTCGAAATGAAAGACAGGAAAAATGAAAAAGGGCAATTAATGAATATAAATGATGATGAATAAAGTAAATGGGTAAAATGATGTGTTAAAATGATAAGCAGGAAAAATAAAAAGGGAAATAAATGATGACAAATGATGATGAATGAAATAAATGGGAAAAATAAGTGGTAAAAATGAAAAGGGAAGTAAATAATGATAAATGATGATAAATAAAATAAATAGGAAAAATGATGAGTGGGAAAAATTTAAAGGGAAATAAATGATAAATTATGAATAAAATAAATGGGAAAATGACGAGAGTTACAAATGAAAAGCGTGAATAATGATAAGCGGGAAGAATAAAAAGGAAATTAAATTATTATAAAATAAATGGGAAAATGACAAAAGTTACAAATGATAAACGATATAAATGATAAGCGGGAAGAATATAAAGGAAATCAAATTATTATACAATAAATGGGAAAATGACGAGAGTTACAAATGATAAGCATTAAAAATGATAAGCGGGAAGAATAAAAAGGAAAATAAATTACTATTTAAATAAATGGTAAAATGACAAGTTACAAATCATAAGCGTTAAAAATATTGAAGGGCCCGCTTTACTAACTGAGCTATTTGGTTTGCTTTTGTGAAGTGGTGTAATTTTCTTAATGTCATGAATGGTCATGTTGAATGCGCCATTAAGAATGAATGCGTCATTTTACACCACAAATGTACTAATTATGCAAAAACGATAAATGTTTATGACGAAAATAACTGCAGCCAGTGTCGTGTGAGTTTGTGTAATGGTGAGACGCCAGATGTGGCACGTGTAAAATTCGAACCCACGCGGGAAAGTGGCTCGTGTTGAAATCGCCATTAAGAATGAATGGGGATTTAAAAGTCACAAATTTGCTAATTACACAAAAACGGTAAATGTTATCAACAAAAAAAATGGTAGCAAGCATGCCATGAATTTTTGGAATGTGTGAAAGTTTGAACGGGGTGAATCGGTTGAAGCATGTAGGACTAGTTAGGTGTCAAAAAAGCGGGCGGAATAAGTTGTTT
The DNA here is from genome assembly GCF_059516105.1 of Syngnathus floridae. Classification (NCBI taxonomy): domain Eukaryota; kingdom Metazoa; phylum Chordata; class Actinopteri; order Syngnathiformes; family Syngnathidae; genus Syngnathus; species Syngnathus floridae. Next base: position 23,883,020 of record NC_142413.1, read on the forward strand.
AATAATAATAATAATAATAATAATAATAATAAAGTAGAATAACAATGTGTGAAGGCCTTCGCCTTCACACAATAATAATAATAATAATAATAATAAAGTAGAATAACAATGTGTGAAGGCCTTCGCCTTCACACAATAATAATAATAATAATAATAAAGTAGAATAACAATGTGTGAAGGCCTTCGCCTTCACACAACTAGAAAATGCAATTTCTGGAGAAATTGCGTGTGAAGGCGAAGACTTTGACTCACTTCTTGGGGAATGATGCCGAATGATGTTGAAATGAGTTGAATTACTTGAAAAATGTAGAAAACAGAGGTGAAAAACGGAATTTTGGAGAATTTGGTGGAATTTTGGAGGATTTGGTTGAATTTCAAATCTGAAGATGTGGAATTTATGGTAAGTGGGAATTTGGGGAATAGGTAGGAAAAAGATGAAGAGTTGAAAGTTGGAATGGGTTGAATCGGTTTAATAATGTAGAAATTAGAGTAGAAAAACAAATTTTTGGAGAATTTGGTTGAATTTCAAATTTGAAAATTTGGAATTTTTTGTAAAGGGAAGTTGTGGAATAGGTAGGCAAAATATGAATACTTGAAAGTTGGAATGGGTTGAATCGGTAGAGAAATGTAGAAATGAGAGTAGAAAAACGAAATTTTGGAGAATTTGGTTGAATTTCAAATTTGGAATTTTTGGTAAGTTGGAAGTTGTAGAATAGGTAGGCAAAAGATGAACAGTTGAAAGTTGGAATGGGTTGAATCGGTTGAACAATGTAGAAAATAGAGTAGAAAAAAATGTTGGAGAATTTGGTTGAATTTCAAATTTGGGATTTTTGGTAAGTGGGAAGTTGTGGAATAGTTAGGCTAAAGATGAAGAGTTGAAAGTTGGAATGGTAGAATCGGTTGAAAAATGTAGAAATTAGACTAGAAAAACGAAATTTTGAAAAATTTGTTTGAATTTCAAATTTGGAATTTTTGGTAAATGGGAAGTTGTGGAATAGGTAGGCAAAAGATGAAGAGTTGAAAGTTGGAATGGGTTGAATTGGTTGAACAATGCAGAAATTAGAGTAGAAAAAAAAAAAGGTTGGAGAATTTGGTTGAATTTCAAATCTGGAATTTTTGGTAAGTGGGAAGTTGTGGAATAGGTAGGCAAAAGATGAAGAGTTGAAAGTTGGAATGGGTTGAATCGGTTGAACAATGTAGAAATTAGATTAGAAAAACGAAATTTTGGAGAATTTGGTTGAATTTCAAATTTGGAATTTTTGATAAGTGGGAAGTTGTGGAATAGGCAGGCAAAAGATGAACAGTTGAAAGTTGGAATGGGTTGAATCGGTTGAAAAATGTAGAAATTAGAGTAGAAACACGAAATTACGAAGAATTTGGTTGAATTTCAAATTTGAAAATTTGGAATTTTTTTGAAAGTGGGAAGTTGTGGAATAGGTAGGCAAAAGATGAACAGTTGGAAGTTGGAACGGGTTGAATCGGTCGAAAAATGTAGAAATTAGAGGTGAAAAACGAAATTTCGTGAAATTTTGTCGGAATTTTAACGTGAAAACGTGAAATTTTTGAATTTGGGAATTTTGGGAATGTCGAGAATCATTCCGAATGTGGTTTGAATGTGCTGAATGAGGTGAATTTAAAAGGGGAATGACGTAAATGTGAAATGTCGAATCTGCCATTGAGAATGAATGGGGAAAAATTTGTCGTAAATTCGCGAATTTTGCGAAATCGGAAAATTTTCGGAACGAGAAAAATGGAAGCGCTCATCTCGTGAATATTTGGAATACGTCAAAAGTGGAACGGAGTGAATCGGATGAATTATGTGGAAGAAGAAGCGGGACAAAAAAGTGGCGGGAATAAAATAGAAGAATAATAATAATAATAATAGAGAATGGTGTAGAATAACATATGTGTGAAGGCCATCGCCTTCACACAATAATAATAGAGAATGGTGTAGAATAACATATGTGTGAAGGCCATCGCCTTCACACAATAAACACTGCCCTTCCTGTATCCTCACTGTCAAAGAAAACAACGACTTTAGTCGGCTTCTCGGGACAACCACGTACTCTGCCTTTCACCAAACCACTTGAAACTGTGATCACCCGGACAGGGTGTAGACTGTGGCACAAATACATCCATTCCACAGACACTCCGATCAATTTGATGGGAAGGGACTTGCTGTCAGCCGTTCAAGCCAGAATTCTGTGTGGGCCAGAGGGAGTGATTATTCAATTTCCAGATGGCATCAGCATCCAGTGCTCACAGCAGCTACAACAACATGGTCAGTGGCTGATGGCGCCCCTACCGGCAGAAGCAGAAACTGCAACCATCTACTGGGCCAGGCTGGAGCCAGAGACCCCTGCTGGTGGCGGTGTGTTCTCGACCTACCTACTGTGGAAGCCTTGGATCTGCTCACTGGCGCCATACCACCCACCTGTTGATCCTTTGCATTGCACTCTATATTATGACCGAAAAAGTGATGATGTATATCGGGATTTGTTTGAAGAAATTGAAGGGCACATGTGGGATTTAACTTCATCATGCATTTTGATTGGTAAAGAGGGAGTCGCAGCGGCAACTGAATTGACATATGAACAAATGCAGTGGTTCAAAATGACAGGGAAAGGGGTGCCACACATTTCGCTGGCTCTTGCCCCAGGACACGAGGCCAGACAATTGGGCTCAATGGTCAAGCAGTTGTTGCAACAGACCGATTGGCGAAAAACTCACATTCCTAATTTGTACTGGTCTGAGTCTCAGAATGCATACCAAATTAAACAAACCATGGTAGACACAGGATTGCTGGAAATGATGTTGGTGTCCCGCACACACGGTAGGGAGTTAACTGATCATGAGGACGCTGAAGTAATGCTGGCGGCCTTGCCCGACACACTGTGGTCCCAGGGTCCATTTGATGTCGGGTTTTGTCATTCGGTGGCTCCTATTGATCTCCAAATGGATGAGACGCAGCCTATCAAACGGCCTCAATATCGTTGGCCGAAAGAGGCGGACCAAGGCATGGAAGACACTCTGTGTGGCCTCTGGGACGCAGGAGTGTTGGAAGTGTCGTGTTCCGAATGGAATACCCCGCTGAGGCCAGTGCGGAAAGCAGATGGGAAAACATGGCGCATGGCACATGATCTGAGAGCAGTAAATGATGTCACCATCACTCCTGTTCTTCCCGTGCCGGACCCGCACCGGATCCTAGCGTCATTGAACCCTGCCTACCAGTGGTTCACAGTGATTGATTTGGCCAATGCCTTCTTCTGCCTTCCGCTTTCCCCCTCAGTGCGGCACGTGTTCGCATTCACCTACAATGGAGTGAAACTGCAATACACTCGCATGCCGCAGGGATTCAAAAACTCGCCAGGTTTGTTCAATCAGGTCCTCAAGGAACTCCTTGAACCATGCCAAATGCCGGATGGCACTTTGTTGTTGCAGTATGTTGATGATCTGTTGATTGCAGCAAAAGACGAGCAGGCGTGTCTTGCAGGAACAAAGAAAGTGCTGTTGTGGTTAGGAGAGAAAGGGTTCAAGGTGTCAAGGAAGAAACTGCAATGCTGTCGCCAACAGGTCACTTTTCTAGGTCGAGTGTTGACCCCTAGTGGCCTCGCCATGTCGCCTGAGCATAGAAACTCCATTCTCCGTCACCCACGGCCCACCACTGTCCAGGAGATGCTATCATTCTTGGGGTTATGCGGCTATAGCAGACACTACATACCCTGCTTTGCCGACAAAACCGGTGTCCTCCGAGCCCTGATCCGTGAACAGGGGGCCAGGAATCTCAAGGCTTGCCTGGTTTGGACACCGGAGGCTGCCGAAGTCTTTGTGTCACTGGTGCAGGAGCTGGCCTCTGCTGCGGCTTTGGCCACTCCTGATTACACCCTGCCCTTCCATTTAGATGTCTCCGTTTCAGGAAAAGTTGTGAATGGAGCTCTGTACCAGAAAATGCAGCATGGACGTGCAGTGCTGATGTATTGCAGCGTCCCCTTGGACAACATTGAGCAACGACAACCCGACTGTTCCAGATATGCTGCTGGTCTGGCGAAGATCTTACTCAAAACAGCCCACACGGTCATGGGACATCCCATCTATGTGTTAACTGATCATGCGGTATCCTCATTTGTCGCGTCAGCGGCATTCACGTTGACTCCGCTGCGACAAACACGGTTGTTGAAAATATTGACTGCTCCAAATGTCAACTATGTCCATTCCGGAGTGAACATGGCGGATCAATTGTTGGTGGGTCCACATGAGTGTGCATTAAAGGTCCAGACAGTGACAAAAGTCCGACCTGACCTCTATTCCACTCCGCTCGGGCACGGTCGGGTGGTGTTCACTGATGGCTGCTGTTGGAGAGACAAAGAGGGCTCCCTCCATGCGGCCGCGGCTGCGGTCGAGTGGAGGGATGGTTCCTTCCAGCCTCTTAAAGTGATGAAGCTCACCACCCGCCCATCAGCCCAGGCGGCAGAAGTCTTTGCCTTGGTGTTAGCCTTGCGGCAGTGTAAGGGGGAAGCCGTGACCATCTATTCTGACTCTGCCTATGCGGTGTCGGCGGCCTTAATCGATCTGGTAGGGTGGCTACAGAACGGGTTCACAACGGCCAGAGGCCCGGAGATTGCACACAAGGACTTGATGTTGCAGCTGTTTGAGGCGTTGAAATACCCAAGCGAGGTGGCCGTTGTCAAAGTGCCTGGTCACTCTAAAGCTGACACCCTCGTGGCCAGGGGAAACCAAGCGGCTGATGAATTGGCCAAACAGACGGCCGGGTACGGCAGGGCAGCGGACATGATGGTGTCCCACGGTCCAGTGATTGTGGACGGGGAACACCCCGACTCCTGTTTGCCTCTGTCGCTTTCACATGCCGATCTGTGTGCCGCCCAGGATGCCACGTCCCCGCAACAAAAATCAGTCTGGCTGGCAGCAAAGGCTGTCAAACGATCAGATGGCTTGTGGGTAGGACCCAAAGGCCAGCCCGCTCTTCCGGAAGGAAGGCTAATGGCAGAGGTCCTGGCACAAGCACACACACCTTCCCATGTGGGCCACCATGCCATGATGATCCATCTCCGGAGTTGGTGGCATCCCAGACTCTCGGACGTGGTCTGGAATTTCGTTGCGGATTGTGAGTCCTGCCAGACGTTCAATGCACGCCCTACGTTGAAGCCAAAGCCCGGCCTGTTTCAGCCGGCCCCGTGGCCGGGGGCAGAGGTGATCATTGATTTTACCGACATGAGTACAAGAGTGAATGGGAAACGCTTTTTGCTTGTGATGGTTGACGCTTACTCAGGCTGGCCTGAGGCATATCCGTGCTCAAAAGAAGATTCTACTGCTGTGATCAAGGCTTTGATCACCCATTACATCCCCACGCATGGTTTCCCGGCCCTGATCCGCTCTGACAATGGTACACACTTTAACAACAAAGCCTTGGCCAAGGTAGAATCAATTTTGGGGTTGAAGCATCGATTCGGCTGTGTCTACCATCCTCAGAGTCAGGGCGGAGTTGAACGTATGAATCGAACACTGAAGGAGAAATTAGCCAAAATTATGGCTCAAACGACAATGAATTGGCTCCAAGCGCTCCCGCTTGCCTTGTTGTCTGTGCGGCAATCCGTTAACAGGCGCACTGGATTCGCACCATTTGAATTGATGACGGGTCGTCTAATGCCGGGACCAGCAACGACGCTCGTCCCACCAGAGGATGTTACGGTACCAAATTTGTCTCATGCAGCATACTGGTCCTATTTGTCTGCTTTGGTGTCCAGTGTTTCTGCACAGATTGGAGAGAAATCCGCTGCGGCTGCGGCGGAGGACGGCGTGTCGGCGGAGAAACAGCTCACGCCGTACGTGTACGTCCGAGTCATCTCCAGAAAGTGGACGGACCCCCGGTGGAAGGGCCCCTTTCGTGTCTTGGCCAGGACGTCTCACGCGGCCCAGCTCGACTTCAAAGGACGCCGGTGGTATCACTACTCACAACTCCGTCCGGCCCCAGAGTTTGTTCCGTCAGGATGAAGGTATTCCTGTTTGGCCGTGTCCCGGACCCGGCCAAAGGGGGGGGAACAGAAGGAACAATACGGAAAAGGAAAGGTTTTTGGGAATTTTCAGAATTATTTTTAGTAGGAGTGCTATGTGTGAGTTGTCTTTTTGTGTGGGCATTGATGACAATTGATGAGACCATCCAGCAGAAAACGTCCCAAATTCAAAATTCACCCACCAACAGACAATACCGATGCAGAGGAAAAGTAGTCTATGAAGCTGAGGTGAACACAACAGAAGAGCTCTCACGAGAGGAACAGGAAGGTTTGAGACAGAGATGTGACAGCAAAAATTGGCAAACGTATGTCACGTTGTCTAATTGGACAGAGACCAACCAAACCTTACATGACAAATTGGAAAAGTACCAGAGAAGGGTGTGGAGCAACCAAATTCAACAAGTAAAGAAAGTATTGGATTTAGCCCCACCCGATAGAGAAGGGACATGTATTTACCAATGTAAAGAAGATGGACAGTTTGTTGTTGCTTCGTGTCATGGACAAAAGAAGTTAACATATGGAGAAATGTGGTTGTTTTATTCTCAATGCTCAGAGAATGAGTTTGGTTTGTTCTCGGTTGAGAGGGCATTGGAGAGTCATGGCATACAATTATCCACTCAGATGACGCAGATGGCGGTGGAGGTAAGTAAAGGGAGGTTGAACGATAAATTGAAAAACCCCGCCCCAATCAAGGAACCATTGTGGTACTGTAATGGAACAGGGTGCCCCACAGCATATTACAATGTGTCTGAGTACCATTTAAACATCCGGTCCAAAAGACAAGTGGTGACTGGGGTCACTCAGACACACCGCGGGCTCTGCGAACCGGTTCAATCATTCAAATGGGGGATCCAGGTTTGCATCCCTAAAAATGTGACAGTACAAATTACCATACCGTTTGATAGTTTGGTAAACGGGCAGATTAGAGGACAAAATTATCGGGATTATGATTGGTATTTGACCAATGAGTTGGTAAACAGGGGTTGGAAAAATTTGGTATGGGACACCAAAGATTGGTATAAATCATGGGGGACTAGTGTTCAAGCGAAACAACATCAGCAAATGATAAAAGGGGACAAAACACAGACAGGCATCACCTTGTGGGTTAATACTTCGCACGATTTACATTTGGGAAGCCGCACAATTGGATGCTGGGGTTTCCAGTTAAACATATATATGTATGGATACCCGTATTGGCAGGTGTTCCTATGTCAAGGTGAGGATGCCGAACAAGAAATATCCTTGAGTCCCTCGACAAACCCTCGAATCCTCGCAAAAGCAGTCAGGAGCGTAGATGATTGGTTTAGGATCACCACGGGAGTCACTGCTATAAATAATAATTGGCTTTTGATGGCAGAACAAGCTGCTAATACTACTGGTGAAGATTGTGTGGTCTGTCTTAAGGCAAGAGTAGTGTTGAAAATTGTACCAGCGGCAGTAGAATCATCTTGTATCTTACAGGTGTTGACCCAGCCCACTACTAGTGGTAATTGTTTGATTTATGAGGATATTTTCCCAGTCGTAGGCTTGGAAAAAAGAAAGCCCATTTTTGACAACCATGTGACTCAACAAAATATGACATGTTTAAAGTTAAACGGAACCGGCATGAGTATTGGGACAATAGATCCCACATGGTGCAAAGTCAATTTGTCACTGAATGTAACCTCTCCTCTCTCTCGTGCAGACATCTGGTTGTGGTGTGGTGATGACAAATTATATGATCGCTTGCCGAAGAACGCATCAGGTATCTGTGCCCTCGTGTCTTTGATAATGCCTGTGGTGGTTGTCCCCATTGAAATACAGAATCTCAATTGGGACCTGGAGTTCCCACTGGCGGAGCTCCTGAAGCGAGCCAAAAGAGACGTTTTGCCCCCGTGGTTGAACGACGACGATCCAACATATATTGACGCTATAGGAGTGCCCCGGGGTGTACCAGATGAGTATAAACTCGCTAATCAAGTGGCCTCGGGATTCGAAAGTATCTTCCTATGGATCACCCCCAATAAAAATGTAGACCGTATTAATTACGTTCATTACAATGTCCAACGACTGGGTAATTATACAGCTGAATCATTCGCCGCAGTTCATGAACAATTGGCTGCAACGTCGTTAATGGCGTTCCAAAATAGAATTGCGTTGGACATGCTATTGGCTAAGGAACATGGTGTATGTGGAATGTTTGGTGACGCATGTTGTACTTTTATCCCAAACAACACGGCACCAGGGGGCCGACTGACCAGGGCGTTGGAAGGACTAAGGACACTGAACAAAAAGATGAAAGATCATTCAGGTGTACACACCGATATTTGGTCTGATTGGATGAAAGCGTTTGGAAACTGGAAAGGGCTCATCATGTCTGTGCTTGTTGCTGTGGCTATTTTCACTACAATTATGATGTTATGCGGTTGTTGTTGTATTCCATGTATTAGATCACTCACTGTCCGGTTGATCGAGAAAACCGTTGGCCCGTTGCCACCGATGGGGCAATATACCCTGTTGACTCAACATGAGCCGCAGGGGGAAGGAAGGATCGACACCGCGCTGGTGGCTGTTTGCTAGGGTAACGGGTGATGACCTCATAAATGAGGTCATGAGAGGGAATAAAGGGAAATGTGCTTTTGGGAGTTTGCAAACATATTTTAAGGTTGTGTTAAACTTATAATCATCTTAATATCTAGTATTGAAGTGCTCGTGTGGATTGGTGGGGGCCGAGGAATGTGCAGGCAAACTGCATGAACTTGTTTTCTTGGAAGTGTTGTGTATAGGCCCAGACAGGGAGTACCGGACGAGATAATCTCAAGGTCGGTGAGAAAGGAGAACAACGGCACATCTATGGGACTGGGCATCGAGGGGAAAACCCAACCGCCTGACCTCAGCGACACCTGGACGGGGAGGAGATGGCCATCCACCAATCATCTCATAATATTTTGCATGCTTTAATATTCATATTGTGTTTCTTTAAAACTGGGCAACCCGGAAGAATGTGTCGTCTTTTGGTGGTCACAAAAACGCACGAGTTTTAGTGTGAGGGACCCGGGACCCAGGCCTGTATTAGTGCGCTTTGTCAGGAATAAATAATTGGTAAATTTGGTCTAATTGATCTACTGGTCTTCTCTTTGACAGAACGAACTCGCAAAATTGTTAGGTGCGCCAGTGTGTGGATTAGGACATTGCAATTTATGTGTTAAGTGTTGATCGCAATTTGGAGTCAGATCAATAACTAGAATCCGTAACCTAACAATGTGCACAGAGACTCATCTGGTGCTTGTTGTTGTTTCAGAGCTGCTTGGGTGTCCGACTAAATAGCAGAACTATGGAAAATACTGTTACTTCTTCGGATTGGACAAGATTTCGTGGAGTCAGGCTGAGATCATTTGTGTTATGAAGGGAGGCCACCTGGTGAGCATTGAGAACAAACAGTTAACGTGTCTCTCTTTCTCAATCGCTCACTCACTCAACCCAACTGTTTTGTTCTCTTTCCACTTTCTGTCTTTCTTGCAGAAGTGGCTGGCATCGCATATATCAACTTTGCAGACCTGGATGGGCTTGCACCGCAAGTTGCATGAGAGCCAAGTGTGGCAGTGGACAGACGGAACACCTTACTCCAACATGTCCTTCCAGTGAGCACCATATTGCTTTAGATGATGACGATGATGACTAAACTTGAAAAATACCTCAGGAACGGAGACAAAAGGGGGAGTGGACAACACATGATTGGCGTTATTTATCTTTAATATTTCATTTATTACTTGACAATTATGATTTATTGTTATTTATTTCTGCTTTATTTAGGCAATGTGATTTATTTCTCTCCTCTGTTTGTTACTCATGTCCAATATTATTATTTCTTTGAGCTACTGGAACTAAAATTTCTTGAGGGAGCCATCCCAAAGAATGAAGAAACTTGAGACTAAGTCTGAAATACCAGCAGCAGCTCTTGTCTGCTGCGGGCTGCACCTTGGCACCCGCTGCTCTGTGCCAAGGATTTCGTCACTTGCAGGGCCTGGGATCGCTTTGAGCAAAACAACATTCGTGGAAAACTGCAGTAAGATATGTCCGACTCGCATGGGTGCCTGGAGCGACCTCCTGTGTAACTATTACCAGCGGTTCATCTGCAAGCAGCCCTTGGGTGAGTGCAGTTCTGTGGCTGCAGCCTGTTACTCGCACTAAACTAAAAAATACTTTTTGTTGACTTATCTGGTTGAAGGCATGTGCTCCTCCAATGCGTGTTCCTCTCAAAACACGTCCTGCATGTGCCTGCTCGCCATGACCACCACGGTGAGTTGATGGTTTGTGCTGTGGATGTCAAAATCATTTTTACTCTCTTTTCGTCCCCTCAATCATGTAAACCTACCACCTTCAAAAATCAAGCGGGCATTCAAGATATGCAACACAATGGCTTTGTGCGATCAAATTTCATCTTCATGGGCAAAAGTGATTGGACTCACTGAGGAAAGTTTGCCCAGCGTTGTCGGTGAAGAATTTGAGTTGCCCGTAAACTGCAGTAGTTGTCATCTTTCCCTATTGTGTGTGCGCAGGGGGGGGGGTCGAGTTCCAAGCTGTGCTCGACGGTCTCAGCGTGGGCCGCAGCATCGTCATCAACGGACAATCCAATGCCCAAGCAAAGAAGTAATACCCCCTACACACACACACACACACACACACACACACACACACACACACACACACACACACACACACACACACACACACACACACACACACACACACACACACACACACACACACATACACACACACACACACACACACACACACACTAAAGGGAAATGTGCTTTCGGGAGTTTGCAAACATATTTTTTAAGGTTGTGTTAAACTTATAATCATAATAATATCTAGTATTGGAGTGCTCGTGTGGATTGGTGGGGGGCGAAGAATGTGCAGGCAAACTGCATGAACTTGTTTTCTTCGAAGTGTTGTGGAAGAGGTCCGGATAGGGAGTACCGGACGAGAACACCTCAAGGTCGGTGAGGAACGAGAACAACAGCACGTCTATGTGGCTGGACTTCGCGGGGAAAACCCAACCGCCTGACCTCAGCAACACCTGGACGGGGAGGAGATGGCCATCGACCAATCATCTCACAATATTTTGCATGCTTTAATATTCATATTGTGTTTCTTCAAAACTGGGCAACCCGGAAGAATGTATCGTCTTTTGGTGGTCACAAAAACGCACGAGTTTTAGTGTGAGGGACCCGGGACCCAGGCCTGTATTAGTGCGCTTTGTCAGGAATAAACAATTGGTAAATTTGGTCTGATTGATCTACTGGTCTTCTCTTTGACAGAACGAACTCGCAAAATTGTTAGGTGCGCCAGTGTGTGGATTAGGACATAGCAATTTATGTGTTAAGTGTTGATCGCAATTTGGAGTCAGATCAATAACTAAAATCCGTAACCTAACAATTTCTTGGTGACCCTGACGTGATGTAAAGGGAAGGGTAATTGACAACTCGTGGTCTTTAGCCAAGACACCGGACAGTGTCAGGGACACTGTCTCCCGGTCGGCGAACCGTTTGGAATAAGCGCACAACGTTGAGCTGGTACGACGTCTCCTCAACCCTGAGCTCATCACCGATAAGGTAAGCAGAATACCTGGTACTATAAGTCGAAATGCTGCAAATTGAAAGAGAAAATTTAAGAGGAGACTGTCGTTCAGATCAAATAAGGTGTGCATGAAGTTAAGATACATACGGTGAATAAGTTTGGAACTTACGTGTGTAACGTGTACGGTAAAGTCAGTGACTTACGCGTACTACGGATAGGTCAGGGACCTAGTGCTTCGTCGTGGCAGACAAGGGTGCGGTGACGATTGTATTCAAATAGCTGGGGTTAATAAAGAGATCCCCGAGGGGAAGTGAGGCCTCCTCAAAAAATATCCGGTGGTAACAGTTCCTCCTGTGAGAGATCAGACCGCTAAAATATCCAAAATGAACCAAATTGGGGGGAGAGTGTGTGTGCGCGCAGAGGATCCTCATGAGTGGGTGTGTATATGAGTGTGTGTGAGTGAGATGTGTGTTCTATGGAAGAAATCAGTAATGGAGAATGTTTAGGAGGCTTTTGAGCGATAATAGGGAAATTGAGAAGTGGACAATGGTGTGTTTAAGTTGGTTAGAGAAACTAAGATGAGCAAGGTGTGGCAGTAGAGAAAATAAGGCGTGTGACAGAAAGTTACTAGAACGGTGGCTTGATAGGATGAGAATAAGAGACAACAAATTTTGTGTAGAAGACATTGAAAGATGTCGAATGTGAACATGATGAAGGGCGCAACAGCAAAGTTGGCCTGCCCTTTGAGAGGTTGAGACTGATGAGCGTGCCTGCACTAGCGCGTAGTCGCGGGTCTGGGCTGTGCGCGTGGGCCTGTGCTATGCTTGTGCGGGCGGTGGGCCGGCATCATGATTGTTGCAGGAAATGGCCAGCCTGTAACCGGTCAACATTGATGCCGCGCCCCCCTCGCACGGGGGGTGCTATGGCTGCGGGCGGGGCAGGGATAGTGTGAGTTTCTCAGTGAATGTTTGAAACAGTGAGACTGAGCGGTTGTGTGCGCGCTCGGTGTGTGCGTTTATGTGCACACCCTGTGTGGGTGCGGGCGTGTGAGGAGGAAGACGGCATGGATCATAGAATGTTCAAGAAAGGAGGACCCACTCGTAAATAATGATAAAGATAGGTTAGCAACATGAGCGATTTAGAGGTTCAAAAGAAAGACAATTAAAAGAAAATAACATTTTTGATTTGGACAATTGCAGGCTAACAGGAGCATGAGAAAGAAGAGCTGAGAAGCGGGATCCAATTTGATCGGGGTGATTAGAAATTCACAGCACCATATTCTAAGGCACATTTTTGAGCAAGCACGACACAGGTAATAACGTTTGAGAGGTCAAGACATAGATCAGGGCTAGATGTAGAACGCAGACCTTGATGAGTTAATTTTGAATAATGATACTGAAGACACAATGTACTGTCGCATTAAATTGGAACTATAGACTAAACGCAGCTCGGAAATAGGATGAGTTGCAGGACTTACAAAATAAAGACGAGATCGCTGATACTAGGAGAATTTGACATTTGGTAAACAAACGTTATTAGTGAATTGATGGCAGCAGCTACATTTGGAAATAGTCTTACAAGTTTGATGTCCCAGTCTGTCACTCTCAGTGCCAGGATCCCTGAAACTCGATCCCGAGACTCCGCCTGCAGCCGTGGACAACTACAAAACGGTGCCTGGCTTTGAGGCACCTTTGACCTTTGGCAAGGACAAAGAAAGACTGTTGTTGTGCTTGGAGGGGGCAAGTACACCCCGGAGGAAAGACAACATCCTCGGGGACGAGAAAAGACAGTGAAAAGCGGAGGAACTCACAATGATGAAAATGGACTCATTTGAACAATGGACTCATTCGAGAGTGATGGATGGGTTGGCTCTGAAGCAACCACAAAAGAACACCAACTTGAGAGTGTGAGGTGCTGCAAAAGAAGTGTCCGACGGCCAAATCGCACTCCTTGCTGTGGCGTTACCAAACTGGGTGGAGCTTGGGTCAAGGTGGACAGGAGCTTCATTGTGCACTGAGTTTGACAGAACTGAGGAGATTTGATAAAAAATTGAATAATGCGTAGAGCTACAGAGAAAAGCATCATAGTCAGAGATTGAACAGATTTGGATAAAACAAATAGGCTAAAACGGTAAGAAACAAGAGCGAGATCTGATATTTTGGCTCGTCAGGCTTAAGAAGTAGAAGTTGAGTTAGATTCAAGATTCAAGATTCAAGAGTTTTTTATTCGCCATGTTTGAGCGTACCAAACAAGGAATTTGACTTCGGTAAATCACAGCCTCTGTTCAACATTTAGGTGACTAACAACAACACTCAGGACATGTGAAGAACGAAAGATATTCTCAAACATCCCCTGATCTTAAACTCCCAAGAGGGCAAGGAAAAACTCAAAACTCCAGCTTGGGGAAATGAGAAACCTTGAGAAAAGACCACAGATGGGAGGGTCCCTCTTCTAGGATGACCAGGCTGCAATGGATGCAGAGAGGACACATAGTACAAACAGTGTAGACAAAAAAGGTGTGGAAAGCAGGATGTTATTGCACAGTAATGACTCTGAGACTCTAAGAGTGGTGTGAGTTCATCAGAGCGACAGCCTGGGGGAAGAAGCTGTCTCTGTGTCTGCTGGTTTTAGTGTACAGAGCTCTATAACGGCGTCCGGAGGGGAGTAGTTCAAACAGGCTGCAACCTGGGTGCGAAGGGTCTGTTGAGATGTTACTTGCACGTTTCCTGGTCCTGGACAGGTACAAGTCTTGGATAGATGGGAGGTTGATTCCCATTATCTTTTCTGCAGTCCTTATTGTCCGTTGCAGTCTGTGCTTGTCTTGTTTGGAGGCCGATCCAAACCAGACAGTGATGGAGGTGCAGAGGACAGACTGGATGATGGCAGTGTAGAAGGTCTTCAGCAGCTACCGCGGCAGGTTGAACTTCTTGAGCTGTCTCGGGAAGTACAGCCTCTGCTGGGCCTTCTTCCGGACAGAGTCTATGTGACCGGTCCATTTCAGGTCCCGAGAGATTGTGGTTCCCAGGAACTTGAAGGTGTCTGATGAGAGAATAGCCAGCTGCTCAGCGCAGACTTTCAAGCAGGAAGGTGACACGCCGTCTGGGCCCGGTGCCTTCCTGATCTTTTGTCTCCGGAACATCTGGCGCACTTCCTCCTCGCGAATCTGGAGTGCGGGCGCGGCCTCTGCAAGAGAGAGAGTCGGTGACCACGGTGATGGAGGTGTGGACAGAGCAGTTGTGGGGGGAGGTGAGTATGTGGATTGTGCTGCAGGAAGTCCCGTTGTGTGGGAGGACCGATCAAACCTGCAGTAGAACCTGTTTAGCTGGTTAGCGAGCCTTGGGCTCTCCACAGGACGGGGGGTTCGTTTCTTGAAGCCCGTGATGCTCTGCAGGCCTTTCCACACTGTTGAGGGATCAGGATTGGCAGAGAGGTGTCTCTCCAGGCTCTCCCCGTAACACCTCCTGGCTTTCCTGACCTCTCGGTTCAGTGTGTTTCTGGTCTGCTTGAACAGGTCCCGGTCGCCGCTCCTGTAGGCCTCTACCTTGACTTTGCGCAGCCTCCTAAGGTTCGGTGTAAACCAAGGTTTGTCGTTGTTGTACGTGCAGAAGGTCTTAGTCTGCACACACAGATCCTCACAAAAACTGATGTATGATGTGACAGTGTCAGTGAGTTCATGCAAGTCTGAAATTGCAGCTTCGAAAACTCTCCAATCGGTGCAGTCAAAGCAGGCTTGAAGGTTCTGCCTTGACTCCACTGTCCACTTCCTGACAGTCCTCACCACAGGCTTAGAAGTTTTTAGTTTCTGTCTGTAGGCAGGGATCAGATGAACTAGACAGTGGTCCGAGAGTCCTAAAGCTGCACGAGCCACAGAGTGGTATGCATCCTTAATTACGGTGTAGCAGTGGTCCAGTGTCTGTGCCCCTCTGGTGGGACACGTTATGTGCTGTCTGTATCTGGGGAGTTCGTGTGCGAGGTTCGCCCTGTTAAGATCACCCAGAACAATGATTAGTGACTTTGGTAGAAGTTTCTCCATGTCTGTCACCTGGTCAGCCAGCATCTGCGTGGCTTCAGTCGCACGTGCGTGTGGTGGGATGTAAACAGCCGCCATGACGATCGAGGAGAACTCCCGTGGTGAATAGAACGGCCGGCAGTTTATGAAAAGTGTTTCTAGGAGAGGGCTGCAAAACTCTTTCAACACCATGACATCGGTACACCAACATTCATTAATGTAGAAACAGAGACCACCTCCCTTTGATTTTCCGGAGAGCTCCGCGCTGCGATCTGCACGCGTTAGCCGAAACCCAGCTAACTCCATGGCGTGGTGGGGGGTTCGTTCGCTAAGCCACGTTTCAACAAAACACAGCGCGGCGGATCTGCTGAAGTCTGTGTTCCTTGAAGTGAGGAGCAGCAGTTCGTCCATCTTGTTCGCCATGGAGCGGACATTCGCCAGATGAATTGACGGTAGGGCAGAACGGAACCCTCTCTGCCTCAGCTTTACGAGGGCTCCGGCTCGTTTTCCGCGTCGCCGCCGTCGCGCTAGCTTGTATAGCACCGCCGCTCCGGCTAAAATCTCCGACAAACAGTCTAAATCAGAGAGAACAGGAGAGAAAATACCAGAAGAAGACTGACCGATGTTTAACAGTGCTTCTCTAGTAAAAGTGATCCGGGATGGACAGCAGAAGACACAGAAAACACACAAAATAAGACAAAGAAACAGAGAGCGACTCACCGTGGCAGCCATCCGCGGCGCCATTTTACATTTTACATTTTAGAATAGGACATTTGGACTAAAGTGGATTCAGTCAAGAGGAACAGGGGCATTTTGGCATTTTAACAGGGATTGACAGCAAGGGAGATTGAGGATAGAAGATCTGGACAGCAATGACGTAAATTACATTAAAAACTGCCCATTCTAGGGAGAGGGCTTGGCGCTCCCTGTGTGGAGCTGCAGCTTTGCAGAGGGGGGCAGACCGCGCGAGGGAGTGGATGAAAGGAGTGGAAATAGGTGACGATTTAAGGAAGCAGGGAGAGGTGCTGGATGGTGTGACAGGCAGGATTTTTAGGAAGAGTAAAAGGGGGGAGTGAGACTCGCCAAGAGGGGCAATAAAGAGAAGCAGACTGAGAAACATATTTGAGCTAGACAACAGGAAAAAGGGGGAGAGCCAAATGATGACGTAGAAATCCAGAGGGAATAGTCGGACCCATCTTTATTGAATTTAATTAGGATAAGTAATAGAGATCGAGGTTGTAGGAACAATCTGAGGTTATGGAGGCTCCCCTGACACGCGGGTCCCACAGTCGCCCCCCCCCAGATAGACATATATGACAATTTGCGATGAATCTGATGGGCGAGTTTATGGAAAATTGAATTGGAGATTTTACAATAGGTCATGTTGACAAGTATGTCCAAATGTGAAGAGTTACTATTAGGAGTCAATGTTTGCCTGCACACTAACATACTAACTTTGCTTAGTGTGGGAGGAGAGCTGAGTGATAGAGACGGATGTGTGTGTCTGCGAGTGTGTGGATGGGTGCGTGCGCATGTGATCATCTATGAGTGTGTGTGCGCAGTATGATTGGCCAGAGAGGTCTGAAGTTGGGGTGATGTGTTTGCAATTGAGGATAAAATTCCTCTCACCTAAAGGGGTGGTACAGACTGGAGGGTCTGGAACTGGTAAGTGATGAGTTCTGACCGGAACCATGGCTCAATGATCAATCAGGGGCACCATCGACAACAAAACGGTGTGATGGAGAAGGCCCATTTCAGTGATATGGTCAGACAAGACAGAACTAGTATCGAACAGCAAGACTTTGGACGATTTGACGTGTGACGACTTTGAGCTCACCCGACGGGGTGACGGACTAGGTGGACAGTGACCAATTGTTTGACGCTTGAACGTGTTTGCGACAATAGCACGCTCTGCTTTGTTTTTCTGTGTGACTTGATTTTTTTGCAGCATCAGCCACCAGCCAAGGAGCGGATTGCGCGTTGCTTGCGTAACTTGTTTTCCTTCTTGCAGGTTGTCGATTGCATTCGTGGAAAGTTTGTGTTGGATTTACAAGAATATGTTAACCCTTGCCCTTTTGGTTTTTATGATGAACCTGTTGATGACGTGGTTTTCAGGACATGATCCGCGGGCGCCAGGATTCATTTTATGACAGTTTTTATTTTGATACTTGATGTCTGTTTTTGTGTGTACAAATGTCCGCTGTCAGCCGGGCTATAAGCTCACTGACAGGAGTGCGATGATTTTTGTTTGTGTTGCCGAGTGTGTGTGGTGGACAGTCAAGTTTCAAGGACTTGGGGTGATGGTCCCGGGGCCCAGATGGTAACTAGAGGTTCCGCGGGCCTGGCTACAATGAGTGTGGTGATGAGAGGGGACGCTTTGCAGGTTCCTTTTGATACGTAATGACACATTGGGTGAATGTGTCAAAGGGGGGGAGTGGTAAAATAGAAATGGGTGAGTAGGTTTCAATTTGTAATTGTGATATACAAAGTTTTTTTCCAAATTCACTTGCTTTCAAGCTTTAACAGGACATGCCAGAATTCACCCAGCAGTGATGGAAGGAGCAGAGGAAGACCAGTGACATCTGGTTGTGGTGTAGTGATGACAAATTATAGGATCGCTTGCCGAAGAATGCATCAGGTATCTGTGCCCTCGTGTCTTTGATAATGCCTATGGTGGTTGTCCCCATTGAAATACAGAATCTCAATTGGAACCTGGAGTCCCCACTGGCGGGGCTCCTGAAGCGAGCCAAAAGAGACATTTTGCCCCCGTGGTTGAGCGACGACGATCCAACATATATTGACACTATAGGAGTGCCCCGGGGTGTGCCAGATAAGTATAAACTCGTTAATCAAGTGTTCTCGGGATTCGAAAGCATCTTCCTATGGATCACCCCCAATAAAAATGTAGACCGTATTAATTACTTTCATTACAATGTCCAACGACTGGGTAATTATACAGCTGAATCATTTGCCGCAGTTCATGAACAATTGGCTGCAACATTGTTAATGGCGTTCCAAAATAGAATTGCGTTGGACAGGCTATTGACTAAGGAACATGGTGTGTGTGGAATGTTTGGTGATGCATGTTGTACTTTCATCCCAAACAACACGGCACCAGGAGGCCGACTGACCAAGGCGTTGGAAGGACTAAGGACACTGAACAAAAAGATGAAAGATCATTCAGGTGTACACACCGATATTTGGTCTGATTGGATTAAAACGTTCGGAAGCTAGAAAAGCCTCATCATGTCTGTGCTTGTTGCTGTGGCTATTTTTACTACAGTTATGATTTTATGCAGTTGTTGTATTCCATGTATTAGGTCACTCACTGTCCGGTTGATCGAGAAAACCGTTGGCCCGTTGCCACCGATGGGCCAATTTACCCTGGTGACTCAACATGAGCAGCGGGGGGAAGGAAGGACCGACAGCGCGCTGGTAGCTGTTTGCTAGGGTAACGGGTGATGACCTCATAAATGAGGTCATGAGAGGGAATAAAGGGAAATGTGCTTTCGGGAGTTTGCAAACATATTTTTTAAGGTTGTGTTAAACTTATAATCATATTAATATCTAGTATTGCAGTGCTCGTGTGGATTGGTGGGGGGCGAAGAATGTGCAGGCAAACTGCATGAACTTGTTTTCTTCGAAGTGTTGTGGAATAGGCCCGGATAGGGAGTACCGGACGAGAACACCTCGAGGTTGGTGAGGAACGAGAACAACAGCACGTCTATGTTGCCGGACTTCGCGGGGAAAACCCAACCGCATGACCTCAGCAACACCTGGACGGGGAGGAGATGGCCATCGACCAATCATCCCACAATATTTTGAAGAATGTATCGTCTTTTGGTGGTCACAAAAACGTACGAGTTTTAGTGTGAGGGACCCGGGACCCAGGCCTGTATTAGTGCGCTTTGTCAGGAATTAACAATTGGTAAATTTGGTCTGATTGATCTACTGGTCTTCTCTTTGACAGAACGAACTCGCAAAATTGTTAGGTGTGCCAGTGTGTGGATTAGGACATAGCAATTTATGTGTTAAGTGTTGATCGCAATTTGGAGTCAGATCAATAACTAAAATCCGTAACCTAACAACACACACACACACACACACACACACACGCACGCACGCACGCACGCACGCACGCACACACACAAAGAAGGCAGCAAAGACGACATGGCATTTGTCCGGCAGGCTGGTCAACTTCTGCGAGGGTGACGGCAAAGGCAATGCAACTGGCAACACGGTGCTGCACCTGCATTTCAAATTTGCGACACAAGACTTCATCATCAGCACCAGACGCCTGTGGAACTCCAAGAAGACTGGGACGCTTTCCTTAGCACACCCATTCGGACCAGGACGTGCTTTTGAGGTGATCGCTACGTCGTGGTTCAGTCGTCACCTAAATGAAAGTGGACATGGGCATTTGGAAGCTTTTCCCTTTTCTGCACCGAGCGTCTATGATGCAAAGGCTTTGTGTCCCTCAAACTTAAAATAGCTTTTGAAAACGCTTGAAGTGGTAACAAGTCGTAGATATGCAGTTTTGGGCGACGATTGAGCACAGTAGTCGGGAGTTGCGGGCTTTACCCGAGTTGGTGCGCTTACTGAGCCTGCTGCCGCCTTGTCGCCGTGCAGATTGGCATCAAGTGTGGCTGGGGCGCTTTCCAATTGACCTTCAACAACGAGCACCAGGAGGACTTTGCATATCCAATTCAAAACCTGCAGAATATCAACTGGCTGGAGGTGTGGCAAGTGACGCAGATCGACGTCCAGCTGAAGTGATGAAGTGGCTTCCTGTCTGGGCGTTGTCGACAGCAATCAGCTACCTCCATCCTTTTTTATTTCAGCGCTCGGTTGCCGCCACCGGTAAGACATTTTCACAGCCTTGTTATGCTTGTGTGGAAAATCAAATGCTGCTAATGATAAGTTTAAACACACATTCTTATGATTTCTTGAGTTTTTTTTAAAGAGATCATGTAAACATCCCCCCTTTAAACTGACAATGTAAACTTGTTTGAACCAGAATAAAGGCAATGAAATTTGCAATTGGTTTGTATGTCAATTCCATATACTACTGAATATTGCGTGTGTGCGTGCGCGAGGCTAAAGAAGCGGTCCACTGTTCAATGTCACTGATGTGGAATTCAATTACTTTTGGTGAATATTTTTTCTCAGCCCCTCTCATTTGTTCTCATCGGGAAAAATAATTCAAAATAGGGTCAAGCTTGGGACCTGTCGAACGAGTTTTCCAGACTCTTGATTTAGACGGCTTTGGTATTTGTGCAATTTTGGCACCCTCTTGTGGATAGTTTATTAATGCAATGGCGATCTCAAGAAGCACCTTTAGGTCGAGTTTAATTTCACTTTAAATTTTAAAGTTTCCTGTTTTCAGGAATTTTTTGGTGTGTTGTCTGGGGGCAATCCTCGTCTCTTACAGTGAATGTTTATAACAATCTACGTATTTTACGCATGCTCGCATTTTAAATTGTTTTAAACCTTATCTGCGAATGACCTGGCACCACTGTGGAACCAAAGTTTACCATCAGGCCGTGGACCAGTAGGAGCGCGAGGGAATCCGTGACCATCAGCCAATAGGAGCTCTCGCAGGATTTGGGCTCCATGCGCCATTTTAGCGCGTCCACGGCCATCCGGTAAGATGGTCTCCGCGCTTTGTCTCCACTGACTGGAGTTGTTACGCTTATTTGTGGACTTGTGTCGCTTTCGTATCGCCAAACATCGCCACCTGAGGGCCATCTGAACTGCCTGCACCGAGAACAAAGCCCGTCTTCGTGTATCAAGAAATGGCGACCGCAATCAGCAGGTAAAAGGCTCGTTTTCGTGTGTTTACACAAGTGTGTTGTGCATTGATTAGACTGGAGCGGGCTACCTTTTTGCTAGCGGGACGCCGAACCATTTAGTGCTTGTTGGTGTTTAGCACGCTAAGCTAACTAGCCGCTACCGACCGGCAATGTTCAACTTAGTACAAATGCAAGTTCTGATTTTCTCGCGCATGTCTCTGAATGGTGGCCAGTTTCGGGACATTAATTTAAGACGAGTTCGGTAAACGAACGTAGTCTGTTACGCGTCAAAAAATGGCTAAATGTTGTAGCAGCTAGGGAACTTGAAGTGCCACCCAGCCTTTTGCGCTCCATTTCTTGCCGTGATATTGTCCGTGGGATGCAAGGCCCCGAGCATTGCATTTTTCGGTGCATGCCCATGCATTGGGGCTGGCATGCATAACTGAGAGGGGGTGGGGGTTGCTAGGTTGCCAGGGCAACATGGTGATGGAGGGTATAAAGAAGAGGCTCACCTCGCACGGCGGCTGCCGAAGCTGCGAGCTTGTCTAACAAAGTTCTGGTGTGTTTTCAAAACACGTACGTTCAGTCAGATCGACATCGCAATGTAGGACAAGGCGATTTTTGTATTGTAAAGGCAGCTTATTGTTTAAGAAAAAAAAAGCGTTTCATTGCGTCGGAGCAGGGCGCCCGACAGCCGCCACATGGTGGCATTTTGCTATTAAAAATTGACAGTGCAAGACGATTTTTAAATGAAAATTTCAATGAAAATTGTCTTGCACTGCAACACAGAAAGTATTAAAAAATAAAAAAATAAAGACAGCAAATTGACTGGTCGCAGAGACACGAGTAGATGAAAAACGTCTTTTGGGCCAGTCAATTTGCTGTGTTTATTTGAATTTAGTTTTGAATATATTTTTGTGTGTGTTGCTGACAATCCTCTGCTCCATACTTCAGCCCATCTTTCAGAAATATATTGATTTAGCAAGTAAGCAATTCATAGTGTGCACCTCTAAAATTTCTGGTTAGGGGCCACTGTTTTCTTGGAAAAAAATAGTCTGGAATAGGTTTTATTTGTCTTATGTATGTACATTTTTTCATTTCTAATTTCTTTATATCGTGTCAAATAGGGCTGAATAATTTCAGGAAAAGATTGAATTGCAAATTTTCTGTTAAATATTGTGATTTCCATTTACGCCAAGTATGGAAAATTAGATCACAGCATTAATCACTAAAGAGGCTGTGACAATGAAGCAGTTCTTTTCCTAAGGTTTTTAAACTGATTTGGTAAAGCAAGAAATGCGCCTTATAATAAATATGTAATTATGTGGTACAGTGAAAAAAGGAAGCAGATGTTTTAAATTTTACACAAAGACAAGAGGATCCAAAATATATCCTAAAATTCAGATCATGGTATAAATTGAATTCCACCACACAGTAACTGTACCTATCGTGACATAAAGTTAATTGTATAAATTATGATGGAAGTTAAAAGTTGTTTCAATGCAAAAAGTAAAATGTTTCCTATTAAAACTCTCTCTGCTTATTTCATCCAAATTCTCTGCCATCAACTCATTCATTCCAGATAGAAATAATTCCGGAGTGTCTGGAAAACAGACCAAATCGATCTCAGTCGAAATCTTACTTGTCAAAGTCTTGTTATTATTTAATGTCTGTTGAGATGCAAAAAAAATAAATAATCAATCACCAACATAAAAGATGATCTGTTCCTCCAGGTAAAATGAGTCAGCCTATTCCTGAATCCAGTCTAGACCAAATGGCTGAAAACACAGAGGAGGTTGGTCGTCTTCCATTGTGCTCGTTTGCTTGTCCACTAGAGTTTGTCTGCTTCTTCATTGCAAGGATGCCATGTTGTCCAGTTGACTCTTACCTTTTTTTCTTTATCTCTTATGCTTCCAGCCTTGTAGTTCCGCGGAAACAACACACTCCTCTTCCCGTAACAAGAGGTGGGCAGCACTTAAACATTTTTTTTATACCTTCCAATCGCGCTGTTGTTCTCAAAGTGTTTTCACGCACTTAATATTTTGCGTTCCTACATTATAGGAAGCCCAATACTGTAGATAAGGTTGCTGTACAGAGTGACTCTGGCAAATCTGACGACAGTGAAAATGAAGCAGCCACTTCTGACAGTAATACAGGCAGCACATCCAAAGGTATAAACATGTCCCCCCCCCCAATTAAGATGAAGCTCATCTTATTCTCTTTGTCCTCCAAGGCACCTTAGTGTTGCGCCCTTCAGGGAGTGAAAATAAAGGCACTTTGAAGTTCAGAGTGGATTACAAACAGAAAGCTCCAGGTAACTCATTATATTGCATTGAAGTGTGTTTTTCTGTGGAGCTGCACAGTCCAAGCATAAACTGGAACCTTTTTATTTTATAATTTTACTATTGGAAGTTAATATGTAGGTGGGTGAGGACATGGGGAGCGTGTTTAGACAGACAAGGAGAAACACGAAATGCACTGGTGCAGATCGATGATTTGTTTTTTTTAATGCTTCTAAGAAAAAGCGAGTCACACTGTTTTGTCCACAGATGACACACTTCAAAGGAAGATAAACTGCACAGCCTGTGGAAAGCAAGTTAACCAATTTCAACGAAACTCTGTGTACCAGCACCCTGCTCTTAAAGTGCTTATTTGCAAGGTACATTAATGTTTTTCCAAATAGTTGCATACATTTCACTTGTATACACAAGACTCTAATGTGATAGTCTTGCCTATTATTTTTCTTTTCCTCTAGTCATGTTACAATTATTACAAGAGTGATGACATCAGTAAAGACTCAGATGGAATGGACGAGCAGTGCAGGTGAGATGGATCTATGTAGCGAAACCTTTTGGTGTACTGTACTGTAGTCGTAGTTCCAGTCAGAGAGTATATTAACCATTATCCAATCCTCGACTTGTCAGGTGGTGTGCTGAAGGCGGAAAACTAATTTGCTGTGATTACTGCAACAATGCTTTCTGCAAGAAGTGCATCCTTCGCAACCTGAGCAGAAGAGAGTTATCAGCCATCACTGATGAGAACTCCAAATGGCACTGCTATGTGTGCAAGCCTGAACCCCTCCAGGATCTGATCTCCAAGTGTAACGGCATCTTGGCAAAAATCGACAATGATAAAACCAAGCAGCGCAAATCCAGTAAAGGCGAGGGACGCAAGAGCAAGACGTGTAATAGCAGTGAAGTCAAAGGGCAAAAAGTGGTTGTCAACGGGAAGGAACACGCCGACGGCTCAGGGACAATATCATTCTCTAACAAAAAACTGCAGATACCCAAAGAACTCTTAAAGAAAACAAAAAAGCTGGTTGAAACCACGACCGGTTTAAACAATACATTCATCCAGTTTGGGCGGCAGGTTGCTGCCGAGCAAGACGACAAGTCTGTCCGGTACAGGCATTTGAAAGCATTCAAGGCGGTTCTTTCTGATCTGAAAAAAGCTCACGCTGCTTTGGAGGAGGCCTTGGAGCCAGTGTTCAGAAGTATGGAACTGCAGAATGGTGACAAAGGGCAACATCAAGTCAGAAAAAGCAAGGATGCAGTGCACCCTGTCGACAAGGACGACGACAAGGCAGACTCAACTGGGGAATCTGACACGGTGCAAAAGCTGCACGAAGAGCACAATAAGGAGCCAGCGGCTGCGTGCAAAACACCTCAGGTGGAGCATCCCAACCAGGACGATGCCAACCAGGTTATTGAGCCAAAGGAGGAGCTAGTCGAGACTCCATGCAACACACTGGAAAGCTCGCCGGATGAGGAACCAGAAAAGGAACTGCAAAAGGAACCAGTTAGTAAAGGCAGCAGAGCAGAAGATTTCACCGGAAATGTGGTTAAAAGAGAAGGTGGTGGTGAGCTGCTCTCTCCTGGTGAAATATCACTTGATCATGACATCATGTCTGTTCCTCCTTCAGTTCCGGACGAGCTTTTTCAGATGGTGGAAAGTCTTGCTGATCCCCACATGCTGACTCAGACCGATTCGAACTCGGCCGCAGATGCGGGTCCAAAAGAAAATGGACGCCCCCAACAGAAAGTGAAGAACCTCATCGTTAAACTGACTCCGGTGCCGACTGTGAAGACAAGTAGGTCAAAGTCCTCCAGGTCCAAAAGCCAAGAACAAGATGAGGAAAATGGTGGTTCTGATACAGGAGATGAACCAGCCAGCCCACCACCCAATCGGCACTCCAGTAGAGTAAAGACCACTCCCTTGAGGAAGCAAGCTGTTAAGAACTCTTCCGAATCAGAGGAGGAGTCCGAGAAGGAAAAGAGTGACGAGTCCACATCCTCCAAGAAATCGAGTCAGGCTAAGAAAGAAGATAAGAAGCGGAGTAATACTTCCTTGTCGGAAAAAGATGCAGGGGCCTCTGACTCAGATGAAGTACCTGACATATTGCTGGAAAAGGTGGCAGAATGCAATAGTAGTGATGAGGAGAAAGAAATGACCAGTTCCAGAAAATGTCTGTTCAAAGAGAAACCCTCAGCAGATACAGACCAAACATCCAAACGCAAGAGGAAGTCAGAAGGCTCAGAGTCAGACATGGAAAATAAAGGCAAGAAGGCATCAAAGAAGAAAAAACATGTCTCAGACTCTACCGACTCGGAGCATGACAAAGTGAGAACGGCAAAGAGGCGATCGAGCCGCGTGACGAAACAAAATAAATCAAAGGAGCAAGACAAACCCGAGAAGAAGGCCACACCTGTGAAAAGATCGTACGAGAAGAAGCGCAAAGGAAGGAGCTCCACAGCCGTTTCCAAGTTGGAGTCGTCCTCCAGCGAGGATGAGGAAGAGCACCAGGCTGACGACGACTTTGGAGACGACAGTGACCAGCCGACGTTCAACTCTGCGATGGAAGACGACGGTAAATGTGCTTCACAGCATTTGAAGCAAATTCACAAACTAATGACTTGCTTGTTCTTGACTGCATGGCACTTTATTGTCAAGGTGATGAAATGCCTGTCAAACAAGAAGCCCCTCAAATTGGTGACGACGACGACAACGACGATGATGATCCAGAGAACAGGTATCGTGCACACGACACTTGATGACACAATAAAGGACAGCAGTGAGTTAATTTGTTATAACCTTTTAGGCTTTTAAATTAACTCTGCAAGACTAAAAATATTTGTCACAATGCATAGTTAAAAAAATAGATAAATATTCCACAATAATTGAAGTCTGATATACTTTTTCACTTTCACGGAGCAAGTTGGATGTTTTTTGTACTCCATGTCAACTCAAACCATGCTGTTACTCCAGTTTGTGGGTACTCCACGACAAGCCCAAGTTTGCCGGAGTGGTGCATTGACTGGACTTGTTAACCGCATTAGCATGCTAGCTGATCATCCGCACCTATTTGTACTCTTAATGTGTCATTAATCTTCCATTAATGTGTGCTCATTAGTCACACGATCATTAATATCATGAGAGGGATTGATCCTGTCCTCACCAACCTTTTTGAAGTTGATTATTTTCCTTGTCTTTAAGAATCGCAAAGAAAATGCTTCTCGCCCAGATTAAGTCAAATTTTTCCTCTGGGGCTGAGAGCTCCTCAGAAAATGAAGATGAAGACGTGAACAAGAAGCCCTCCAAAAAAGTTAAAGAAGAGGAAGACGACGACCAAGAACAGCAAGGTAAAGGGACTTTATTGACGTTCTTCTGTTTTTAAAATGTATTATTTTTTTAATCTGTTACGGATCGTGTTCTTGTTCCTCAATTGAAGATTCAGAAGACTCCAGTTCTGATGTAGAGGTGAAGAAGAGTGGTCGACGGCACAAGTTGCTTCGTCAAAAGCTCTCGCTGAGTGAGGCAGAGTCAGATGACGACAAAGATGACAAAGCAGAAAAGAGCAGGAAGTCGGTCAAGAAGAAGAGAGAAAATAAAAAAGGTTCATACTCGAGTTACTCAGCAATGATTTATAAGCTATTTGCTTTTCACGAGAACAGTGAGCAACTTCTTTGTATCTTCTGTCTGACAGTGGACAGCGACGATTCGGCGGATTCTGACTTCAAGAAGTCAGCATCCAGTGGGGAGTCGGTGATGAGCGAAGCACTTAGTGAATCGGACAATGGCGAGAAGCGTCGAAAGACAAGGTGAAAAATCCAAGCACTCACGACCAATCTATCACTGCTATTGATTCTAGATTGACTCTGCTAGCTTTTGGCCTTGCTGAGAAACTAATCCTGTTGTGCATCCGTAGAGCTTCGAAGAAAAAGGATGATGAGAAGCAGAAAGCTCAGAAGAAGAAGAGACGTAGAATCAAAGTACAGGATTCCTCCAGCAATGAGAAGGTGAAATGCAAATATGCAACCGAAATGAGCACACAATTGGACAGTTTTAATTTGTTGCGTAACGATTAATCGAATATCAAAACTGTTATCAATTAATCTATTGGTGCGCCTCTTCAGTTTTTATTCACACTTTTTTTTTTTTATATATACAAGATTTAAGCAACTACAACCCACTTGTCACTGTCGCCACAAAGTTGTACATATGCATTACTTTTTTTTTCCAACTTAAAAAAAAAATCATCAGGACTTTCACCACAGATTTATTGGTGAACTTTAAACATAATAGATACTGTTCTTCATTCCTGGATAGATTAAAAAAAAAAAAGGAATACACTCATTGACCAACATCCAAATGTACTAATTCTCGTTCTGAGGGAAAAAAAAGTGCAAGAACATTTGCCATTGACTTGCTTAACTTAAGCAAGTACGGTCATGCATGAGATAAGAATACCTACTTATGATTGGCACACATTAATCGAGGATCTTGCAGGCTACTGATCAAAGGTAGCCGTTTTCCCCCCGAAGGGACTGAAGATTTGAGAGCTTAACTTAATGTCCATTTCCACAGAGTGGAGATGAAGACGACGATGACCCAGATGGAGAAGATCGCAAAGGGCGCAAAAAAATCCGCAAAATCCTCAAGGATGACAAGCTGCGAACGGAGACGCGGGATGCTCTGAAAGAAGAAGAAGATAGGCGGAAACGTATAGCGGAAAGAGAAGAGCTGAGGAAGAAACTCCGAGAGGTAAAAGTGAAGTTTTGACTTTTGTCACTTTCATTTCATGGCTTGAATTTCAGCACGTTATGACTTAAAAATACAGTCCAGTTGATTTTGTTGTTAGAAGAGGATTAAATGGTGTATAATTTCATTTTGTTTAGTTCATATTCCCATTTTTCCCCAAATATCAATTTATTTTAATGGAAATACACCATGTATTATTTTCTGGTTTTGTCCATACCAGATAACAAAAGTTTTAGTGTGGATGCACTTGAAATGAATTTTCTTTCAAACAATGTTACATAGTAACATTTTTGTGTTCAGACGATTGTGCTGGAAGAGTCTTCCGAGGTGACATGTCCCATAACCACCAAGCTGGTTCTGGATGAGAATGAAGAGACCAAGGAGCCAATCGTGCAGGTGCACAGAAACCTCGTCACCAAGTTGAAACCTCACCAAGTTGACGGTAAGGACAAGATGAAGGATGCGGGGGATGGATGGGCATGATAAATGCAATTGCTGTGGATTTTATATGTAATTATTTGCACCGTGACTCGCTTAATAATGGGGAACAACGTAGGCAAGCATGGGAAAAACAAAAGCTAAATGTCCATTTATTTATATCAAATTTAGCCCTTGAACACAAATTAAGTAATGATTCAAATAAATGCTTTTCACATGAAAATTAGATTAAAAAAAAAACTAAATGTTTTAAAACAAGTTGTCAAAGATTAAGCGAAATGCATTTTTTAACATAAAAGTTATGGGAATTATTTTAATTTTTAAATACAGCAGAATTATAAAAATAGTTCTATGAAATTAATGTAAATAAACGAGTTTCTTAAAACCTACCCTGGCAAAGACTATCGTCACAGGGTATTGCCCCCACCCCCAAAAGAAAGTTTCTATTTGAGAAGCTCATTCATATTTTTTATGTTTCCAGGGGTGCAGTTCATGTGGGATTGTTGCTGCGAGTCTGTGAAGAAGATTGAGAAGTCACCTGGCTCTGGTTGCATCCTTGCCCATTGTATGGGCCTAGGAAAAACACTTCAGGTAGGTAGAAAGAAAAGATATGACCAAGTGCTTAGGAGTGCATGAGCCTGTACATCCCGGGTTACACTGCTCCAGTGTGGCATGAGTTGTGTTGATGGGTTAAATGCAAAATCAATAGAAAATGTGATTGATCCGAATCATCGTTTTGTGCTCTGTTTAACTCGATTGTTCGTTACTGTCTTACACAAATGACTTGTCGACCTAACTTGTTAACTGCAGCATTCCCTTCTCCCCTGTAGGTGGTGGCATTTCTTCATACTTTGCTTCTTTGTGAGAAGCTCAACTTCTCAACTGCACTGGTGGTTTGTCCCCTCAACACTGTTCTTAATTGGGTCAACGAGTTTGAGAAATGGCAACATGGGATGAAAGATGATGAGTGTTTAGAGGTAATAAACTGCTTTGGCAACTGTTTGTCACCAAACCTTACTTAGGGAGGATTAACCGGTGCTCCGTTGTGTGTTTTACAGGTCACGGAGCTGGCCACAGTCAAGAGGCCGCAGGAGCGATCGTTCGCTCTCCAGCAGTGGCACGATTTAGGGGGTATCATGATCATTGGCTATGAGATGTACCGAAACCTGACACGGGGAAAGAATACCAAGAGTAAGAAACTGAAAGAGACATTCCTGAAGACTCTGGTAGACCCAGGTATGGTCATGTAATATTTATCATTTGCAGTACAAGTGTGAGTGCTTTAATGGAAATGAAAATACAAAAACATAAATGTAATCAAACAGGAAATTGTCTCAAAGGTTACTTGCATCTCTAGGTCATAAAACTGTGCTATCTGTGTCATTGGAATGAAATCCAGATCGCATTTACAACATGCTCAACGTTCCCTTCAGGTCCCGACTTGGTGATATGTGACGAAGGTCACATCTTGAAGAATGAGTCTTCAGCTGTGTCCAAAGCCATGAACTCCATTAGGACAAGGAGGAGGGTTGTGCTGACTGGGACGCCTCTTCAAAATAACCTCATTGAATGTAAGCTTGCCGAAACTTGTTGAAACTTGTTACATCTGGAAACAACAATCTTGTGACTCCCGTGTCCCCCTGTCAGACCACTGCATGGTGAACTTCATTAAAGAGAACTTGCTTGGATCCGTTAAAGAGTTCCGCAATCGTTTCATCAACCCCATCCAGAACGGGCAGTGTGCCGATTCCACGATGCAAGATGTCCGTATCATGAAGAAGAGGGCTCACATCTTGTATGAGATGTTGGCTGGTTGTGTTCAGGTAACATGCACACTCTGATTGTTGTCTGTCCGCACATGGTCGGTGCCGAAATGATCTTTTTGTTTTCGCAGAGGAAAGATTACACAGCACTCACAAAGTTCCTGCCTCCCAAGCACGAGTATGTGTTGTCTATCAGAGTTACTCCACTCCAGTGTAAACTCTACAGATACTACCTGGAGCACTTTACTGGTGAGATCCAAGCTGCATTGAAACTTTCTTTCTTGTATCCAACTATTTTGATGTATCAAAAATTGTGCACCCAAAATCAAAACAATGAAATGGAAAGTTGGTACTTACGAAGGACTCGTGGGGTCAGGGGGGTTGTTGCAAGGTGCTGTGGTTCATTAGCAGCACTATTGTCCACGGGGTACAGTACAGTGCTGATGCTGTGGCACTGACCTCCATGTAGTGTCTTTGTTCCACCACCAGGCAAAATAGTTGATATTGGTGCTGACAATTATGCCCTCTGTTGTTGTACCATGTTTTTGACAAAGGTATGCAAGTTTCAGGCATAAATTAGACCCCTCTACATGTTTTGTGCACACCATTTTCTGTTAGAGTTAGACGAACCTTCAGGCTGACTTGTAGAGTTTGGGCACCTCACCCTCTCCCTCATATTGCAGGTGTGGGAAATGCAATGGAGGGAGGCCGAGGCCGCGCAGGAACCAAACTCTTTCAGGATTTCCAGATGCTCAGCAGAATCTGGACCCATCCCTGGTGCCTTCAGTTGGATTACATCAGTAAAGAAAATAGGGTAGGTAGTAGGTAGTATTTTTCCAATATATTGGAAAAATAGAGATATTATGATATTGGCACATGCAAAATGTATATATAGATATGCAATATAGTATTGTGTGCTTTTATGCATCTGAATTAGTTAGCTAAGAATGCATTAAGATGTCTTATTTTGGATCATGAAAAAATAAAATTATTTCATTAGATAATAAAGATGTCATTTATTTGGGTACATATTAAATATCTCAATATCGATATTGCTTCTCTCAACAAGCATTTCACATATTGCATGTTTTTCCCAGTATCGTACAACGAAACCTTGCTATGTGATTTACTGGAAGTGAACGAGTGATTATCATCCATTTTTCAAAAGCAACTACGATGTGCATTAATTCCGCTTCACTCGTCTACCACTGCAAGTTTGAACGTACTTTTCTCTCTTTCAGGGTTTCTTTGACGAAGACAGTATGGAGGAATTCATTGCCTCAGAGTCTGAAGAGTCGTCCCTTAGTCTGAGCTCAGAGGATGAAAAGCAAAAAAAGTAAAGATTCCACTTCTCCATGTTGGATATTTATAAAAGCAGAAACACATTTGTACTCCCCCTGTTCTTCCATCTGTTACTCTCGCTGACCCTGTGTCCTCCACTGTCCCTCCTTAATAGGAAAAAGAAGAAAGGCAAGGGAAGAAAGAAGGGATCTGATGACTCCGATAGCGATGATGTGGAAGTCATCAAGGAGTGGAACACCAGTTCTCGGGGCAGGAATGGAGAGGGGCGAAACAGGGCCGAGCCTGTCGAAGAGCGTGAGTTTGGAGCCTCAAGAATAGATTTGCATGTTCTCATTGAACCTAATTGAGCTTGACAACCAATGCGGACACGATATGACGATGAACAACGAGGGGTCGCACAAACCCAGATGTGGCTTCATGGCTTGTACTGTAGGCCTGTTGATACTCTATAACAGTGTTTCCCAACCACTGTGCCGCGGCACACTGGTGTGCACGTTCAGCTGTGCCGTGGGATTGTCCAATATTAATTACGGAGCGCATTGTAAACAGGATCGCCAAACCACTGGTCAGTTCGCGCAAGGCCTGGTCAGCCACTTGCTAATCGTGCATGTGTGGAGAATCGGAGAATCTTGAGATTTCATATTGTGTCGATCTGATTGTATTGCATCGGCACATATTCAGTTTATGTGTGTGTTGCCGTGTGCTTTTGCTAACAGTGACAGACACTATGACGGTTGTGGTGCGTTTGTGGTCCAATGGAAATCAGAGCATGCAGTTCAACCAGAGAACCTGGATTGGTTATTTTTCACATACGTGAAATAAGCAGTCAAGTCGAGATTCCTCGACTGTGATAGCCACTCAGCTGCTGTCAGAACAGCAGAGCGTCTTTAAAAGTGACTTTGTTCTTATTGTTGCAATATTTATAGACCTAGTCTAAAACAGTAAACAAAATCACGTTGATTCTTTTATTTTAATCACAATCACTTTAAATAGTTTATTTCTTACACCGTCTAAAACCTTTTTAAAAAACTGTCACTTTTATTTAAAAAAAGGAATACAATTTAAAGAATATTTAGTATTTATTTCTATTAAATTATTCGACTCTCCATACATATATAGGAATAGGACTGTACGTGTTTCGTTGTAATATAACTGATTTTAATATAGGAGCTTAACAGATTTTTGTTGGCGGTGTGCCGCGAGATTTTTTCCAATGAAAAGGTGTGCCGTGATTGAAAAAAGGTTGGGAAACACTGCTCTATAAGATGAGGGCATTCATTCATTCATTCATTCATTCAGTCATTCAGTCATTCACCCACCGTGTGCAAATTGTAGATTTTTAAAGAATCTAACGTACGGTAACTCACCCAACAAGAATAATTAACTTGTGTTAATGAGCATTATTAATGTGTTGCTGTTGTGAGGGCGGAGTACAGAGTTAAGAGTATTTATTTTGTGCAAAGAACCGGAACCCTCTGGCTCGGCACCAGGGAGTCCCACTGCCGACTGGCACAAGGAGTTTGTCACAGAGGCCGATGCTGAAATCATGGAACACTCTGGAAAAATAACAATCCTCTTTGAGATCCTGCGCATGGCAGAGGAAGTGGAAGATAAAGTGTAAGTATGTCTGCACTCTGAGAATGTCTGCACACATCTCTGGAATGTGCTGTTTGTGTGTAGATGATTTGTAGTGTAATGGGATAGCGTTTTGGAAAGTGACACCAAGGAATCTTTGTACCCATCCACAGGTTGGTGTTTAGTCAGTCCCTTATATCGTTGGACCTGATTGAGGACTTCCTGGAGTTGTCTTGCAGAGCTGCAGATGAAGACAAGATCTCACCATACAAAGGTAGGCTTTACACTTCCATCCCACGTTCTTTTATTCAAGATCTCATTTGGCTCTCCTGTTAGGCTGCTAATTACTCCACTGAATGATCCTATCCTGTCTTTGCCTGTGATCAGCTTCCTACTAAAGGTTTTGCAATGCTGTACTTATGTATTCAACCTACCAAGTAACTCTTTTTAATAGTGGAAGCCAGCTACTGATTTTTATGGACCTTGATGGGCTTTGTTGTGTGTCCCAAAATTCATTCATCTTGGGTAATATTTTCCCATGCATTTCTTGAAGCAAGCCCACACGTCGCAAATGTTGTCCACGCATTTCAGCCTCAAGTGTGCAAACATAGTCGCATACATCCAAACACGGGGCCACTAGCGTAAGGTCATGTTCCTAATTAAACTGCAGCAGCTGTTTTTACTTTCATTTTGAAAATGATTAGACCTTGACTTTTTATTCCACCCAAAATGTTTGCTCAAGGGTTTGTAATTTGTAATGAAAAGATCACAGTACTCTAATTGGAAACATGCTGAAGTGCTGCTTGTGAAGGCTAGCGAGGGGGTGGCCATCTTGAAGGTTACATGCAGAGGGCCTCCATCCACCGTGACCGTCCATGTGCTCATACCCACACCAGGTCCTCTTTCACAAGAAACGGCCTAGTTGATGGCAACATGTTGTCAAAGGTTCCTCAGCAGTTTGACGATGACATTGAATAGCACGTCTCGGCACTCTTGTGTGTCTGTGAAGGTGAGGGCAAGTGGTACAGGAACATTGACTACTATCGTCTGGATGGCTCCACCAACGCCACCACCAGGAAGAAGTGGGCTGAGGAGTTTAATGATCCTGAAAACACAAGGTGAATTTATTGATTCCCATTTCTTTAATGAAACAATTCAGAGATCATTTGTACAAGTCTTTTCCGCTCTCCAAACCACACCAGGGGTCGTTTGTTCCTCATTTCCACACGAGCTGGCTCGCTTGGCATCAACTTGGTGGCGTCCAACAGAGTCATCATCTTTGATGCCTCCTGGAATCCTTCATTTGATATCCAGAGTATCTTCAGGGTGTATCGTTTCGGCCAACTCAAGACGGTCTTTGTCTACAGATTCCTGGCACAGGTGATCTTTGCAGGATTGTTTCTTTTTTTTAGGTCATTGTCTGTTTAGCAGCAAAGAGATTTTGATGCCGTTTAGGAAATGCACATCTGCATGAGTCAATTGACCTTTGTCTGTTAATAGAGGTGGTTCTGTGAACTTTGCTTACTTATAGTGCTAAATTAAAACTGCCACACTATTATTTTACTTCTTGGAAGCCTCCAAAATATATTTACCGTATTTGCCGGTGTATTGGTCCACCTTTTTGATCCAAAATCGACCGAAAAAAATCGACCTCGACTTATACACCGCGTCATAAAATTTAACTTCGTATTCATCGCTTCAAATGTGATGGTAACCAAGGCGGTTTCTCATGCATCTCATTGTGCGTTGCACTTAGAAAATTTTAACCGGGCGGCGTGCGCGAGTGCGCGGCCCGCTGGAAGTCGAATGAGGCTCCGCGATTTCATCCGCGGTGCTTATAAAGTGCCGATCCGCTCGGCGGGAGCTATTTTCGGCCACTTGGCGCGTGCGCACGGCCTCCCGGATGTGCCGGGCGGCGTGTGCGAGCTCGCCGGCCGCTGGAAGTCGAATGAGGCTCCGCGATCTCCTCCGCGGTGCTTATAAACAGCCGATCCGCTCGGCGGGAGCTATTTTCGGCCACTTGGCGTGTGCGCACAGCCTCCCGGATGTGCCGGGCAGCGTGCGTGAGCTTGCCGGCCGCTGGAAGTCGAATGAGGCTCCGCAATCTCCTCCGCGGTGCTTATAAAGTGCCGATCCGCTCGGCGGGAGCTATTTTCGGCCACTTGGCGCGTGCGCACAGCCTCCCGGATGTGCCGGGCGGCGTGCGCGAGCTCGCCGGCCGCTGGAAGTCGAATGAGGCTCCGCGATCTCCCCCGCGGTGCTTATAAACAGCCGATCCGCTCGACGGGAGCTATTTTCGGCCAATTGGCGCGTGCGCACGGCCTCCCGGATGTGCCGGGCGGCGTGCGCGAGCTCGCCGGCCGCTGGAAGTTGAATGAGGCTCCGCGATTTCATCCGCGGTGCTTATAAAGTGCCGATCCGCTCGGCGGGAGCTATTTTCGGCCACTTGGGGCGTGCGCACGGCCGCCCGGATGTGCCGGGCGGCGTGTGCGAGCTTGCCGGCCGCTGGAAGTCAAATGAGGCTCCGCGATCTCCTCCGCGGTGCTTATAAACAGCCGATCTGCTCGGCGGGAGCTATTTTCGGCCACTTGGCGCGTGCGCACGGCCTCCCGGATGTGCCGGGCGGCGTGTGCGAGCTCGCCGGCCGCTGGAAGTCGAATGAGGCTCCGCGATCTCCTCCGCGGTGCTTATAAAGTGCCGATCCGCTCGGCGGGAGCTATTTTCGGCCACTTGGCGCGTGCGCACGGCCTCCCGGATGTGCCGGGCGGCGTGTGCGAGCTCGCCGGCCGCTGGAAGTCGAATGAGGCTTTGCGATCTCCTCCGCAGTGCTTATAAACAGCCGATCCGCTCGGCGGGAGCTATTTTCGGCCACTTGGCGCGTGCGCACGGCCTCCCGGATGTGCCGGGCGGCGTGTGCGAGCTCGCCGGCCGCTGGAAGTCGAATGAGGCTTCGCGATCTCCTCCGCAGTGCTTATAAACAGCCGATCCGCTCGGCGGGAGCTATTTTCGGCCACTTGGCGCTTGCGCACGGCCTCCCGGATGTGCCGGGCGGCGTGCGCGAGCTCGCCGGCCGCTGGAAGTCGAATGAGGCTCCGCGATTTCATCCGCGGTGCTTATAAAGTGCCGATCCGCTCGGCGGGAGCTATTTTCGGCCACTTGGCGCGTGCGCACGGCCTCCCGGATGTGCCGGGCGGCGTGTGCGACCTCGCCAGCCGCTGGAAGTCGAATGAGGCTCCGCGATCTCCTCCGCGGTGCTTATAAACAGCCGATCCGCTCGGCGGGAGCTATTTTCGGCCACTTGGCGCGTGCGCACGGCCTCCCGGATGTGCCGGGCGGCGTGTGCGAGCTCGCCGGCCGCTGGAAGTCGAATGAGGCTCCGCGATCTCCTCCGCGGTGCTTATAAAGTGCCGATCCGCTCGGCGGGAGCTATTTTCGGCCACTTGGCGCGTGCGCACAGCCTCCCGGATGTGCCGGGCGGCGTGCGCGAGCTCGCCGGCCGCTGGAAGTCGAATGAGGCTCCGCGATCTCCTCCCGGTGCTTATAAAGAGCCGATCCGCTCGGCGGGAGCTATTTCCGGCCACTTGGCGCGTGCGCACGGCCTCCCGGTGGTGCCAGGCGGCGTACGCGAGTGCGCTGGCCGCTGGAAGTCGAATGAGGCTCCGCGATCTCCTCCGCGCTGCTTATAAAGTGCCGATCCGCTCGGCTTGAAGCTATTTCCGGCCTCCCGGTGGTGCCGGGCGGCGTGCGCGAGCTCGCCGGCCGCTGGAAGTCGAATGAGGCTCCGTGATCTCCTCCGCTGTGCTTATAAACAGCCGATCCGCTCGGCTGGAGCTATTTCCGGCCACTGCGCATGCGCACGGCCTCCCGGAATTTGAACACATTTCGTCAATAAATTTCGCATATTTCTGATTGAATTTTGAAGTTTAATATAATGCAACAATTGAGCTCGACTTATACAAAGGATATATCATAAAATCGTAAATTTCCGTCGAATTTTAGGGGGTCGACTTATACACCGAGTCGACTTATACACCGGCAAATACGGTATTTGAAATCCTTTTGTTTCATTTCCTTCTCTCAGGGCACAATGGAAGAAAAAATTTATGACCGGCAGGTTACCAAACAGTCTTTGTCATACCGTGTGGTGGACCAGCAGCAGATTGAAAGGCACTTTACTATGAACGAATTGGCAGAGCTCTACACATTTGAGCCTGATATGCTGGATGATCCCTCAGAGAAGAAGAGTAAGAAAGCCACGCCCATGCTCCCAAAGGTAAACCTTCACTTATATACTATTCCTATACTTTACACTTGTAGCCCAAACCAATTAAATTTAATATGGACTATGTGTAGTTAACATTTAACGGAGTTCATTAAGCACCCAACAACATTTAAAACCGTTGACAATGTTGACAATGACATGTTTTTGGTCCTCCTTTGTAGGCTAGTATGGTGTGGACATTGGCGTGAAAGAGAATGCTTGTGATTATAGAAGGTTGACAAAGAGAGACAAATAAAGACTGTCAAAATGGCTCGATTGAGCAAAGCGTTTACTGCCACACAAAAGGTCGTGCATTGCTCTTAAATGTGTGCAAGCATATCATTAGACAACTATAATATCTCCTTTAAACACTTGCATCTGTGTTGTTGGCAATTGCTGGAGAGATGCTGCACTGCCCTCACAGTAATTCTGCAATGCTCGCTTTGCTAGCTGATTTTTGTGACCTTTTTTGAGACGTGAATCCGCATTCTTATGTGAATACTTTTTCCCCACCCACTTTTATGTTATTATTTAGGCCCCCTGGGTTTTTAATGAGAACATACTGCACTCACATGAGCCATCCAGCATAGAGCAGCTGCACGCATCTGTTTACTGCTATTTACTAAATAGTCTTCTACTTGCGATGTTGCTATAAACCTGCACTTTTTCCTCGTTCCTTGCCATCATTGTCTTTGTTGTTGATCTTTTCATTTCTCCTCTTTGCCTTCACTTTTTTTAGTCCCCAGAGTTGATTCATTTTTGTTGTTGTGTTGAGATGCTCTTGATTTGGGTTTAACCAAGGTTTCCTAGCAGAAATGTGTAAACAGGGCAGATAAAATAAACACGGCTTCTGCAAACCTTCACACGACCCATCTTGGCTCCATTCACAGTACTGAGCCTAAGTCACTTTGCACCATTCTCTCGATGGGTTAATGAACAGATAGCAGCCCAAAACAACGCACAGTAAAAACTGACATTGCGGCTCCAAACCCTTGTAGCTTTCAACTGTAGTTAGTCACTTTTGAAGTTATGTATCACAAAGGGGTGTGTTTGGTGGGCCACGACAATTTAGACGTGTATGACATTTGGTGAGATATCAACATTCATTTTATGTTCTACTATGGTCAAGGTCGCAGTCATTGAGAAGGGGAACTAGATGATGATGATGATGGCAGCAGAGCTTGAGAGTACGATGGAAGGAATTTTGTCTGGGTTCATGTGAAGATGAGTCAGTAAGACGCATACTGCTTTGAGCCAACTGCCTTCTGCACAGACAAGGGAGTAAGTCAAGTCACGGCATAAGGATCGTCACTCTGCAAACTTAAGCGATATCTACACTAAACAGTAAAATAATTTGTTCGCCACTGGCACCGAGTATCATGTTCATCTGATCTCGTCTTACGTTCTTAACTTCCCTGAGCCTCGTCGCTTTTGCCCCCCCTCCCCACCCGGGTCTTCAATAAGCAACGCCATCTTGTCCCCGTGATCTTCGCAGCCATCTGTTATGCTGACTCACCTCTCTACCGCTGCATGTTCAAAGCGAGCCCAGTAAAGTTGTTTTTCTTATCCTCCCCTTGGATTCCCCCTGCCTGATGAAGGGTCATTATTTAAACCCCTCTCTTAAAGATGTCTGTGCTCTTCAGAGAAACTAATTGAAGACAAAAGGGGCCGGCGCGCTTCTGCTTAATGACAAAGAAGGTTGTGCATCACAGACATGAGGTTTTGACTCCCCATTCCAGACTATTTCCTGCTCATCTCACTCTCCCATGGAGCAAGCATCCACTTGCAGAACGGGCTGCCAGCCCAACTTCTTGTACACACTTTGTGCAGTGCCACTAGTTGACTACTGCTAGTTGAAACTGCATGCTGTGTTTGTTACATCACGCTTTGTGCTCCGTAGGTGACTGTAGCAGATACATACATCAAGTTCTGCGTTGCAGCATAAGTGGAGCGATAAGCCACTCGCTCACCTCATTAGTCATGGGAAATAATTTTGACTGTTCATTGATTTATTTTTTCACCCTACCCTAAATATTTCTTTTAATGAGTGTCAAAGGATCAGCGCCACAGGTGTGTTTTGCTTTGTTTTGTGGTTTCTGGGAACAGGTGGTGTCATGGAGGGCGGGTGTGATGACAACATACAACCAGTAATGAAACTTGTGATGCAGCACTGTCTCGGCTTCCCATTACAATATTACTGCAACCACAATAAGTTAGTTGTACAAGGTGGCGTCAGGAATGGATTGTGTTCCACCTTTGAGTCTCTGCTCTGCTTTGAAAAACAAACCAAACAATGCATTGTAATTGCAAGTCACCAATCTCTTCAGTGAGATTGTTACATATGTAGGTAGTAGATGCAATTTATGATGAGCGTTTCTCTTAAAGCCTGGTTGAGTCGAATTGCACTGTGGTGATCCAGGTAGCCAAATGCGTAACGACTTATTCCAGATTGTCTCTGCATGGAGGCCAGAGCTAGCCAAAAGCACTGCCAAAAGTCTGCAGATATCATGCTAAAGTGTTTCCATCATCAATCTTTGTTCAGAGTTGTTTCACCTTACTTTGCGATAGCTCAATTGCTTCCAATGAGAAATAGTGAAACACAACACCAGATAGCTAAAGGTATCCAAAATCGCAGACACTGGTACGCCCAGCTGTCTTAAACATTGGAGCACCTTAGCTATAACAAAATGACATTCATCGTATTTTGCTCCAAGGTCAAAATGGTGTGCGAAAAACTCCATGGAGATATGACAGAGCCAAACTTCAATAAAACTGCATTAAGTTCAAGTTTTATGGATTGGCCCCCTGATCGGTTGGCGTTTTAAAAGATGGGCTGCATTTGTATCGAGCCTTTGATATTTTTTTGCAGTTTCCTAAATTTTGCTCTCAACATTTCAATATATTATAATTAAAGTGTTTGTAGAACTTTTTTTTTTGTCTTCTTCCTTGACTGATTGCCAGACAAATAACTTTGGCATATGTTCTGGTGATGATGGTGGGAAGTCCTTAGGGCAGTCTTGGCCTCCTGTCAGGCACTGCTCCAAGTTTTTGCGCGTTTCTGCGGAGAAACTTGTTAAGCACTGTGTGTGTGTGTGTGTGTGTGTGTGTGTGTGTGTGTGTGTGTGTGTGTGTGTGTGTGTGTGTGTGTGTGTGTGTGTGTGTGTGTGTGTGTGTGTGTGTGTGTGCGTGTGTGCGCGTGTGTGCGTGTGTGCGTGTGTGCGTGTGTGCGTGTGTGCGTGCGTGCGTGCGTGCGTGCGTGTGCGCGCGTGACTTGTATGCAGCTGTGGGCGAGGGAGTTTTGACTGGCTGTGTTTAGCTTTTACAAATGTCTGCCTCTTGCATTCCTGCTTTTGGGATCTTGTCGTCAACCCCCTGTTGCGAACACACCTGTGCATTTAAAACCGCCATATCAAACTGTTATAAACTATAGTGGAAAAGGTCAACCAATTCATGCGGGGATAGCAATTGACTTTTGATTTATTACAATTTTCCAATAGAAAACGGTGGAAATTGAAATGATGTGTTGGAGGTGTCTTCAAGTCAGCACAAAGCACAGCGGCGTACATTCTTTTAATATTGATTCAGACTCCTTGCACTCGCCATATAATACTGAGCAGCCACGACAGAGATGTGTATGGCGACGTATTATGTAAAATTACCGACCATGCACAATGCTGGCTGTTGTGCAATGTTTGAAGGATAGATTCAGATTCCTTCAATTTAGAGGTTGTCGCGTAGTCTGCATCTGTGTTTTCCAAGTCCTTTACTTTATATCTATTCAAGATGGATAGATGGTTGGATAGCTGCTACTGTAGGCGCTGTTTTAAAGTAATCACAATGAGTAACTGTTTAGCTGTACTATACTTTCTCAACTTCAAAAGATACCGGATAACTCAACCAGAAATCTTGCCATCACGGACTCTAAAGCTATCCATGCTGACAGGTGTTTAATTGCATCAGAGTTTTTTTTTTTAAGTGTGAGTGTATGGGTAAAGTACGCATGGATGCTCGTGCCAGCTTGTAAAGTCCAAATGAGGTTCTCTCATGTCAACTCCCAAGTTTTCATCTCTCGAGATGTGAGGGCTGCTTCGTCTTTTGAATGCTGGCATGAAAGACCTTTTTGTTTCATACAGTACACATGTAGAAATCTTTCACTCTTCAAAATGTTCCATGCACTCATGAGATTCATTGTTGATATCCACGTCTTTTCTATGAAGATTTTGACTGTCACCTCAATCCATAAACATCCATTTTCAAATGCCAGAACTCCTTCCAGGATTTCACCCCGTCGAGGTACCCACTCATATCCCCCATATGCTCACCGGGCGGCTTCACTTACATCATTTCGGATCGAGCATCTGCCCACCCAGCGGCTCTCACTTTTCCAGCTCTCCTGAAGTAAAGCGATAGACTTTACCAAGCAGGCCCACCAGAATGCCAATAGGCAGGCTTAGGTTACTGACGATCATTAGTAAAGGGTCACATTTGCGCACAGCTCACCGAAAGAGATGGAGCGGACCACCCTAGAGCCAGTGCCTGAGGGGAAATACTAGCGTAGCCCAACCTGCACTTGGTTCCAGGGTGAGCATCTGTATTGTCATTTGACCTCTGACACTGGTGGTGACCATTTCCCTAAAAAATTTTCAAAATAGCTATAATAGGCCACTCCGGCAAGGCCTTCAATCTTCCCAGGTTGGTGGCCTGAGCAGTTTTACTACGTGGATTTTGTGTGTATACAAGCTTGTCTGCTTGTCTTACATGTCTTAATTTGCGAGATCCAGTTTCACCGTGTCTGGCCCACTGTTTATTTTCTCTCTTATCCTGTACAAATTTGCAATCACTGTCTCCTTTCATCCTACTGTGCGTCTGTTTTGTATTCCCGCTTGCGTCGCACCAGTGACATCTATGATTAATTTGCTTTGCAGACTTCACACTCATTGTCAGAGTTCAGACGTAGCTGGACAATGAAGGGCGAGCTTGGTGGAACGCCTGTGCGAACTGGCTTGTAAGGAGGTTAATGATGCAGTCGTCGCGTGACGTCTCCACTTTCCAGAATTCCGCTTTAATGTAAAGCTCAGCCAGGACAAAGTTAAACCTCTGCAACAAGAGTAATTCGAACCATGTTTGTGTGAGAGGAGTCTGGCGCTGCTGGCTTAATTTTAGTTGAGTATTGCACTAAATAGTAGTGTTGTCATGGAAACCAAGTACTTTAACCTCTGCCAACGAAATGCGTTATGTTTACTTCCGTAAAGCATGAGATAGGAGATTATGTTTTCGCCTGTGTTTGTATCTATGGAAAAGCCAAATCATCATAAAAGTGACCTGTTATACCAAGTGTATGGCACAAATCAAGGGATGTAAATTGTAGATCAAATAAGACCATGGCTCACTCGGTTGTTACGTCCACCGACTGGACTGGAGCAGAATAGCATCATTTAATTTTATACTGATCAAACAATTACTGATGACTTCAAAATCCTCCTTTTGACACTTCTCTTGTTTTTTTGCCACTCTAGGACCTCTTCCTGGCCGAGTTGCTGCAAACCCACAAGGACCAGATTGTGTGCTATCATGAGCACGACTCACTGTTGGACCACAAAGAAGAGGAGGCCCTGAGTGAGGAGGATCGCAAAGCAGCCTGGGCTGAATACGAAGCAGAGAAAAAGGTAAGTGTGACCTGCATTGCATCGTGTTTGAGAAAATGTAACCGTAATAATAAGCGTAGCGTCACGTGTGGTTGAATTTAATGCCATGTTGTGAGACACCTGAATGATGACAATTCCACAAGGTGCCCACACAAACGTCCATCCACAAGGGGCTTGTCTCATGTTCACATTATCCATCCTTGCACCTCCTCTCCTATTCCCTCTCTTTTTGTAGGTTGAATCAAAGGGCAATTAGTGTGTTTATTTGGAAGGTGTGTGTATGTGTGCGCATGTAGTGCTGATTGTGTAAGCAAGCGGGAGAAGGTCTCCCCTTCTCTCATGTAATCCTAGATTCTAATTCACCCTAACGATTATTTTTCCAACGTGTGCCGTAAGCAGCTTTCCCCCGAGCTAGTCTGCCTGTCAGGAGAGCGAGCACAGGGTTTTCCACTAAGCATGCCAGTTAGGTCCAGTGGCGGGCTTTCAACCGCATCTGCATCTTTGTAATTTGTCTTACAGAGAAGGGTTGTTAACAGACCTGCCAAATTTGAATGATTTAAAAATTTGAGATTACAACAATAATGCAGTCAAATCCGTTGCTTTATTGCTTAATCTTTGACAAAATAATGATCTGTAAAATGTGAATTGCCCCTAAGCATTCAACTGATCTTATCAATGAAACAATGGGGGCAATGGATCAGCGTTCTCGTTGCGCCCCCTGTCACTACCCGGGCTTGCCCAGGGAAGCAAATGATCCTACCAGCAGACTAAATTTCGAGAGACGACGCCTGAGAGCCAAGTCAAAGAATCCTAGTCACAGTCCCAAAGCCGATAGCAAACAGCTTCAAGAGCACCTCGCGGAGGGACCTGCCCTTCGAATACTACAACTAAATGTCGAAGGCCTTTCCGCAGCCAAGCGAAGCCTTATTGAAGTCCTCACCTTCCAACACTCAATTGCCTCCAAGAGACTCACATTGGCATAGAGGAAGCAGGCCGCTTCACCATCAAAGGTTTTGACTTCCAGTGCCACACCCCACATGCCAAACATGGACGGGCCACCTATGTGCGCTCTGGCATAGTTGAAGCAAACCACTTGACAACAACACATTTCTCTGACACCATAACTATCGGTGGTTTTAATATTGTCAATGTGTACAAGCCCCCTAGTGCCAACTGGGATCTGCAGGTTCTACCCACACTACCCCACCCTGCCATCTACATGGGAGATTTTAACAGCCACCACCCTGACTGGGATAC
Source organism: Syngnathus floridae (assembly GCF_059516105.1). Taxonomy (NCBI): domain Eukaryota; kingdom Metazoa; phylum Chordata; class Actinopteri; order Syngnathiformes; family Syngnathidae; genus Syngnathus; species Syngnathus floridae. The sequence goes on from NC_142413.1 coordinate 23,927,694, forward strand.
CCAGCAGCAGATAGCGATGGAGAGGCACTTTCAGACTGGGCATCTAGAAATGACCATGCCCTGATACACGATCCCAAACAAAGAGGAACCTTCCACTCCCCCAGGTGGAAGAAAGACTATTCTCCTGACCTGTGTTGGGTCAGCTCTTTGAATGGAACGCCCTATCCTGCTCAGATCCTCATCTTTGACGACTTTCCACACAGTCAACACCGCCCCTTGCTCGTACACGTTGGCCTACAGCTCCCAGTCATAAACAGCCCAAGGAAGATGCCCTGGAACTTCCGCAAACCCAACTGAAAGAAATACAGTGAAACTCTGGATAGGAGTGTTGTCACCATCCCACTCTACACCATCACTGTAGATGAAGCCTACAACCGCTTCTGCAGCGCCATCTACAAAGCTGCTCACTCAGCCATCCCACGAGGCTACCGACCCCTGTACGTCCCATTCCTGGACAAAAAAGCGCTGCACTCCTACAAGCCTACAAAACATCAGGGGACCCTGAGATAGCAGACCATCTCATTGAATCGCTAACTACAGCTCGGTGAAGGAAATGGGAGGAGACAGTAGCTGACCTGAACTTTATACACTCTAGCAGGAAATGCTGGAGCCTCATCCGCCGTCTAGGAGCTGCACAACAGCCCCCCAGCCTAAACCGAGCATCCATCACACTCAATCAAGTTGCATCACACCTACTGGCTATTGCAAAAGTTGCTCAAGATAAACCCACCAAAAGAGTAGTTTCATCTGAGCTAAAGAAACACCAACAAGTGTGGATCGAGAGGATAGAGAGGATAGAAAGGATAGAATTCCAGAACCTTTTGAAGTTGCTGAAAAGGAGAAAGTCCTGCAGGGCCTGAAATGGGGAAAGGCAACAGGATATGACAACATCTCTCCAGAGTTCATGAAACACCTCGGCCCCCGAGCCCAAACCTGGCTGACACGATTCTACACTAGGATTGTAAAAACAAACTCGATCCCGAAGAAATGGTGGACAGCAAAAGTTATTGCCATACCAAAATCTGGCAAAGACCACAAACTGCCAGCCAGCTACCGCCCAATCTCCCTACTCAGCGTTCCTTTCAAAATCTTGGAACGACTACTTTTACAACGTATTTCGCCAGGAGTAGAGGAACTTCTTTGTGTGGATCAGGCAGGTTTCCACAAGGACCGCAGCACAGGAGAACGAGTACTGGCCCTATCCACCTTCATTAAAAATGGTTTCGAGAGCAGACTGAAGACAGGGACTGTGTTGCTTGATCTCACAGCCGCCTATGATACTGTCTGGCACAAAGGCCTCCTACTCAAACTCACAAAAGCGCTTCCTGCCTGGGCAACGGCAATAATACAAACTCTGCTGACAAACAGAAGGTTCAGAGTTCACCTCGGTCAGAACACGAGTGCATGGAGAAGGCAGACAAATGGGCTACCACAAGGCTCAGTCCTAGCTCCAACGTTGTTCAACCTCTACATAAATTAGCTACCCACCACCAAATCCCGGAAATTCATCCATGCACATGACATCTGTCTGGCATTTCAAGCACCAGACTTCAACCAACTGGAACAGGTGCTCACAGAAGATCTTGTCAAACTGGACCAGTTCTGTAAAACCTGGCGCCTAAAGCCAAGCCCAGCAAAAACTGTATCCAGCGTATTCCATCTCCATAACACAAAAGCTGCCAGAGAACAAAACATCTACCTGGGTGGACTCAAGCTGAAGCACGCCTCCAACCCAACCTACCTTGGAGTGATCCTTGACCGGACCCTATCTTTTAAGGAACACCTAAAGGGGACAAAGTTAAATCAAGGAACAACCTGCTCTGCAAACTCGCTGGTGTGAAATGGGGGGCAGCGGCGTCCACACTGCGCACCTCGGCACTGGCCCTTGCATACTCTGCAGCTGAATATTGCCCCTGTCTGGTCAAGGTCACCCCCCCCCCCCCCCCCCCCACGACATTGCGATGTCGTTTTAAATCAGCCAGTTCATAGATTCCTGTCATGTAAAACGTTGCCACAGTGTGTGCAGATTCAGCATGGATGTGTGTGTGTTTGGTTTTGTAGTGTTTAGGCTTGCACACCAGTCTCTGACCAAGTCCATAAGAACCCGCTCTCCTCAACCTCCCACTCACAACACACAGATGCACCCAAATGGCCAGATTACAAGGCACAAGAAAACCATCTGCAGCAGAGTTTCAATTACACACAGACATTGGTATCCTGCTGGCCTTTCCTGGGGCTCAACACTTGGATTGTCGGGTTGTTTTTTTTCGTGCAAGCGAAGAGTGGTTAATAATCTTTGGTCATCCATCGTATACAAGTAAACTCGTGTGACTCGTTTCGTTAAAGACTGCACTGTCTTTGCTTTCTTAGGGTTTGACCATGAGGACAAATTACCAGGTACAGCCTCAAATGGGCTCCTCCACCATGTTCTCCCACTACAACATGGCGGCTTTGGCCACCATGACCAACCAGCAGCTGGAGGTAAGTAATGAGCTCCACATGCTCCCCTCCCACTCGCCCTCCTCCTCTTTTCCCCCCACGGCATGTCGCACCACATTCCTCAGTCCCCCGCCGCTAATTGCGACAACAGTCATGCAGCCGGCCGGCTCAGCCCCCGGACCCCCACCCGTCACATCGTAATGCCTCATGTCTGGGCCAGCCAGCGGGTATTTATACGTGCTGGCACATCTGACTCAAGTAGCGGGAAGATCAGCGTGAAGAGAGAGCAGAAGGCTACAAATATTTAGACTGCTTTCAATTATTATAATCATCATGTTTTATACAAATAAAGTTCCTGGGCGATACGATCACTCATTGATGCAATACAATATAGCTCGCGACAGTTATGTGTCTCGTTCCAAACACCTCCATGAAATGAACTCTTGGGCAGAGTGAAATTATTTGGTGGTTTCTGTGGAAACGCTCTCAGACAAGATGCAGGAAATCACCAAGTTGAGCCTTTAGACCAGGGCTTCCCAAACCCTGTAAGTGGTGCTGAACTTGGTGTTGGCAATTCTCCAGTTTACTGCTGGGCACACTACACATGGTTATTTTAGTCCTACTCTTCAACTAATTCGCTGGTATTTCAGTTCTGAACCATTTACACGTGCCAAGCTGGTCACAGACGGGAGACAGTCACGTTTACAAACTACCAAAATATCATCTGCCCATTTGATGCTTGCTGTATACATGTTCGATTCCAATTGTTTTTCCACAACTAGCAATCATGTATATGTGGCTCAAACATAAATCCAGGGCGTGTCATGTAGTTATTTTTCTTTTCAGATAACCACGGTAGTTTATTTAACCACCCAAAATGTTTGCTTACAGCTTCAAACATTACTGGATGACAATTTTTCAAGAAAATGTTTGAGAGTTATCTTGTAGTTTATCTATTTGTCAGTTCAATTCTGTCATACACTTACATTGTTGTCTAATTGATTTTCCGCATTCGGTGGTTGAATAACCTGCCGTGGTTGTCTGAAAATGTATTTGATAAAATTTATAAGAAACTTGGGAGAACTCTTGCAACTACATTTTCATGTTGGATGTGTTAATGAGTTATTACTTTTGTGAGAGGATGCTTGAAACATCTTGTTAGTGTGGATAGAAAGATTAGAAATGTTACATTTTGAAGGGTATGCTGCTCGACATTGATACGTGCCACAGCAACAGGGGGCCCTATAGTCAATCAATTATCAGGCCATTTGAACCAGTTAGAAGTGCAACTCTGGCACAAAATGACAAGGGGGCATGACTAAATGCTGTGGATTTTTTTTTTTTTTTTTTTTTTTTTTTTACATTTTCGTGTTGCAATCCCACCAACAATTATTTTCTGATGTCCAGACAATCAGTTTTAGTATAACTCGCGTTGTTTCCAAATGAAAAGCACCCGCCGACTGCATCATGTTCTGTGGCACGTAGCCGTTACGTTTCGACAATGTGCAGTGAATTAAATGACTTGTTGCTGGAAGTGCAGCGAATGGATGATACAGTAAATCTCGTGGGATGTAACAACCAAATGAGCTCATAACTTCAGAGCTCAATAATCCTCTGTGGTTTTGTCGCTATAAACAATGCTCCATGACATTAATCGTTTCAATCCATGTAATTTGCACAATCCCGGCCCGGCTATGCAACGCTTGAAGCTGAGCTGGGGTGGGTCGGGGGGCCTCTACTGCTCGTGATGCTAATGAGACAAAGGCGTTGTTTCAACTGTTCCTCTGTCTTCATTTGTGGACAGGACCTTATCAACCAAGGGCGACTGAAGGTCATCGAGGCAACAAATGCGCTTAAGAGTTTACAACGAGACTCACTGGAAGATACTATCGCACGAATTGTAAGTGCTGACATTTTCCATTCGCTTATTAGCATCCCGACCTTTATGTTTGGGACCGTGTAAATTGTTCTCTCTGTCATCAACAGTGGAAAGAGAACGCCAGTCTTACTGAGAGCCAGGTCCAGTCTTTGGCTATGGCCCAAATGGCCTCTGTGGAAATGGAGGCCAAACGCAGAGAAGCAATTTACAGAGAAACTCTCACCATGCAGCAGTCGGTAAGAACTCTCGCTTCTGTGCTGCATTTTGTACCACATATTGTCCTTGTAGTGGCTCACACGTGGGCCCAACGGATTAATTAGCCTGCCTATTTGATCAGTCAGCCCATTTGAGTGACCATGAATATTTACATTAAATATCGCAAGAATCCAAACGGAATTGCCTAAAACACGGTCATTTTTTTGGCTGACACAGATGCTCCAATTTGCATTGGAAATGATTTCCAGTGACCTAAACGTTTTGTTGACACATGACAAAATTAATTCAAAATCTGTCCTTCATAATAATTATATCAATGCTTCTCTTGTCAGCTGATGATGTATGTCCAGAAGGTGATAAACAACAGGAAGGTCCAAGAGCAGCAACTGGCCATGGCCAACCAGACCACCCTCTTGAACATGGCCCTGCAAAATGGTATGCTGGGAGGAAACAGGCTCAGCCACATGGACCTGCTGGGTCTTTACCAGCAGTTGCACGGCATGAACCCCCACGCCGCCATGGGCAAGAATCCTGGGCCCTCCAAGGGCTTGTAGGTTACACCATCTCTCTGCTACTGAGTGGGCCCAGCCCAAGCCGGGCCTCTCTCTCTCCTTATGAGTCAGATAAGAGCCACAGAAAAAGGTGGAGGCCGGACCACTATCCACTGAAGTCGCAATTCTGTCGTCCACCGGGAGTCAGCGGAACCCAATGTAAAAATGACTGTTTGAAAGGGGTCTATTTGGGAAACTCGTCAGAAATACAAAGTGTACATACCACCTTAATGTTATTCAAGTTCTATATATTCCTTTTTTTTTCTTGTATTTAAAGTCAAGTCTGTTCTAATTGTTGTTGTTGTTTTTTTTAGCAGCGTTTGAAAGCGTTGCGTTGTTTTCCCCCTTAAAAAAGGGATTCATCCAAGTTTAAACACCATTTTTTATAATGGTACTACTTTAAAACCCCATCGGGACCAGTGTGGTTGGTGACAACCAGTAGATTCCTATACTAATCAAAGAAAATGGCATGCCCATTTAAAAAAAAGAAAAGAAAATGGTGATGGCCTCACTTGAGTTTTTAAAAACCCCTACCCACCACGGTTTATTTGTTTCTCGCAACACACGGCTGGTATTGGAATGCTTGTGTTGTTCAAAACTGCCTACTGGTCTCTGTGACCATTTTTTCACATTGTCATTCTCACTGTTTAGTGTGATGTCTAGCATAGCGCTGTGCGTCCTCGTCATTGTTTTTATGTTCCACTTGTGCTGGTCCATGCCTGAGTGGCTTGGTGACTGACTGGCTGGCTCTCACAAAGCACAACCAGTGCAGCTCATGCTCCTGTCTAACATGGAGGCTTGAAAGTGTGCGAGCGTGCGTGCGTGCGTGCGTGCGTGCGTGCGTGCGTGCGTGCGTGCGTGCGTGCGTGCGTGCGTGCGTGCATGTATGTGTGCAGGCTGGCTTTGTAACACCTCAGTCTCACCTGCCAACTCTTTTTCGGACAACTTGCTGCTTGTTCTCGGACACGTTCTGCTCTAAACTGGCGTCGGCGTGCTATTAACGAGGGGTTGTGTGGGACGATAGGAGCCTGTTGTCTCTCCATGGCTCCTGTGTTTGCACAAGGTGTATTTCATATACGTGTAGACTGTTTTTGCCCTATTAAGAATGTTCTTATGTTAGCAAATACACCACAATTTGCCATGTTGATCTAATCTGCTATTATCTTCCTAAGTATTTAATATAACATTTAATAAAGTGACCAAAAGGACGAGCTAATCTCATTTTGACTCGATTGTCTGTCTTTATATTAAAACGAGATTATGCTACAAGGTGGGCAATGCAGTGTTTTGCACGTCCGTCTTAAACAGTTAAGATATTTTGGATCTGAAGCTTGGCTCATCAAATGTTATTGTACATTATGTAAAATGACAAAACTCATTGTATCATACCCACTGAACTGAACCCTAGTGAATTGTAATCCCACTGCATCGAATCCAGTTGTTCCACTTCAAAATCAAAGCGTCCTTAAAATCGTATCACATTGGGCCCTTGTTTGGAGTTACGTATCAAATCCTCTTATTCCATAATCTCTTTTTTCTTTATACATTTTTTCTTTATACATTGATAATCTCTCTCTCTCTCTCTCTCTCTCTCGCTCTCTCTCTCTCTCTCTCTCTCTCGCTCTCTCTCTCTTTCTCTCTCTCTCTCTTTCTCTCTCTCTCTCTCTCTCTCTCTCTCTCTCTCTCTCTCTCTCTCTCTCTTGCTGTGCTAGGCCTTCATTTGGATTTGAGGCTTTTAGTTAGTTGCCATTTAGGTGATTTCTAGTCCGCCACTCCCATCCCTCCTTTTCTTTCATCTCCTTTCCCTTCTCCATGTATTGTTTTCATTTCTGCGTCTGCCAGGGTTTTTCCCCTTCACGTCTTTGACTTTTCCATCTCTTCTCCTCCCCCAGGGAAGGAGTGGGAGTGGCGTGGCTCACGCTCTCCTCGCCACTCACAGATAACTGCCAGTGGAGGAGCATTACAACTATTGCAGATGTTGAAATGTTGATCCTGTCCCCCCAGACGAGCGGCGCTGCAGGTTTCTCGGCACATCACCGCCGCTGGGCTAAGCAGCCGGCAGCTGTTTCTGTCTGTTGTGTGTAGACGACACTTTTGTTGAGTCTGTGGGGCCCCCGCACCCCGACAGCCGATCACTACCCAAATCTACAGCGATGTGTAAAGCCAATTAGGAGTTTGGATCCAGTTGCATGAGGAATCTGATTTAGTATGGTGGATGAAGCCGGCTGAGAACGTACTGTTGAGCCAGCGGGGCCTGCCTGTGCACTTTACTTGCTGAAGGCTTTATGGGGGCAAATTGGCCTGGGAGTCAACATCTCTTCTGGGAAACTAGATCTGCCGCAAATTCTTTTTATACAATGTTCCCGCAGTCTCAGACTGGAAGACAATTGTTTATCGTTTGCGCCATGAGCCTAAAACTTTTCAGATGAAGAAAAACTAAGCTTGATTGACATTCCTTCACAATTTGGTAATCCGTTACATGGAAATACTTTGTTTAGTGGCCAATCTAGTACAATATTATTGTTTTGAACTTTTTCCAAAATGATTGTAAATAACCCCTGTCTTCCAAAAAGGCTTGAAATTCTTCATTTTCAAGTTTGTTCAAACCTCACCAAAATTCAAAGCAGAGTGCATCAACATTTAGCTGTTGTGCTGCACACAATTGGAATAAGAAGCAAACAGCTAGCAACAAATGTAAATACTTTAAAATCAGATTAAAGACTGCCCCCCTCGCTATACTTAGTGTTTAAGGTCTTTTAAAGTGTGTCTATAATCAATTTTTCCAGACGCATGGCCTTGCCCTGTGCGTTCTTTCGACACCACATTTAAGAAGTAGGGCAATGAGAGAAGGACTTTTTAATAAGTTGTGAATGTCTCTATTCATCCCCTCTTTTGTGTATGTAAACACTTCATATCTAAGCGACCAATGAAAACTTTATTTTATGTATTACTAAATGTATTCCGTCATCTTTTGAACTCTTGGCTACTCTGCAACCAGCCGCCCCCTTGATTCCGAGTTGAAGAAAAAGCGATGACTCACAACACCTTCAAAATTATCCGTTTGTCGCGTTTTAAGATAACGATTGACATTAAAAGTCTCATTTCACTGAATCAAGTTATCCTAAATAAGTATAACAGACAGTAGTGAAAAAATAGATTTGATGGGGCTTAATCTCGCAAATAACTGATGTTTATGATGTTTTATTTTTTTATGGTAGACTGAATGGTGAATCAATTTATTTTCTTGGCAATGAAATCAGATGAACACCAAGGACTCTAGT